>NC_137468.1:86171264-86771264 GCF_964235325.1 Thermobia domestica
TTTCTCTGTTGAATGAAATGTTAAAAGAAATTTCTTTCCACATAAATTTTTGTTTTTATTATTCCCTCAACTACTGTCTGTTCCAAATGACAGGTTAAAGGAGCAGTAGAAAATTGTTTTTGAAATAACATGTTTAATACTGCAATGATGCCATGACGAAAAAATATGTAAAAAATGTCCAAGCTGTTACACAAAGGCACTATGCTTTCGGAAGCTTGAAATCTCCCTGACTAGTAGCAGAAATTCTGAGAATTCCGTAACTTTTCTAGAAATTTCAAATTCCCTGACTTTTCCAGGACATCTCGCTCACCTTGCCACCATATATTGCACATAATACAAATCTCCTCATAAGAAAGAGTAACCAAAAGCTTCTTGTAGTTTTTTAATTTTTAACGCTGATCCTTCTTTTTCTCATTTTATTTTGTTTCAACCTTTCTTATTTTTTCATTTCTAGTCTCGAAGGGGGCGGGCGGTGCGTGCTTGAAAGCCAAGTAGTAGTATAAATCCTATTGTTATTATTGCAATTACAAATATCAATATTCAAACGATGCCTACTGTTCTTTTTCACTTAGGGATACTCATCTGAGGTAAATAAACAGCAACAAATGAAAAAGGGAGGGTAATGAAGGCCTTGAAAGTAAAACGTAGACAAGTTAACCAGTGTTCAGAAGGATATTTTAAAATCACGCTCGACCTTACTCATAGGAGCTAAATATAAGGTTCTTGTTAGTTATCCGTTTTCACCATGTAGCAGAAATATAGCAGAAATCAAGGCGCTACGCTGTTACTGGCGGTCCTCGTGGTCGAGTATACTAGCGCAATGGGCTAGTAATTATAATTGCTTTTGATGAAGGTTCAAACCCGGACCAAAGGATTTTTTGGTTTTTATTTTTGAAAAATTTTCATTGCACTTTTTTCATTAAAATAATATGAATAACACTCAAAAAATTGATTTACTTACGTTACGCGTGCAGTTTTGCGACACGAATCCATAGTATAAGCAGTAATAGTAGTAGTAGTAGTAGGAATTGGTTAGAAGATCCGCAGGGCTCGTTTTGTTCCACCTTGACTGCCATGAAATTAATATAACCTCAGCTGCTTCTTCAATTTTCTTCTTTAATTCCAACAAAGTTTCAATTTTCTTCTATTACTATAATACACAATAAATACGCCAGAAGTTTTGGACAATCGCAAACTGGAAAAAATCAGAAACGTGTTTTAGTTCCTATACGCAAAAGGGAAACGAATATTTGCTGTTTGCTTTCTTTCGTTTTCCGCGGAATAAACTGTTTTAGAGTGCAAAAGCCCAAATCAAAAATTGTGAAAGTTGATGTCCTAAAGTCAAGAATAGGTGGACTGAAGTGAATGTAATTGTGCACAGATATTGTATAACTAAGATGAGGGAATATGTGTTTCGTATTTTCCTTTAAAAAGTTGGGTGGGGCACAAACCATTCCAAACCTTTAAATACGAATTATCAAAAGTGCTAATAACTATACGTAAGAAGTGCCTAAAGGATATAGAGAATTGCAACGAAACTTTTGTAGGGACAATACGCAAAAAGTAAGCGAACATGTGTTTTTATTTTGTGTAGAGAAGCAGTGTTGGGGCCAAGACCTCCTCCGAAAAAGTAAATATAATCGTAGAAGTACATGAAGGAGTGGATCGAAGCGAATGAAATTGTGTGTTGATATTGTATGCAAAATAAGGCAATTCGTGATCCCCAATTGTCCCCTTCCGATTTGCTTCAAATTTGGCACACCAAGAGTAAACAGAAATCGACACGTGTTTTTGTTTTTGGGATAAATATTGTAAAGGTTAAAGGCGCCACCTGAAATACTATAAAATACGCCATAGGTAGGAAATGGCTAGTGTTAAAATAGTGAAATTTTACCAATAGATAGATGACCTAAAAGTTAGAATCAATACAGTGAATTTCGCGTGTGTCCTGCTTCAACCCTTAAAAGTTCAAGTTCAAAGGCTCAACATTGCGCATTTTAGCGTGGTACAAACAGAAGACAAACGAGCAATTACCACATAAAAAAACACGTGTCGATTTATTTTCTGTTTACTTTTGATGTGCCAAATTTGAAGCAAATCGGATAGGGACAATTGGGAAACACGAGTTGCATTAATTTTACATATACAATATCTACACACAATTTCATTCGCTTCGATCCCTCCTTCCTGCACTTTACTATAATACTTGCTTTTTTCGGACGAGGCCTTGGCCCCAACACTGCTTCTCCACACAAACTAAAAATACATGTTAGCTTACTTTTTGCGTATTGCCCCTACACAAGTTTCCTTGCAATTCTGCATATCCTTTAGGCACTTTTTACGTATACTTATTAGCCCTTTTGCTAATTCGTAATCAAAGGTTTGGAAGGGTTTGCGCTCCACCCAACTGTTTTTAAGGAAAATACGAAACACATATTCCCTCATTTTATGTATACAATATCTGTGCACAATTACATTCAGTTCAGTCCACTTCTTCTTCCCTTTAGGGCGTCAAATTTCACAATTTTTAGTGGAAGCTTTTGCACTCTAAAACAGTTTTGCCGCAGAAAATGGAAAAAGAAACAAATATTCGTTTCCTGTTTGCGTATTGGCTCTACACAAAGTTTCGTTGCAACTCTTCATGACCTTTAGGCACATCTGACATACTGTTATTAGCAATTTTGAAATTTGATGATCAAAGGTTTAGCGGAGTCCGTGCCCACCCAAACGTTTTTTCCAGAAAAAAAAATATGACACACATATTCCCTTATTTCGGGTCTAAAATATCTGTGCTTAATTTCGTTCTCTTTGGTCCCTTTTTGATTTTCGGGTGTCAAATTTCAAACTTTTGAGTGTTTTTTCCGCAGAAAATAAAAAAAAAACACGTATTCATTTATTTTTTCAGTATTGTCCCTACACAAAGATTCGTTGCAACTCTTCATGCCCTTTAGGCACTTCTGACATACTGTTATTAACACTTTAGATATTTCGTGATCTTTGCGTTTAATGTTCCACGATTATGCCTGTTAGGTTAAGGGAGACCATGATTAAAACAAGTGAATTATGATGGAGAATTAGTGGAAAGTGGGAGAAAAAGTGGGAGTAAATTGGAGTGTCCCGAGAAAACCTACGAGCACGATGTTGTCCACCTCAAGCTTACTTGCCTTGGGAACGAACCAAGTATCCCACCATCAGATCAGAGTTGGAATGAGTAGGTGGGTTAGTGGGTTAAGTGCGTCGAGTTTTCTGAGTGGATCAGTGAGTCGTGGTCAATAGCATGTGACCCACTGAGACCCACAATCCACCATCACTCACTCTGATCTAACGACCCACTCTACTTACTGCACTGTAGATAGTATCTTCTGAACAGTATATTTTTTCGCCTTCGGCCCTAGCCATACGAACTAAATACACGTTTCTGATTTTTTGCAGCTTGCGATTGTCCAAACCTTCTGGCGTATGTGTAGTGTATTATAGTAATAGAAGAAAATTGTCACTTTGTTAGAATTAAAGAAGAAGAAAAATGAAGAAGCAGCTGAGGTTAAATTAATATCATAGCAGTCAAGATGGAACAAAACGACTCCTGCGGGTCTTCTAACCCGTTCCTACTACCACTACTACTAAGCTTACTACTACTACTACTACTACTGCCTATACTATAGATCCGTGTAGCAAAACTGCATGCGTAACGTAAGTAAATCACTTTTTAAGTATTACTTATCTTATTTTAATGAAAAAACTTCTATGAAACTTTAAAAAATAAAAATAAAAAACTCCTTGACCCGGGTTTGAACCTGCAGCAAAAGCGAACTATAATTACTAGCCAATTGCGCTTGTACACTCGACCACGAGAACCGCCAGTAACACCGCCTCGATTTCTGCTGTAAGTGGCGAGAAGCGGATAACTAACAAGAACCTTATATTTAGCTCCTATGAGTAAGGTCGAGCGTGTTTTAAAATATCCTTCTGAACACTGGTTAACTTGTCTACGTTTTACTTTCAAGGCCTTCATTACCCTCCGTTTTTCATTTGTTACTGTTTACTTACCTCACATGAGTATCCCTAAGTGAACTGGAGGCATCTTCTGAATATTGATATTTGTAATTGCAATAATAGCAATAGGATTTATACTACTACTTGGCTATCGAGAAACACAGCCTGTGAGTTTTCAGAGGAGCTAACTACCGAAAAAATACATTTTTGAATCACTATAATATATATATTACTATATAAAAAATGGATGTAACTATGTAGTTATATCACGGCCAAATTGCAAAGTCAAATGAAATGACTTTTGATATATAGTTAGGCCTAAATTCAAAGTGGGATGTTATCATATAACTTTCAATATAATAATATCATAAGGCGTAGTGAGGATACGAATTTTTGAGTATCTCACAAGCCGTTAAACTTACAGAGCTGAAATTCAGTATATTAACTATTTATTGAAAATGAACAAAACGTCACATAACATCTTTTAAAATTCTTCTTTATGATAGGGTGGCACTTTCTATATGTGCAAAGTTCACCTCTGGTGCTAGGGGTTACGGGTTCGATTCCAGCCCCCGTCAAGTGAACTTTGTGGTGGACAAACACCGTGCGCGTGGGTTTTCTAGGGGTTCTCGATTTCCTCCCATTTTCTTCATTCCACCATTTCATTCATCTCTCATCATCACCGTCTCCTTTAGCTTAACCGGCATAAACGTGGGACGTAAAACTCAAAGATTTCATTTCAATTTTCTATATGTGCAAATTCATTGGGTTGGTTTCTAAAAATTACTCAATTTAAAGTAAAATTCAAACTCTGATTAATTAGAATTTAACAACATGATTTATGACAAGTATAAACCCTTTAGTCAGTAAAGAAGAGGTCATGGATCATGTGTCAGAGTTGATGACGAAGTGTTTTGGTGGGTGGTGAGTCGATGGGTGGTGGGTGAGATTAGGTCATTGTGAGTGGTGGGTCAGAGTGGGTCAGGGTGAGTGGTGGGTCATGGTAGGTCGTGGGTCACGGTGGGTGGTGGGTCAAGTTGTTCATTCACGCACGTTATCACTGCCTCAGATAGTTCAGTGCTCGCGGTCCCGTGTTCGATTCCCGGTGGGTGATGCTTTGAAATTGTATGTCCTTGATGTATCTGTGTTCGTGTCCCTGTCGTTCAAGGTTACTGAAAATAACTGTAAAACAAGTATTACTAAGTATAATAGAGACAAGTTACGGAGATACTTTCAGTGAATCAGAAAAGAAAATGGTCTGAGGTATCAGATTTCAGTTAAGGAGTCGAATTACTCTTAAAGCCAGTTTCTACTTCATGTCCTTGCGTGTTTATATCTCTATTTTTGTTTTCTAATTTAAATTTAAAGTCTCTCGACTATAGTATTTTATTATGACTGAAATCAGTGTGTTTCGTCGTTATCGTAAACGTGTGCAATTTGCTACATACACGAAGGTTTTTTGACTCTTACGTAGCAGAGCAATCTTATCGTAGTGGCGTGAGCATTCGTTTCGTAATACAGGGTCCCGGATTCGATTCCCGCTGCTAAAAGTTGTTTTTATCAACTACAATATTCATACCTTTAATGTGTAATAAAATGAAAAATACTCAAGTTCTTTCGGTGTTACAAGTTAGAGTGGAAACGCTTTCTTCGCAGAGGAAATACTGTACTAGCAATATGACGTCACATGTCTGTCTACAATCTTGATTCGTACTGTAGGAGAACGTAACGTGGTTAGGAAACAATTCATGAATACTTAAGGATCATGTTTAGGGCCTAGTATGGGTCATAAACGTGTCTGAAACGATATTGTTTCCTTGCAATTATTCCGAACGTATTCCACTATAACTCCTACTGCTACAAATAATAATATTTTCGTTCGCCATTTCCAACACGTTCCATATATATGTTCAACCATAATTTGTAAATAGGAACTATGTTTTTTTATATTCGTGTGTATATTTTGTTAAAATATCAATATAACGCATACATAATCGAAAGTCCTTTATCCAAAGAAAGCGTCTTACTATGTATCGTGATGAAGACAAATCCTACTTAGTTTCTGTTTAAGCATCCGAAGTTTCGAAATTAATATTGCCCAGGAGCTGACACCTTCTTTCTGCCCCCTCGTTAGCTTTCGGACACAAATCAGTCGAAAGTATCTCTTATTCTTTCTTTTTCTTTTCCTATCAACTTCAGTATGCTTATTTACATTGCAATAGGACGTAATATTGAGGTCTTAAATCTTCAGTTAAAATAATAATAATAATAATAATAATAATAATAATAATAATAACATTTTCAAAGTTGCCCTAAAATTAGACAAAACTTACAGATAAGTAGGGATTTCGGGAGTTTGTCCGGACCTCCAGGACACACCTTTGCAATTACGAAAATTTTAAACGAAAGCGTTCCACTATGGTTTCATGCAGAAAATATTCTACTGTACGTTTTAAGGAAAATAACTGCAATAAAAATAACTGAATATAACTGAACAGTAAGGCATATAATAAACTAACTTTTAGGATATGCAGATGTAATTATAAAAGCTTTCTACACAAATACCTACACAGAACATGATAAATTCTATGAGCTCCGAAATTCGAAGTAACAAAATAGCGTATACAATTCAGTCTAGAAAGCAATTGTTACTCAAAGAATGGACATACACTATTTCGAGAATCGAGATAAAACGAGAAATGTTTACGATGCTTTTCGTCTCGCCTCGATTCTCATCTTCTATGCGAGACGATGATTTGAGTTAACCTTGTCCCGTCTCGAATGTAAAAAGTTAATTTTCGTCTCAATTTTATTTGTTTTGTTTTAGAAACAAGATGAGAATTTCCACTTCTCGTGGGCAACACTAAACAAAACCGAAATATTCTTGCCAAATATCACGTTTCTGGTTGTAATGTTATGCCCTGAGTGATAATAAGCTCCTAACTTTTAATCCTCTATGAGATAATAGTAATTATTATTAGTTTATTATTATTACTATTGTTATTCCTAAAGATTTGATAGTTCAAGTATAGAATCATCCGAGTATTCAAATATCTGAAGATAATAGAACATGTCCCTAACAGCGTAAGATGTGCTATTCATGTGGCATTTAGGTGTCCCAGCGACGTTCTCTCCGTTGCCTCTATGTCCAAGTAGGAATAGCACAAAGGTTGGTGGTTCGCGCCCGCCCTAGGGTAGCACTACATTTTTTTTACTTGTTTAGAGTATTCTTTAGATTTACCTTTATATAAACACATTACGCATATAGGCGATTTAACATATTTTTAGGGAGTAATTTGTGGTTCATTGACACTTACGGCATGGGGAAGGTAACTAGAACATACTAGGTACGTTCACCAGGTACATGTGAGCCATGTGCCTAGGGGCGGACATAGACTGTGACTATCACTTCCCATCCATGTGATTTCTTTCTCAGAGGTATATAAGGCACATACTGGACACATTCCCATGTACCCGTGGGAACATGATAGGCATCAGCCTGCTATGTAATTGTGCTGTTAGGGGTGTCATCGTTGATCAATCGCCACCGAAAATTCTAAAGTAAAAGAAAAATGTTCTGATCGCTCGTGGATCCTAGTTGATTACCTTCAGATTACTGGTCAAGCGCCTTGACCACTGAACCATAATTACTTCACAGTAATTGATTCGTCTTTAGTTTGTTTACGAGTTTAATATACGCGCCGTATTTCATTCAAACTAACTACTGTTTTTAAAAAATCTGAAATGTTAATAATTTAGTGAATACAGTGTATAATACCCTCCGAGTTCTCAATTACCTATTCCTGTGTTTTCAATTTGACTATTAATAAGCCACTGTTTTGAGCGAACAGAAAAAGGCTCTTTATTTAAGCGCGCCCAAATCAGTAACGCTTTAGGTGAGCAGTTAGCACTGTGGTTTTCTAAACCGATGATCCGAGTTCGAGTCTCCCCCTCACCATTTCCAACTTTTTAAAATGTTTCATTTACAAGGCTGAGCTCCATTGGATGCTGCTGAATGAAAGATAATTTTCAGTGGAGAAATTCAGTGATGATGTAATCTTGAAAATAAAGAAAGAAAAATGAATGGAGAAAACGAATTACAGAGTTAATTCTATTAATGGTTCTATATTTGATATTAACAGTTAATATCGTGCATTTTAAGATTGTTTATTGACACTATATTCTCCTTTTTTCTCCTTATGTCTGAATGTGTAAATTTTCACAAATATTATTCAAATCAAGAACCTGCATTTATATTTACAACCTAAGGGGAAATACGTTTCGTACGGATAAGTTCTCCAACTCGTTTGAGTGTTATCGAATTTTGCATTTTTAATATGTACAAATAAATTATTGCATACCAATATTTAGCAGCTTTAAAAGTCATTTAACGAATAATGAAATAGGACAAGTTCTTCTTTCGAAGTAATATTACGTATCGATCAGGGGCGCCGGAACCTAAGAGCTCAGGCCCTGTTAGACACACAAAAATTTTAGTTAGAGGCTGGGTTCTTCCCTCGAATGATCCATTCATACTTTAACTGATTTGCAGGTAGGACTACTGCTAATAGTTTCAAAACTCAGCGCAAGGCTTTATGTTTACTTAAAAGAATAACCTAATATATACCGCATAATCTATCCGTATATTATTTGATACGCATATATGTATAGTCATTTGAAGTAAGTTAACTTGTTTATATAATCCTTCACTTGAGTTAATTATAAGACTAGTTATCTTTCCCGCCTCACTGTTATTTTCTCATCGGCGCCTCTGGTGTACGTATATTTTTTTCTTGTATTACTGTGAGTACAAACATCCAAAGACTCCTTTTTGTCATTTCGTCAACCCATGTTTCGCTCCACTTCTGCTCAAGAATACTCTTTACGATTTGTTCTTTTAACAGTTGGGGGCAACTTCACAATGCTGCACTAGCCACTACCAGGCGTAATTAATCTTGGAGCGGGCGTTAGTTGGGTTGCCAATAACACTAAAGGATAACTCATTTATTATTAGTTAAGAAAATTTTAACTTTCTAAGTGAACCTCGTATAAAGGCAGCTCTGAGAAATTTCTCTTCGCAAATAGAGAGAAGTGTATATGTATGTGTGCGTCTTTGCGACGCAGAAAATCCTTTCGCTTCTACAAATATGGTTATAAAATGTGACCCAAAGAGGAAATCTACTCCCTCTGCATTCTTAACCACGGTGCTTCATGGCTATTTTAAACTGTTACGTTATCCATTGCGTTGTGTTGGTGGCTTGGAGCACGTTTTAGCGAAGGGACTGGCAAGAGTGCATTCATTCTGGGAGAAAACACAGAAGACGAAACATTTAAGATCAACAGTGGCTTAGTGCTTCGATCTATTTAATTCGTCAGTGAGAAAATTATTAATTACATTTAATAAGTGAATTGTAATGATAAATGAAATGGAAAAATGTCATAAACGTAAACAGAGATACTGCAAAAGTGTGGCTTCATGAGAAGAGGATGCACAAAAACCAATTCATTCAGATAAGTTACGGTTGAAAGGGTTTTTCCCGGGACGAATAGTTCGCGACGCGTTATTAAAGGAAAGGGGCCTTTTAACAAACTTAATATAATGTGATTAATATAAAACATAACTGTGCAAAACGTGTACAACATTTTAATTGATATTCTATATAAATATGTAATTATGCACGATATCTTTGTGTTTTTGTGACTTTCTACAAGCATGAAAATAGAATACGACAAATGTGCATGAAACTAAAAGAATAGTGTATAAGTTATCTTAATATATATATTGATAATACAGCTTAATATCGTACCCTTACACAAGGTAACACCAGTACACTCTGGTCCCCGGACTTTGGACTACATAGGTCAAGAGATGGTTGTAACAGGTAAACTTTGTGGGTGCTTCTAGGTGGATCTGTGCGCGAGTCCAATATGCAATAATTTACGGTACTATTGCATGGTGGACTCGTGCGGAGTGTAGCTGGGGAACTCACAAGGTTAACCATAGTGCAAGGCGTATTAGTGTCCTTGTGCCGGCTAACGGACCAATACTCTCCCTAACCACTACTGGCATACAACCAATCACTGTCAGCCTACATTTTAATATTGAAAGTAACGGAATGCATCCAATGAGGAATAACCAAAATACTGCCACACAATGGCGCCCGAACAGGGACCGATGTAACCTTTAGTTACATATATGATTGCGTTTACGTGTAACTTTGTGTGGGGTAAATATTGAGTTGGTTTAGTATGCATTAACGGTATTTTAGTTATTAGGATTATTTTTTCATAATTGTGTGTATGTATCTTGTCAACATGTCTGAGAATGAAAATTTAAATTTGCAAACACTGCTTCAGGCAATTAAAGATTTGTCAGGAATGTAGATCCGAAATTTGAAATATCGAACGTAGATTTGAAAGAAGGACTCTTAGAAAGCAACGCGGAATTGAAAGAAAATTTTGAAAGATTTAACGTGGAATTACACGATGGGCTAGATAGAATTACAGAAGAAAATAAAGTCGGTTTCATTTCTATTAATAAGAAAGTCACGGAAGAGGTAGATAATATACGTTCTGACTTTGAGGAAAAGTTGCAAATTGAGGAAGGTAAGGTGAAACGTTCTTGCGAAATGCACAGAAAAAATACAATCCGAAATCAATAAATGTAACGTACAATGAGTCTGTTGTCGAGAAGTTAAACGTTACGGAAAAACAAAACCAAGAGGTTTCAAAATGTATGACCGCTTTTGGTGACACTTTAATTGCACTATTCAAAGACAAAATAAATGTGAGATCAGAATAAGTACGTTGAATGTTCAAGTAGAATCTTTAGAAAGTCATGTAGATCGTGTGCATAGTGAATAGTAGAAAAGAAGGATAAATGTGAAAATTAGATGTCAAAACTACAGGAGGTAGTTGAATCTAGTATTACTGCATGCGAAACTACGGTAATATCGCAAAAATTAGTGGAAGAAACACAAGCCGATTTTAATAGCAGAGTTGAGACTAGTGTTAACGATGTAGAACAAATAAAACAATCTCTTGCAGACAGTCAGGTAAAAAAACTTCCCACATTCTAATTAACGATTTTTCGAATGTTCGGATTAAAAAGGAAAAAAAATAGACGATCACGCTGACCAAGATACGTGTAGAAGTACTTCAGTGTATTCTGATTCTGGTAGTAGTACTCTTGAATCTAGTAGTTCTAAAGAGGAAGGTAAATCAAGTTCTTACCAAAACCGTCGTAAAACAAAAAAATAGAATCAGATAGGAAAGTTTCTGTGAATCATAGATTTAGAAGGATTTGAAAAGTTTTTCAGGTCATGAGAACGAACTTACTGCGACTGTATTTTTGAAAAAGTTCAAAGATCAGGCTTCAATTATGAATATTCCAAGTAGCCAATACTTAGATATTATAAACCAAGTATATTAACAATTGTTCTTCTTTCGATGCGTTCAAAAAGTTCAAGAAGAAATTTAAGACTGAATTTGAAAATGAACAAGTGCAACCAAGTAAGTTAATGGTGCTTTAAAAAAACCGTATTACCCCCAAACAGATGGAAGTGTGTACAATTTTGTCTCCTATAGATGCAATAAAATACAGGAAATCAATCATGATATTAGAGAACCACTTGCTATCAGGATGGTGCTGAATTTAATTACACTTTATTTCAGAAGTCAACTCACTACTCTTACCACTTTGACTTTGTCAACCGTGTTACAAGTCATTCAGAAACTGGAATATTGGAAGCCATTCCTAGATCTGATTCTAGAGGGTGATCTAATCATAAGTTTGTAAAGATTAATCATGTGTCATCTACTAATAGTAATTTCAACGAAAATAAGAAAGCGTAAGAATAATGGAAAGGGTAACAAATCTTCACACGAAAATACTCACAAGTCAGCAAAATAAAAATAACAAGCGTAGACGTGGATTTAAGAAAAACAAACGTAATAACTATAATAATAATAGTGATAAAATGCATTCTGATGCGCATTCTTGCAGTTGTAGTCAGGAAATCCTACCTAGAGTGAATTCTCCAGTGGGTAATCAGTTTTATCAGTCCTCTAATGGAAATAATCAACCTGTACATACGAATGGTAAGGTTGGAATGTATTCTCCTAATGGTCAAATGCCTGGAAATTCACCTGGTTTTCCCAATTTTGTAAATCAAGGAAATTTTAGGTCTCCAAGACCTCCATTTGTAAATTCTACTCCTTTTAATTCAAACGGACAAGTTCGTTTTCCGCACCAAAACTAAATTATCCCTGTGTGGAGGCTTTTCATCACAGGGAAGTTAGTAAAAGTTCTGCTAATAAGGTAAATGCATTCACTAATGGTTGTCATACTATGTATGTTACTATTGAAAGGAAACTTTTAAATGCTGTACAATGGGACAGTGATGAAGGTTCATCTGAGGATGAAGGGGAAAGTAGTATCCACAAACTATCCACTGCTCGGTCCATTCCTGGTTAATTACTAACCGGAATGTAATAAATGTAAAGTATCATGATTAATTATTATTGTTGTAGATGTAAGTAAAATGTGATGTTGCATTTATTATTTTTAAAATGTTTATATGTCTTTTTATTGCAATTTGATTTGTATGTGATATTTTTGTGTAGTATTGGTACCATGCTATTGATTTTTATGTTAATTAAATTTAATTGCGAATATCTTGAAATACGGTACTGTTTCATTGATAAAAGTTTCATTTAGTTACAAAGTAATGAAATGTACACATGTAGTTATGAAAATTTTATTGTTTCAAATAGTGCATTAAAAAAATTTCGTTTAATGAGTATAATAGAAAGCTATTATTCATTGTATAATGGATATTTAAAAAAAAAATTACAATTGATTTAAATGTATAAGTAATCGTGTTATGTAATAGTGTTAAGTATTTTGTAATGCGTTAATAATTGTGTTAAGTGTTTGAGTTAGTGCATACTAAATAATAGTACATAATGTTAAATAATACTAGATATTATTGAATAGTATTAAATAAAAGTAATAGTATATTAAATTCATGATATCATGCTGTGTAGGAAATAATGTGAATGAAAACTATTAGTGACTATTAATGTGTTTGCCATGATAATCTTTAAAAAAAGAAAAGAAAAAAAGACATTGAATGACTTAATGACCCTCGTAAGTTCCAAAAATCCTTCAAAACGACTTTTGCGTTTTTAATCGTATTTCCGAGTGAAATTTAAAAATTTTTAAACGTCACCCAATTTAGAAGACTATGAATTAACCCTTTAAAGACCAATGGATAAATGATTTTGAAGAATTGCTTGAATATCTCACACACTAGCGCAGTGAAGTGAACAGTGTTCCAGGGTTCCGTTTATTTTCAGTTCCTTCAAAACAAATATCTTGTCGAGCGCCTATAAAACACTAAAGGATAACTCATTTATTATAAGTTAAGAAAATTTTAACTTTCTAAGTGAACCTCGTATAAAGGCAGCTCTGAGAAATTTCTCTTCGCAAATAGAGAAAAGTGTATATGTATGTGTGCGTCTTTGCGACGCAGAAAATCCTTTCGCTTCTACAAATATGGTTATAAAATGTGACCCAAAGAGGAAATCTACTCCCTCTGCATTCTTAACCACGGTGCTTCATGGCTATTTTAAACTATTACGTTATCCATTGCGTTGTGTTGGTGGTTGGGAGCACGTTTTAGCGAAGGGACTGGCAAGAGTGCATTCATTCTGGGAGAAAACACAGAAGACGAAACATTTAAGATCAACAGTGGCTTAGTGCTTCGATCTATTTAATTCGTCAGTGAGAAAATTATTAATTACATTTAATAAGTGAATTGTAATGATAAATGAAATGGAAAAATGTCATAAACGTAAACAGAGATACTGCAAAAGTGTGGCTTCATGAGAAGAGGATGGACAAAACCAATTCATTCAGATAAGTTACGGTTGAAAGGGTTTTTCCCGGGACGAATAGTCGCGACGCGTTATTAAAGAAAAGGGGCCTTTTAACAAACTTAAAATAATGTGATTAATATAAAACATAACTGTGCAAAACGTGTACAACTTTTTAATTGATATTCTATATAAATACGTAATTATGCACGATATCTTTGTGTTTTTGTGACTTTCTACAAGCATGAAAATAGAATACGACAAATGTGCATGAAACTAAAAGGATAGTGTATAAGTTATGTTAATATATATATTGATAATACAGCTTAATATCGTACCCTTACACAGGGTAACACCAGTACACTCTGGTCCCCGGACTCTGGACTACATAGGTCAAGAGATGGTTGTAACAGGTAAACTTTGTGGGTGCTTCTAGGTGGATCTGTGCGCGGGTCCAATATGCAATAATTTACGGTACTATTGCATTGTGGACTCGTGCGGGGTGTAGCCCAGGGGAACTCACAAGGTAAACCTTAGTGCAAGGCATATTAGTGTCCTTGTGCCGGCTAACGGGGCAATACTCTTCCTAACCACTAATGCCATACAACCAGTGAGAAATAACCAAAATACTGCCACATGCCTAAGTCACGGACTTTGATACATGAAGAATTTCTGTGGTCGACTGTACAAAATTCCCAAACGTATGTAGCTAATTTCAAATTAGGGGTTAATCTGTTTTTGTTAACTTTAACTAGACTAGGTGTCCAAGATTAAATATGTGAGTTTCATCTATTTTCTCCCGTTTGCTGCCACTAACTTGTTCATGGTCTTCAACTCGTACTCCTTTACCGTAAAAGGTATAGGACATAAATCATAATGTTGTGTTTTTATTTTATTTTGCATAAGAACTGCATGTAAATTTTAGTTTCGCGTTATACTTCATATATGCTATATATTTTCCTTCCAGATAATGTATTTAAATTGTATAACAATTGTTGACATTTTTAACAATAAAAATATTAATGTGCTGATAAAATATTACTTAGCATCAGCAAATATCCATAATTGTTTAGGCTGTTTTGGTGTGCGGATGTTTAGCTAGAAATTCTATCTTCCATATTGTATTTTTTTCATCATTTTACTTGAATTTGGTACGTGACGCATCATTAGAAATCGAAGACTATTTGGCAGTTACTGGTAAGTAACTATTTTTTTATGAATAATAGCTAAATGCAGTAGTGCATTTTCTTATGTGGGCTTTTGCATATGTAACCTACTATAGAGTGGCATGTGCTATAAATAAAACAAATACGACATAGTTGTATGCACAAGTCACGTATAGCCTCGATACTATAAGAAACACAAAACACTCCAATCCAACCAACGTTCACTTTTTTCTCACATTTTCGAGGAGGAACTTCCAAACTTTGTGCAAGATCTCCTACAGAGAATACGATATTTAAAAAAAGAAAGAAAAAGAGTGTTTCCACCATTCTTGACATTATGTCCAACTATACATAATAATGTATACATAATGTACTTTACAACAAACATAATAATGAATCCCGGGGGTTTAATGTTTCTCTTTTGTTAATAGCAACAAGGTGAATAAGGATGCCTTGAAGAAATTACTTGTTTCTTGAAGTTTAATAAATATTCCTTTTCATCACCGAGCCAATACGGAACATGGACCTACAGTATAACAGCGAATTTGAACCACTGTAATGCATTCAAATTTTATTTCTATCCCAGTGAGAATGGAACCCACGGTCCAGTAGGCCAGAAGGGAGGACTTGAAAACATGAAATTCTACAACGACGCAATGTGCTCACACTTGAATCAAGCATACATATCCTCACCCTATTTTAACTCTGTTAAACGGAATTCCTGAAGAGTGTGCAAACAATATTACCCACCAATACACATTTCAATTATTCCATTCACAAAGAGAAATTAAACTTGACTTATATATATATATATATATATATATATATATATATATATATATATATATATATATATATATATGAAAGTCAAGTTTAATTTCACTATACGCTACGCGGGAAAGCAAGGGGTCAATTGCCCACCTGAGTTTGAGAAATATATTTTAATTGACTGTCTACTAATATACTTAAAAAAAAAAATCAAACTCGTATGTCGGTGAAGGATCTTACACCTCTCCTCAGGCAAATCTGAAACGACGAAATCTGAAAATCCGAACATACGTTGGGTATTTGTAATCTCATTTCAAATTAACTGATTTCGTTTTTAAAAAATGGAAATCTTCAATTTCATCTGTGTACGTTTTTACCTGAAAGGAAATGTTGAAACAAGTTGAAGCAGAAATATACTGATTGCAATTTTAATGACAAGAATTGCAAACTGGTGAATCTTATGATATGATACAAAAAATTAGCAGTGAATCTAACCTTTTATTTTATTCATAGAAGAAAAAAGAAGCATCCTCTCGGCCTACCTAATTTCTCGGGCTACTTATCCCCCCCCTCTTGATTTTAATTAATTCAAATATTTACTTTTCTTTATAACTAAACAATATAAATATTCCTTTGCTATAATAACTATAGTCCTGTTATGTTGATATCCCTGCAAGTTGGTGTGGAACACTAGTTTCGCTTATCAGCTCCTCTTAGTTTTGGTATTACTGACGACGGCCGATTTAAATCACAAGTATAACAACGGTCCAAAAGTATGATAGGAGAAACGAAAGAAACAACTAAGGAAAAGAAACAGAAGAGTAGAATGGGCGAAAGAAAGAGAAAAAGAACGCGGTTCTTACATGGAATGAAATTTGACAAATACATATTTCTGAACAAAGAGCACAAGAAACTGGAAAGTCAATGAAATTCTTAGAAATGGTAAGAAGCATTATTGTTGCACGTGGACTGCAAAAAACTAAGAAATTTATTTCGGAGGGGTAGGGGGCTTGAGCCTGGTAGCCTCCTAAACACTCCACTGAAACGAACTACTACTCAACATCTAATCATCACGGTCTTCAAAGAAGGAAATGAGAAGAGGTTCATCCATCACCCAACAATGACAGGAGTCATCACAGAGGAAACCAGAACGACGTTGCAAGGAAGCCGATTAAATAACGTTAGTCTTGCTCATATATGTGGTGTAGCGCTCACTGGCAATTCGTGAATTCTATTAGGACGTCTTGAACACACACACATTAATCTTGAATTGACATTAAATTCATCCCAACATAAAAACTCTGTTTTCGTTTGGTTTTACACACAGCAACCCATCGGGGTTTGGGCTGACTTAACTCACTGCGCTCAAGAGTAAATTTAGTTTCTACGGCCCCATATATATATATATATATATATATATATATATATATATATATATATATATATATCCAATAAGTATCTGCAATCAATTTTTATTATTTATTGCCACAAGAGTACAATGTTCTTCTTCACATCAATTTTCAACAAGTCACCTTGCTTTTCAATGCACCTGGTCCACCGTTGCACAAGTTTTCCGATACCCTCTGCCAAAAAGGTTTTTGGTTGCGCGGCAAAACCACGAATGTACCGCTTCCTTCACCTGCTGATTGAAGCTGGATCGACGGTCTCTGAGATCATTTTTAAGTGGATCAAACAGGTGGTAATCCGACGGGACGAGATTGGGACTGTATGCAGGATGCACCAACATCTCGAAACGAAGTGTCTGAAGAGTTTGAGCGGTGTGGGCAGCGGTATGTGGACACGCATTTTCATACAACACAAGAACGCCTTCCGACAATCGACCTCTGCTCTTATTACGAATTGCAGGCTTCAACTTGCTTACCAGCATATCACTGTGTACTTTACTGCTTATTGGTGACACATTTTCCTGGTAATGTGCCAGGATTGACTCTTGTGAGTCCCAGAACACTTTGAGTATCACTTTCCCTGAAGAAGGTGACTCTTGAATTTCTTATTGACGAGAGATCCGGGATGCTTCCATTCCATACTCTTCTGTTTGCTCTCCAGTTCAAAGAGATGCATCCACAAATCATCTCCAGTGATGATTCGCTTGAGATACGCTTTACCTTTGTTAGCATAACGGTCTAATAAGTGCTGACAGATTCTCACCTGTGTTCTTCATCGAGTTTTCCGGAATCCATTTCATACAGACTTTGTGAAAGTTGAGCCTACTATGCATGATGTCATATGCAGAACTGTGGCTAATCTGATTATGGGTTGCTACTTCATCAACAGTCACTCATATGTTATTCAGAATCAAGGTACAGACTCGTCAGTAATGTCGTCAGTTGTTACTGTAGCTGGACACCCTGCTCTTTTCTCATCCTTCATGTTCGTTCGACCACTTCTGAACTATTCAGTTCACTGGTAAACACTTCGCTGTGGCAATATATTGTTCCCATATTGTGCTGAAAGTCTTCTATGAACTTACGCTCCAGGCACACCATCTGACCACAAAAATAAATAAGAGACCGCTGTTCTTCTTTGCTGCACACAGAGAGTGACGCAGCCATCTTTACTTCGTAACATTGCAAAGCAGACTGATGCGATAACTCTGTAGCCTACCACAAGCGAAGCCAACGGTGCCATCTAGCATCTGGTGAACACACAATGCCGTAGAGCCAACCTGAAAAGAAATAGAAAAATATTGCTGTTACTTATTGTCTTACCATCATTTATATATACAGGGTGTTTCAAAACAACACCGACAACGTTTGGGAAATGATTCCTGACACCAAGATAAGACGAAAAGTATAGATTAACCTGGGTGCACAAATGCTTCCTTTCGGAGTGATAGACTGCCGAAAACACGACAAAAATTAACTTTAAAGATCCATAGCTCCAAAACTATGGGACCTACCGTAGTCGGATCAAGACTTCACTTAGGAACTAATATGTACGCTATCCTGCGCTACATGTTTCAGAATCCTGCGGTACTTCCGCACCAATTTTTATAAAGATAGTGGGTGAGTGCTTCAAATTACGTGCCCGTAGCCAAACTTCCACTATAAAAATAGTTGCATGAGTACTGTAGGATTCTGAAACATTTATTTCTGGATAGCGTACATATCAGTTCCTAAGTGAAGTCTTGGCCCGACTTCGGTAGGTCCCATACTTTTGGAGGTATGGGCCTTTAAATTTCAATTTTTCATGATTTCGGCAGCCTATAACTCTGAAAGGAAAAATTTGTGCATCCAGGTTTGTCTATACTTTTTGTTTTATCTTGGTGTCAGGAATCATCTCCCAAACTTTGTCGGTGTACTTTTGAGACACCCTGTATATAAGCAGGATGGGCCAGAAGCCATGCATCTTACACTATTAGTTCTGTGGCCGAAAAGCACTACGTTAGAGGAAATTGGTTCACTCATGTGTTTTTTCTGTTTTTACACTAGATACGAGTACCTAGTATCATAAAACCCAAAAGTTGCGCAATTCAAATTCAATTGTTTATAAATAAGTTGAAAAGTTCCATCGGCTACTGCAATATGACACCATGGGTATTAACAACCACACACCTAGACGAAATTGAGGTATGTATTGAGCACGCAACACTTCTATTAGTTCTTTGTGTATTCCTTGCTGAACATGTTTTACGAAAAGCAAAGAATTTTGAATTTTCATTGTTGAACATTATTTTGCCAGTGCATATGCATATGCATGTGTTGCAGACGAATTTCGTAGAAAATATCCTGATGTGACAGTGCGTAACAATTCAATCATTACGAGATTAATCGCCCGTCTTAAAGACTGGGGATCTGTTGCAGACAAGAAGAGAACCAGGAGCGCCAAATTGACTGATTCTAAACTGGCTGAGGCTAAAAATATGATCCAGCATTTGCCCTCAAAACGCTTGAGAAGATTATCTGCGCACTCTCAGATTTCATATTTAAGTGCTTAAAGAACGATGAAGAGTTACACTTTAGTGCATATCATGTTCGCAGTGTTCAGGAACTGTAGGAACCGAATAAACATAGGCGCGTAGCGTACTGTAGGCCTACATAGTTTCGCTCATTTGTTGGCAACCATGAAATTGCAGAGATTGACTGTGTTTTCTTCACTGACGAGGCGTGGTATCACGTTATAGTGCTGTCAAAATGTCTTGAGCCGTGGCAAAAATGCAAATTAGAGCTCACACCCTCGACATACCTACACATTGAGTCAATAAGGGTTCAGCTGTTGCTAAAGCGAGAGAGCCTTAGCGAAACGCAGTGGAATTCCTTCATCTGATAGCAGCAATTGGAACGAAAGACTAGGTGTCAAGTCAGTGTGGTATATCTATAGTGGCTACGTAAACAGTGAAAATATTTGAATTTGATCACCTGAAAATTCACATGTTACACGAAAATTCCTTGCACTCTCAGAACATTAGAATTTGGTATGGTATATCTTGTCGTCGTATAAGGAGTCAAATTTTCTTTGAAACTACAGTGAACAGTGTTGTGTACCAACATATCATTACACATTCATTGCGCTAAGAGTTTCACGCTTTTTTGTTGTTATATTGTATTGCTCATTGTCATGGGGAAGGCAATTAGGCCTACCTTCTTCGCCCTTCCCAAGTGATGTTCCTAGGCAACTGTAACATTGACATATAGGCCTAAAAGAAATATGTGTACACATGATTTTCCATTTGTTATGTTATCGTTCAGTTACAAGCGTAAAATCTCAAGAACCAGTTTTAGTTAGTCTTTCTGTCCGAGCCTCTGGAATGCTGGTTTCCTCCACTTGACTGTTAACTCCCCTCCCATATAGGCCTATATACATATAATTTTGATGGGAGGCTGCGACATTGTCTATAAACTGTACGGAGGGAGCGTACGGAATCCAGTGTCTCCTGAGCCAAACAAACCAATGGTTGGCAAAAACGTAGCAAGTGGGAATTACATGTCACTCTTCTATAAACAGAGCGAGTACTTCTTGCGTAGAGCCCTTCTATTTTAAGTGTGTCCCTTCTGGCGCTGCTGTCGATGTGTGTTTTTCCGTACCTGCCTCGAAGGAGGACAAGGTGACCAGACGTCCCGTTTTAGCTGGGACAGTCCCTTATTTTCAACCGTTGTCCCGTTTTTTTCTGATTTTCAAACGGGACGCTTAAATGTCCCGTCTTTAACCAAACATGATCCAGGTGTCCCGTATTTATTATTCAAAATATAAATGGCCAATGTTAATTCTACACTCTTCCGTACTAACACTCATTGGGAAGGTTCAGCCGTGGCTAGAACTTCTGAATATTCAAATGAGAATTGAGTGTTCTGTTCTTCAAGTGGGAATTCTGACTGTTGAAGTAGTTAAAAGTATTTGTAAATTGAAGACACTACTGAGTCCCAAAATGCTATGTGGAAGTCACCCCCCCTTCCCCCCGTCACCGATTCGTATGCGTCCCGTTTTTAAAAGTAAAAGTTCTGGTCACCTTGAAGGAGGAGGGACAACTTGTTGGGGCTGAGATCTTTCAATTGTTGGATGTGCAAGCGTTGCCGCAATGAATTATTTCACGGACTTTGCTATGCTGTCTTGTTAGTCATTCTAAGTAACGTACGATCTTTACTCGTTAAGACCAAACGACTAAATGGCAAATTAGCAACACAGTTGAAGTTATTCACTTCTTTTCCCTAAGCAAAGGGAGAGTTTGGTCCGTCAGAAGGAGGCGGGGTTGTGGCCGAAGTATGTTTCTCATATTTTCCGAGGGCACATCTGAAATAGACAGACGAGTTAGATCAGGTCTTCAGAGTTTGCGGCGAGGTGTGGTAGCAAACGGAACTTGTTAGACGCTTAACCACTTATTAACGCTATTACTACCTGTGTAACACCTCTTTTGTTATTTTACATTTTTCTACTTGAAATTACTTTTCGACTGAATTGCCCAAAATGTCTTAGTACCAGGGCATTAATTAATTGAAGAAGAAGTAGATCATGTTTACGCAACTCTCGCGGTGAGTGGAGCGGGCGCCACAGTATATATTAAACAAGGGTGATATTTATTTCGTACTTCGTTTGATATATATATATATATATATATATATATATATATATATATATATATATATATATATATATATATATTTTACAAAAATTCAATACATTATAGATATATAGATACTATAGATATATCATAGGTGTATCATAACAGCTTTACCTCTCCTAAATTTAACAACTCTCGCTCATACAGTACTTTTTTTTTATGTTTTCTTCCAGGAAAATGGAAAGGCGGCGAAGTAAAGAGAAGGTAAATATCTTTACTTATCTATTTATTTACATACTTGTTTGAACATGTTATATAAATAGTGATTCTTCATTAAATAGAATTTCTAGTCAACATAGGTTCCCAAATGATTTATTTAGAAGTTGGAAACGTAAGAAACTGACTCGATCGCGCTTTAAACAGATATAATTTTATAGTTACCGTTGCAACGGGTGTAAATGTAAAACATGATTTTCTCAATCCTCAGTATAATACTACTTGAAAACTTATTTTTCTAGCAGTCTACCGATATTTAACCAGGGTTACCAAACGTCCTTCTTTCTTCGATCATGAACTTTTTTTTTTTTTTTTTTGAAATGCGTCCGTGCAGTTTTTCAAAATTCAAGAAGGTGCTGAAAAGTTCCTTGCTTTGTTAAAAAAAAAAAAAAAAAAAAGTAGAGTTAGTGGCAAGAAATTACAGAGTTGTTCAACACATTCCCCACTAAAACTAGTGCATGGGGTACTGCAATGTTGCAGCTTCTCTAGCTCTTGTAAATAAAACTTCTTTAGTTGGTACTGAAGCCAAGTCTCTTCAAAATGTTGGGAGTCACAAATATCCGTAAAACGACATCCTTTTGAGGTATTTCTTCAAGTTTGGGAACAAATAATCTGACGGATCCAGGTCAGAAGAATAGGGGGATGGGGGCCAATTGCAATCTCAGCGTGTTCGATATGGCAGCCAAATGGGGGGCATATGACCTGGGCAATTGTCGTGCTAAATAAGTATCACTTTGTACAACTTTCCGAGGCGTTTCATGTTAATTATTGTCTCCTGCAGCTGGTCCAGTAGGTCAACATAATACTCGCCGGTGATGATAGAGTTCCGAAATAGATAGTCCACAAACTGAATATCGTGTTTGTCCCAGACAATTGAAGCCATGACCTACTTTGCTGATTTTGTGTGTGACTTCTTCAGCCCGGGAGTGACACCACTCCGTTACTGGTCATTGTTCTCAGATTACAGATATGGAATCGTCAGTCACTAATCAAGACAAAAATTGGGAGCACTAGCCTCAAAACGGATCAAAACTGTCTTCGATGTTTCCAGTCGTTTCTTCTTCTGATCACTGTTTACACATTTCGACATCCAATTTGCGGAAAGCGTGCGTATCCATTGTACTAACAATAATGAATCCAACAATTCCGTGAGATTTTCAATATCTGACTATTTTTTGGCTGATATTCACGCGTCCTTAAGGATCAGTTTATAGATAGTTTCATATATTGCCGGGCCGGTTCAAGTTGGAGGAGGTTGGAAACTGACCGGTGTTTTCCCGGCTGACTGGTACTTCTGTCAGTCCCAATTATTTATTTCAAAATGTAAAATACGTTATTCTTCTGTTTTGAGGATTATGAGCTGTGCCTGTAATTTTATTTTTCAGAGTTAACAAACTTAGTTGGAGAGCACCCACTGTGGGCTCATTTTCAACAGTGAAATGGCCAAGTCTTGAAACTGCCTATCTAGGTTTTGATGGTGCTGCAAGCACGATACTGCATCCTCAATGCTTGTGCTACCCCAATGTCAGTGTCCTTTGCAGACTTTCTCGGAAGAAAGTAAAACTTCATGACGGTACAACACTCCCAAAATATGAAACTTCCTGTTTACTGTCACTGCTACAAGTCTGAAAAACAAAAGTTGCATTAATCACCAAAAAATCCTATATTTGAATCTATAGATTATTCAAAGTTTTATTAGGTGTGAGGGGCTAAGCCAGCAAATTTTCAGCATCATCCCATAGATATACGAGATCAGAATAAGGTTGTTACAAGTGATAAATGAGCTTGCGCAAGTGTCGAACAAACTCAATCGCTTGCTTAAGTGGCTATTGGTCTTGCTGTGTTTAGGTTGGTACTAGTGATAACGTCATATGACTTCGCTTGTTTAGTTCTGTATTGTTTTCATTGAGCATGAGTGTTACCATTGCCTGGGTGTAAGTCCCAGGGGTAGGAACTTTTCTTGCGTAGAGTGATTAGGGGACAACATAATGAAATATCTTTCTTTGCACAGTGCACACCCAGTTATAAGTAATCTGGAGCAATAAATGTACACCTCTGTAACAACGAAACGAAGAACATTGTTGAAGGTGCTTATATGCGCTACGTCTGTTCTAACGCAACGTTGAAAACAAATCATATATAAAGTATTGCTCATGAAACTAGATTTGCGGCTGTCTCGCCTTAGAAAGGTGAAATAAAGGTAGTTTTTCGTCTCGAAAGTATATTTCTTTCCATTGGAATGTTCTGTCGTACCTTGTCACAAAAATTCTGTTTCGTGGGTAACCATTATTTTTAAGTCCTTATAAAAAGTGGAATAAGATGATTTTAGGAGGTGCAACGTAAGTAAGTCTCCCAACAAATGCCTGGATTAACAATAGTTTAGTTTAGCTTATGTATAGTATCTGGTAGTATTTAAAAATGCTCGTATTTGTGGAAATTTTACCCTTAATATTTCTTGTTCTTTTGCATTCCAGAAAAAAGAGGAAGAACCAAATTTAGAGGATAAAAAGAAGAGTAAGTCTTCGTCTTTGTTTACCATCTTACAGAATTAAGTTATATCTTGTACTAGTTAAAATACCTGTTCTTCGTACGAGAAGAATAGATTTATGAAGATAATTTATATATGCAGGGTTTTTCAAAACAACACCGACAACGTTTGGGAGATTGTTCCTGACATCAAGATAAGACTAAAAGTATAGACTAACCTGGGTGCACAAATGATTCCTTTCGGAGTTATAGGCTGCCGAAAACATGAAAAAATGAACTTTAAAGGTCCATAGCTCTAATACTATGGGACCTACCCTAGTCTGGTCGGCACAAGTATGTGCCCTATCCAAAAATCCAGGGGCGCGGAGGCTCAGTGGTAGAGCGTTCACCTTCGGTGCTTGGGGTCCCTGGTTCGATCCCAGCTCGCGCCGTGTGAACAAACACCGTGGTCGTGGGTTTTCTCGGGGTTCTCCAACTTTCTTCATTCCACCATTTCATTCATTTCTCATCTTCACCGTCTCCTTTAGCCTAACCGGCATATCGATAACCTAACCGGATCCGTGGGACGTAAAACTTAAAGATTTCATTTTCATTTCCTATCCAAAAATACATGTTTCAAAACCATGAGGTACTTCCGCAACATTTTTTATAGAGGGAGTTTGGCTACGGGCATATGATTTGAAGTACTCACGAACTGCCTCTATAAAAATTGTTGCGGAAGTACCGCAGGATTCTAAAACATGGAGTTTTGGATATTTGTCAGATGTCCATTTTCTTACCAGTAGGATAGTATCCTATCTAATTTTGATCAAGCACTGCCCCAAGATACACATGTGTACCAGTCTGCAACGAGTAGTACTCATTTTCTTTCTGGTGCTGTAGTTGAAAACCACAAAACGCAAGCTCTACTTACTCAACCACCAAATACTACGATGTAATACTTCATTTTTGAAATTGGAAGTTAGATAAATAACACTAACGAAAAATATTTAGCAAGGTTAGTTGGAAATCTGACATTAACAATACTAAAGACAGAGTAAATAATAGATTAAATTTATTGAGACATTTAGCCGGAACATCTTGGAATTTAAAGCAGATATTCTTACAGATAAGTTGTTTCTACAGGGTGGTCCGGAAGTGTGCGTACCCATCTAGTTTCAACAGTATAGTGTTAGTTAGGTAGAATGTCTGTACACAGTTACCTTGAAGTCTTAAGAGTTTTAAGTCATAAGCATCGGTATGATCACCATACGTGTCGTAACGCAATTGAATTCTGCACCAAGTTCTCCCAGATGTTTTGTGGAGATACTCCGGAGTCACGAGGGTGAAAGAGTGTTCCACAACTGCTCGTAATTCCTGGGTTGGGTTATATCAAGTGTTTCTTGTTGATCGTCTATTAAAATCCTTATTCCGTAGCGATTTGCGAGAACTTTACAATAGTAATGGCGCAACGGAGATGGACGGGGCCGTGTATATTTGAAGTAATTTAGTTTTGGATACTATGACCATGATATCTCTTACAGAGGTACAGTGGTCATACATTTCACGTGGTGTACGACCATTTGTATACGTCCAGTGAACGTTCGAATTGGTTCAATTATTGATGAATGCATAGGTACGTCCACAATGGACGTACTATTGATATCCCCTTACGGATGTACAATGTACGACCACTTATGTACGTCCCAAGGACGTACCAACTGGTCCGTTTCTTGAATATGTAAATAGATCCGAGATGGACGTACTATGGACATGTCTTTATGGACATCCATTCCACGTCCAAGAGTGGACGTTCAGGAAACGTCCAGACCAGTACCTTAACTTACTAACTCCAAAGGAGGTCCATGAGGGACCTCCATTCTAGGTTCACTCTTGGACGTACAATGGATATCCATAAAAACATGTCCATAGTACGTCCAATTTTGTACGTTTACAACCAACGTCCACATACGTCCAAAAGTGGACGTGTTATGGGCATACTGAAATAGACGTGTTTATCCTAAAGTGTCCAAAAAATATCCACAGATGTCCGTGGACTTATGTGGACTTTTATGGATCATCCATATTGCGTCCACTGTTAGACCTATTTAGGCATTGGCATGTAAATGGACCATTGTGGACAAAAAATGTATATCCTTTTCTGTACGTCCATTCTACATCTAATGTCGACGTCCATTGTTCTTCCAGATTGGTCCTATTACATACCAACTAGGTCCATGATCCATAAAAGTCCACATACGTCCATGGACGTCTGTGGACATATGTGGACATAATATGGATGATGATCCATAAAAGTCCACGTAAATCCATGGACATCTATGGACAGTTTTTTGACATGTATGGATATTTTTGGAAGTCCGCTGAACGACGTGTGCTGTGTGGGTTACTTGTTGCTTTATTAAAAACTCCAGAGAGCATTGTCTGGTGTCGTAGATCAGGACTTCTTGGAGGCCAGGTATAGGGATGGGGTGAAGATGCACAACCTCTTCCAATCCAGCGGGCAGGAAACGTCTGATTCAGGTAAATACGTACGTGAATGACGAAGTGCGCTGGTGCTCCATCCTACCAGACAATGACAGACAATGTTACCAGACAATGCCAAGCAATGTTACCAAACAAATGTGGGTAAAAATTAAAACCGTCAGAAAACACCAATTAGGGGTACTCCCACTCCCGGACCACGTTGTACATCTATGTCTGATAGCCAGTTATATACAATGGACTGTCGCTGGTATTGACTTCTATAATAAGTTCAAATTTTTATAATGTCGTACTTTACAAAATGCATACCATATTAAATTCCCTAGCCCGTATGATAGCATTGGTTTTCCACCTACCGAGCATCATCTTGAAACACTGCGAGGGTGTTATGTGGAGAAAAGTGCACAAAAAATATTCTCTTGTTCAGAATCGCCGAACTGGATGGATTATTAAGTACCACAAAGGAGTGCTGCAAAATGATATGATGCTAACATGTTTCGTCATGCCTGTATTGCACAAACGGATAGCATTCGGGAAGCAAAGCGGGCATTAATTGATATAGAGATATGTGATCGTTGAATATTATCTGGTACCTTCGATATGTAACTGAATAGAAGCTACTACCATATTAAAATAATAATAAAAAACGTAACAAAATCGTTTCAAAATGATAAGAAAGGCGACGTTGAGCTGAGTTATACATAGTACGTTGTTGCCACTAAACCCAGAGGACGTCAGACGACAAGGCAAGGCTTACAGATAGTGTACGTTACATGTCTAAACTAAAGTATCAAGCTGTGTGGAGGAAGTCCTTGTGCAGTGGTGCCTACATGTGCCATGATAAGCCGAAGAAAATCGTTGTTGTCTGGGGGCAAAAGCGGTGGATATTAGTTGTTCGAAAGTTCGAAAGTGGTGGTGAAACATCTTTTACGTAGTTGTCGCATGACCATTGCACCTGTATGCATAAATCTACGTTGTCAAGACCTGTGAGACCCAGTAACTGACTTTGATATAGTAGGCACAAATGACAATCACGACATACAGCAAACACAAGAAGCGACATGTGTTTTTGAAGCAAATATGTATGATCTGGACGAAGGAATGGCGATGAGTGATTTTCAACATGAAAAAATAATAATTTAGATTATTCTGATGGCTGTGTATATTAGTAACACGGCATTAGGAAAGACGAACAGATTTCCAAGCGGCAAGGGATCGACTGATGTGTCCGGGGCTTTGGTGTCTGTGGCATAACAAAAGTCACCTATCTTGAGCGTCGTTTGACTGCAGCCACGTACCAAACAATATTAACAGACCATCTGTTGCCATTTTTCATGCGAAATGTTAGTACACTTCTACCCACGTCACTGGGATCACTAGAGGCTGGTTTCGATAGAAACGTGTAGCCTACATGTTTTACCTACATGGCTGGCCTACTAATTCTTCTGATATAAACCCGATGAAAAGATATTTTGTGCATGAGATGTATTCAACGGCACCCAGTACAACAATGTTCATGACTTGTAGGATGTCATCCTTGCCGCATGGGATCAATTACCCATAAACCCATTGGAAATGCTGGTAGATGGCATGTTTGATCGGATATTTCAGATATACCTAGCATTACGCAATGGCACTTTCATTGACAATTAAAAGTAGCAATTTTTATCATTGTGCAACATTACATGTTGTATTTTTATGATGTTCTCTTCTTTACACCATATTTTCCCTCGAAAAATATGTTCTACGCACTTGGTATGTATACATGTCTCTTTTGTGCATCTATGGATATCATGTTTTCGTTGGTTTCTAATTGTTCAGTAAAGCTATGCCACTTATTTACAGGGTTCATACCATTTTGCAACACACCTTATAACTTTTTGCAGTATTGCTAAATACTACCATAAAGCATTGCGAAATACTATCTAACTCTTTGTAGTATATTATCACAATTTACGGTTTTACACAGAACGACCACTGCAACCATTCATTTCAGTTTTATAATCCGTCAACATTTTGTTTACAGTGGAAATAATCCCACGACATGTAGTTTTTCCATGAGAAGGTATGGTGACTAGGTGATAGTACGTTCACCTATGGAACCCATGTCGTCATCCACATCATGTATACAGGGTGTTTCAAAACAACACCGACAACGTTTGGGAGGTGATTCCTAACACCAAGAAAAGACGAAAAGTATAGACCAATCTGGGTGCACAAATGCTTCCTTTCCGAGTTATAGGCTGCCGAAAACATGACAAAATGAACTTTAAAGGTTCATAGCTCCAAAACCGTGCGACTTACCTTAGTCTGGTTAAGACTTCACTTAGGAACTAATATGTGCCCTGTCCAAATATCCAAGTTTCAGAATCCTGCGGCACTTTCGCAACAGTTTTTATAGAGGTAGTTGGTGGTACTTCAAATCATATACCCGTAGCCAAACTTCTTCCATAAAAATTGTTTCGTGAGTGCCGCAGGATTCTGAAACATGTATTTTTGGATAGTGCACATATTAGTTTCTAAGTGAAGTCTTGACCCGACTACGGTAGATCCCATAGTTTTGGAGCTATGGACCTTAAAAGTTCATTTTTTTTTCATATTTTCGGTAGCCTATAACTTCGAAAGGAAGCATTTGTGCACCCAGGTTGGTCTGTGCTTTTTGTGTTATCTTGGTGTCAGGAATCAGCTCCCAAACGTTGTCGGTGTTGTTTTGAAACACCCTATATTGCTGTTATTGAGATTCGCTCGTTCCCTTCCACATTCTGATTACCCTAATTATTTCATAAATCGTTTCTTTCTATTAATCGCTGTCTTCTTCAACCTGAAAATCCTATCTGTGGGATGCTAAATTAAAAAAGTTTCATTTCAGGCTTTTTCATGATTGTTAACAATGATCTATTACTTAGTGAAGATAAAAAAATAGATACGCATTATGAAAGGTTGTTATTATATTCTGGGCGCGTCATCCTCCTGGTTTATTGAAACTAATAAAATATAATAAATTTCGAAAAAAAATAAAATATTTATTTAAAGAAAACAGTGTATAAAAATTAATTACCAAAGAAGTTAAGTGATCACCTTAGTTCTTAGGAATTAGTGTATTGCATCTATCACTTGTTAGTCCTTTTGATTTTTTCCCTTTTTTTTCTTTGTTATTATTAGTATTGATTGAGATTTTTTAAAATTATTTTATTTCTGCTCGTATGTTTGTAAAATGTGTTCATAAGAGGTAGTAAAATAAAGAGATGATTAATAATTTTCTTCCCATGCTTATAGCCATTCTCCAACAGCTGGAAGAGTTAGGCATGATGGTAAAGGCCTGTGGGATACTTATAGAGAATGTTGACATCGATCTGGACGGAGTGAAATTGAGTCATTCCCCAGGCTGGAAACTGAAAGAGGTAATAAATGAAAATAAATCAGGTTTAAATTAAATGTTCTTAAATTTATATTGTTTTTTTTTTTTTTTTTTAATTATCAATGGAAAGTAACATCATCACCTAAATGGCGATATGTAAAAGCAGCGGTTGCAACATCAAAGGTACAGTACATGCTTACACAAGAGTACCATCTTACCTCCACCTCTGCTTTCTTGAGTCTTATTCACATAATATTTAGGTAATAGGTAATATGAACAGGAAAATGCCTGCAAGCTCTACTGTTATTTTTATTGATGTAAGAACATTCACCTTTATTGATTTATTACTTTCCTGTTTTCTTCTAAACAAAGTAAACAACCATGTACGTTTGTACGTTACAGAACTTCTATAATTATATTATTGAACAAAAGATAAATAGAATACAGTACGTACTTTGAGTCGTGAATGAGGTCGTTACGAAAACATTAAAAAATGCATATCAAGGGAAAAAAACTAAACAAAATTATTTGTTTAAAGAAATCGTACCTTATTTAAAAAGGAAGTCCGCGGTGGCTCAGTGGTGACCTTCCCTCTGGTCTAGCGGCTAGCATGTGCGTCTTTGGTGTATGAGGTTCCGGCTCCTCGATGTTCCTGTCCCTGTTGTTCTAGGTTACTGAAAAAGCAAGTTAAACGAGTAAAAAGATAGTAAAATAAGTAGAAACCTAGTAATAAGTAGTTAAACAAATTAATGAAAAAAAGTGGTAGAGTGTTCACCTCTGGCGCATGGGGTCCTTGGTTCGATCTCAGCTCGCGCCAAGTGAGCTTTGTGTTGGACAAGCACCGTGTACATTGATTTTCGCGGGCTTCTCCCGTTTCCTCCCATTTTCTTCATTCCATCATTCCATTCATTTGTCATCATCACCGTCTCCTTTAGCCTGGCCGGCATAAGCGTGGGACATAAAACTTAAAGATTTCATTTAATTTTTTAAAAGATAGGAAGTTCATCCTTTGCTCTTTCCTAGCTGCAATTTTTTCTTTTACTTGTAATTAAAATCTGAGATGCTGTTAACCGAGGTTTTTTTTTTTTTTTTTTTTTTTGCAAGAGTCGCTTTATGCCTCCTGCTTGTATCAAATATATTTAAAAACTTAATATCGTAGATATATATACAAGGTGTTTCAAAGCAACACCGACAACGTTTGAAAGGTGATTCCTCACACCAAGATAAGACAAAACGTATAGGCCAACCTGGGTGCACAAATGCTTCCTTTCGGAGTTATAGGCTGTCGAAAACATTGTAAATGAACTTAAAACGACCATAGCTCCAAAACTATGAAAGATACCGCAGTCGGGTCAAGATTTCACTTAGAAACTAATATGTGTCCTATCCAAAAATCCATTTTTCAGAATCCTAAGGTACTCACACAACATTTTTTATAGACTGAGTTTGGATACGGGCATATAATTTGAAGTACTCACCAACTACCTCTATAAAACTTGATTAAGTACCACATATTCTGAAACATGGATTTTTGGTTAGAGCACATACTAGTTCCTAAGTGAAGTCTTGACAAGACAACGGTAGGTCCCATAGTTTTGGAGCTATGGACCTTTAAAATTCATTTTTTTCATGTTTTCGACAACCTATAACTCCGGAAGAAAGCATTTGTGCACCTAGGTTGGTCTATACTTTTTATCTTATCTTGGTCTCAGGAATCACCTTCCAAACGTTTTCGGTGTTGTTTTGAACAACCTCTCTCTCTCTCTTTATTTATATATATATATATATATTTTTTTTTTTGGTCTAGGAGTTAATTCGTGCGGGTGGACAAGAGATGGCGCAACGAACGGAGCGTCCCACAGTTCCGTGTATCCACACATGTGTTGCAAACCCCTGTCATCGCGTATCGTTCGTAGTATAGGGCAGTGGATTAAAGCGTCAACAACACCAGTTTGTAGTTAAGTGAACATGGCGCAATTTGTACCTGATAAAGTGTTTTTGCGGGGTGTCCTGCTGCATTACTTTAACATGCAGAAAAGTGCGACTGAAAGTCATCGTATTTTGGTGGAAGTGTATGGTGACCATGCTCTAGCTGAGCGGACGTGTCAGAAGTGGTTTGCACGGTTTAGAAGTGGTGATTTCGGCTTGGCAGACCAAGAGCGAGCTGGACAGCCAAAAAAATTTCAAGACGAAGAATTGACAGCATTACTCGAGCAGGATTCGTGTCAAACGCAGGAACAACTTGCAGCAGCATTAGGCGTTGATCAAACAACAGTCTCCAAACGCTTGAAAGCCATGGGAATGATTCAAAAGATGTCACATTGGGTTCCACATGAATTGAAAGACAGAGACGTTGAAAGACGAAAAACCATTTGCGAATTGCTGCTTCAACGACAGAGCAGAAAGGGGTTTCTGCATCGAATTATTACGGGTGATGAGAAGTGGATCCATTACGAGAACCCTAAACGAAAAAAGGCCTGGGTGAAACCAGGTGAACCAGGTCCATCACAACCAAAACGAGATATTCACTGTGCAAAGGTTATGCTGTACATATGGTGGGATATGAAAGGTGTGGTGTACTATGAGCTGCTGCAACCGGGTGAAACTATAAATAGAGAACGTTATCGACGACAATTAATGCGTTTGAAGCAAGCTCTGGCCAGAACACGACCAGAATGGGAGAACAGACATGATAAACTTATTGTTCAACATGATAACGCTCGCCCACATGTCGCAAAACCGGTCAAAACCTATTTAGAAAATGTCGGATGGGAAGTTTTACCCCACCCGCCGTATTCACCAGACGTTGCTCCTTCGGACTACTACTTGTTCGATTGCATGAACAACGATTTGATTGGACAGCGGTTTACTTCTTCAGAAGATATCGAAACATGGGTCTCTGACTGGATCGCTTCCAAGGATGAGGACTTCTTTCGCCACGGAATCCGTACATTGCCTGACAGATGGGCGAAAGTGGTGGCTAGCGATGGACAATATTTTTCTTAAGGTATTTATGTATTTTGTGTTTGTACTACAGCTTCAATGTGTGCGTACCAACCGCACGAATTAATTCCTAGACCAAATATATATATATATATATATATATATATATATATATATATATATATATATATATATAGATATATATAGATATATATATATAGATATATATATAGATAGATAGATAGATAGATACAGGGGTGTAGCCAGCAAGTTTATGTAGGGGGGCCCGTCGTTTTTTAGGGGGGGGCAGCTACAAAGCCAAAAGAAATTATGTTGTAGCTAGTGTTTTTGAGGTCTGAAAAAACCGGCAAATTTTTGTTTCCTTCCGGGAAACTAAAAAACACTGGTTTCTAGCTTATTAATAATAATAATAATAATAATAATAATAATAATAATAATAATATTATTATTTGGTTTTTGTCCATAAATTATATTCCAGGTAGTTTTTATTATGTTTAACTAATAATTACTGTCCCGGACCAAACGTTATACTTTGTGCATAACTATTTTAGTTTAAGCCCTTGCACACAGAACCTATCTACATAAGGCTGATTTTCTTTGAAATTTCACTTATTTTCTTTAAGATTTCCCGACAAAAATAATTTATTATTATTTGTGACTAAAAAGACACACACAATTATTTTATTAACATCCATGTCTCATTTCCTGTTCTAGGGACCGTCCACATATTACGTAACGCTATTTTTGACCAAGTTTTACCCCCTCTCTCCTGCTTGTCACACTTTGTAACGCAAGGCCGAACCCCTCCCCTTTGTTACGTAACACTTTTTGATCTTGGTTTTTTCATTATTTTGATTATTTTAGGGGTTATTACAAAAAAAAAACTATTTTTAATGCTAGAAATTTTTATTACAAAATGCTTATATTATTGTCAATATATTTGTAGCGTTTTCCGCCAACAAATCAAAGTATTAGAAAATAGTAGACTCGTAATAATCTTTTATCCCCATAAGGTTGTTTAATTAACCAATCCTAATTCTTCAAAACTACTGTCGTTACCCCAAGGAGATCACATCCATCATTTTAGGTCACTGGTGATTGGCAAGGAGAAAGTACTGCGGAAGATGCAGTTAAAACATGATTTAAAGAAATAACATCGACCTCTTCTTCCGAGATCGAGGATGCTTCGTGCATTTGAGGTTCGCCAGTGTTAACGATGCAGAGTTCTGTTCCTCGTCGACACAGATTCGAAATGGCTGCATACGTGAAGAAACAGGGACATCTCGTTTGTAAACAAGCTTTCGAGCATCTTCTTTGGACTTCGGACTTCAGTTTACCACTTTACAAATTCTTTTTTTCCTAAATCAGTGCGAGAATGCGAATAAACTCGATTTCTTCAGAAATATTCAAATCCAAAAATAATAATAAAAAAGTAGTACGGCATTAATATCCGACGAATTAGGTTTTTAATATCTTTAGGTCTGGAAATCGTGCATTGTTCTGTCGCGGAAAATATTTCACAAAAAAAAAGTTTCTTCTGTTTCACATGCAAAACTTCTTCGAAGAAAAGAGTGGATAATGATTCGAATCAGTAACATTCTCAGAAATAGCGATACAAGTGGGAACGCGAAGGAATTTTAAAGCGGTGGTTACGATCGCTAACAACTAACTCCAGAAAAGCGTGTCGCGTGAATGCAACGCTGCGATAGCCACAAAACGGAGTTTTATTGTATTGTAATACACACAGGGTTCTTCAGCAGTCATGCTGGTGTCTAGTGCGTTTTCGAATAAATTCTGTATAATTCAATTTATATAGGCTATAATTCGCAACTTTCCGAAATAATGTAATTATTTATTTATCTATCTATATATCTATATATACAGGGTGAACGGTAACTATGTGGACGAACTTGGACGGGTGATAGTACATCTTTAAAAAAGCAAAAAAGTCCTAGTGAACATGGGGGAAATTCCGTCCTATTTAGGAATGACAGAGTGTTGAAAGCGTGGGAACATGAACTTCAGAGGCCAACAGCTTAAAAACAATACATCGTGAAGAGTGCGGTTAAAAACGTCACTTAGAAAGTCATACCTACTCTATTGAAAAATGCATATTTGAAAACGTAGCTACGTGTGCGCACGGGATTAACAACGTGTGACACTTCTTTCCTTTACAGCATGTCCGGGAATCCCTCCGTTCCTTTGGGGAATGCAGTAATGTGGAATTCTTTTAGTGTTGCTCACGAAAGGAGACACTGCTCGTATCTTGGCATGTCTCGATAACGAGACGACAATAACTAGAGACAATGATGAGACGACTTTATAACAAGCCAGTCTCAAATGTCGTGAACAACATTATAAGTATATACTGTAGTTCTTAACATCAAGGCTGATACCTGTACGGTCGAAGTTTTGAGCCCAAATAGAACCGGCTCGGCTCGGTTCATCTGAGCAAACAGCTCAAACTGGCTCGGTTGGGGTGAGCCATCGGCTGGAACCGGCTCGATTGGGATGAGATATCAACTTTGTTCGGTTCACCCGGGCCGAACAATTTTGAACATGTTTGACCGGCTCCCTATAACTTTTAACATTTTTTGGATCAAGCCCGAATACTTGCCTCTCCGGAACTCAAACCCAGAATCTCGTGAACGATGGCCTGGCCTCCTAGACTTCACGAGTACTGAGGAAGACAGTCAACTATTTTTTAGTATTCAAATACAAACCGCCTATCTTACATGTTTGTACACGGTGTTATAATAATAATAATAATAATAATAATAATAATAATAATAATAATAATAATAATAATAATAATAATAATAATAATAATAATAATAATGTAGCATAATTTATAAAAATTATATTTCCTATGTAAGATACTTGAAGAGAGTACTTGAAACTACGCACAGGATTTGGCTCGATTCGATACGAAACTCGACCAGAATTCGAGTCGAGTCCGAGGAAATTTTTCAAGCCGAGTTCTCGAGTCGAGCTTAAAGATGTCTGTTTCGAGTCAAATCGAATTTCAAAGAAAACACGCTCGTGCCCATCCCTAGCTCTTTCCTTCTCAATCGTTCTTAAATTTTTGAAGTCTTCATTTTTCAGAACATCCCTCACACATCGAATTATTTATTTTCTATACAGATAAATTGGTATTGATTCTGCGTGATTAGAAGTCCCATCTCGTACGCACAGACCGGGGAAGCCTTTTCTTTACGATATCGTCAGTTAATTTTGTATGCTGTTGATTACTCGAGAAAAAGAAACAAATCCTTTGCAGTGACGAAAAAAAAAATTCTTACATTTTTTAGTACTGAGGTGGCCATAACAAGGAACGTACTCGGCTTTTGGATTGGATTGGATTTTAGTTTAGCGTCCCTTTCAGCAGCGAGGCTATATGAGACGTGGACCTACTGATTAACGTGGAATCCGAACCACATGAGCTCCCGCCGGGAATCGAACCCGGGTCTCCCACGTACTCGGCTTTTGGAAACTGGTATTTGATAACTGCTTGTACGCCTCCAAAAGGTAGCAGATATTACGGACGGACGAGCCACCGTACGTCTGCATAATTAACTTATGTAGAGCCTCTTCTAGCCTACATATATTTTGCAAGTTCTTTTAATAGGCAAGACAACAAAATTTTTGCGCCTCTAGGAACAGTACAAATGACCAACTGAATATATGAGTAGATGCATGTAGAATATAATAAATAATCTTTGAAGTATGTAAAATATATAATAGGACATTGTGTGAGCTGCCAGAAATTCTCCTTTTCTTCATTAGTTCATTTCTGTTTTATAGATCCCTTTGTTTACACAAATACAAGGAAAGAACATATTCTCGGAGATATAATTTCAAAAATTATTTGCAATAAAATTATGGGAAACTACGCGAGTGACGAAAATGAAATGAAGTCTTTGTTTTACGTCCCACGCATATGCCTGCTAGGCTAAAGGAGACGGATGATGATGAGAAATGGATGAAATGGTGGAATGAAGAAAGTAAGAGGAAACGGGAGAACCACCGAGAAAACCCACGCGCACGGCGTTTATTCACCACAAAGTTCACTTGGCGCAGGCACTCTTGCCAAGATTCACACTAAACTTAATCGTAAATCTTTGCTCTAACGCTGCCTGCTTAAAATTCTGGAAATTGGGCCTAAGCAACTTTCCAGTTTTGATCATATGTATTTCCTCCTTACTTATTCGGTGTAAGGACTTCAAAACTTGTTCTGTTGGCCTTTGCTTATCAAAAGATTTTTTTTTTAATCTGCCTTACTGCCCCCAAAATCTGAAATTCAGGGTGGGGTGGGGCAGCTGTCCTACCCCCCCTCACTGACACCAGTGTCAAGCGGCTGTCATAGTGGCTGAAATTAGCCCACGCCCTTTCACGTGCTTTTAGTTTGAATTATTTCGGACTCTTGATTGCGAAGATATTACGTTTTGAAATATAATTAGTTAATTTGCTGAGCAAAACAGAACCTTATTGAAAATTGACTTGGATCCATTGTGCTCTAAATGCCCCAAATATGACTTTTTTCAATACAATTATTGACTTTAAAAAACAACCAATATATAGGCTTGCAGAAAATATTCTAAAGTTAGCACAACATGAAGTGTGGTTCAAACTAATTTTTGGTGATTCAAACATTACTTTTCGAAAATTTATTTTAAAACAATTTTATTAGGATCAGTGTTCCGAAACAGAAATCAAATTTAGCACTAAAAATTTCACCTACCCATAGGTGACCAATTGAGTAAAAATTATGTACACGTGTGTACAATAATAATAATAATAATAATAATAATAATAATAATAATAATAATAATAATAATAATAATACAATTCCGAAACAATACAATTATTTAAGCCAAATGCCGCAAAGAATGCCATGTTAAATTTCGCCATTTTGCAAACCACTGGTGTTACACAATTGAAATTAGGTAAGGCCTCAGTTGTTCTGTCTTACGTCAACTATTTGCAATGTGTATGTGACCCAAGAAGACTGTTGAATAAGGTCAGGCACTAAAAAGAATGTCCGACTTTTGCATTTTCCAATAAATAAATAAATAAATAAATAAATAAATAAATATTGCAAGAAATGTCATCATTATGTAAGGTTGCTTCATAGTAAAAGTAATAATTAAAAGTGGTGGACTATTTTGTGGAGGAGTACAAGGATCATTGGGCCAACAGCAAATCAGAATGCTCCAGGCCCGTATCCAGGGGGTCTTAAAATTTTGCTGGCCCCCCTAAAATTTTCACGGCAGGCTTGCAATTGAACTATAATATGGTTGGATTGGGCCCCTCCTAACTTCAGCCGGGCCTACCCTACATTTTTGGGCTGGCTACAGGCTTGGAGTGCTCTAGTTACTCGTGACTGTTTATCGAAGTTTAGAGGTAAAGCGGAACGTACGAGTACATACATACTATTATACATACTTGTTAATACATACATACTTGTATACATACTTGTATTATACATACTTGTTAATAGGATTATATTAAGTTTGTTCATATTGTAAGTACATAAGTATTTTCTCATATACGTAGATGTGTATGCGTGTGTATACATATAAATGTATCCTTATTTTGAAGGAGAAGTTGAAAGGACGGAAGGAGCGGTACATTGAAACCCTTGGTTTGCTATTAATGCGTCAGGTAACTCTCATCAAGAAGTTGTGCAAGTTAGAAGCGGAACAGAAGAACAAAGTTCCTGAGCTGGTAAGACATGATATAAAATAGATAACTGTGAACTTGTCATTTTTATTGCAGCATTCAGAGCGAATAGTAAGAAGTATCGTAACGTTGAATGCTGCAGAATCGAAAATTACAAAATACTGTATATTACTATTATTTATAACCATACACAATTTCATAGACCAGGGCCGGTTCTAGGCATTTTTTAAGTGTAAGCAAACAATATTTAAACTCCCCCCACCCAAATGATAATAGAAGAGTAGAAAGTTGTAATGAACAAAAATTCCTCCAAAAATTGTTACAATTGCAAATTTCTTGAATATATACACTCCATTCCAAAAGAAACCGAACGTTTTAAAAAAACAAAAAAAGCAATGTACATTTTGGAACAAATCATTTTTATTAATCAATGTATTCCCCTTCTGCATCGATACACATATTTGCACGCTCCAACAAGTTGTCAAACGACTTCCCCATGTCCTTTATTGGAATGGTCTTTAGGACGGCGGTCGTCGCCTTCTCAATGGCATCAATCGATGCGTGCCACTTTCCTTTCATCGCCAAATGCAGTTTCGGGAACAGATAGAAATCGCACGGAGCGAGATCTGGTGAATAGGGCGGATGATGCAACCGAATAATGTGATTTTTGACCAAAAATTCAGTTACAAGTCGCGAACGATGTGATGGTGCATTATCGTCCAAAAGAGTCCAACTGCCGATTTCGCGATATTCGGGCCGAATACGACGAATTCTTGCCAGCAAACGCTTCATGACGCTGTCTGGCCGGGCTGAACAAATTCTTTGTGGATAATTCCTTTTGAATCGTAAAAACAAATCAGCAGGGCCCGAATCTTGTTGACCTAAAAAAAATTAAAAAGTGACCTATAAAATGACACTAAAATTCCTGTAAAATGACCCTAAAAATCACAAAAATTGACCTTAAAACTTACGTTTTCTCAAACTTTTATTTCATTAAACATTGACATTTTTAAATATCCATTGGATTTTTAATTAACATTTCTCACTCATATTCAAAAAGTTTTGTTTCAGTTAGTTGCAGTCCATTGATTACTTATGTCCATTGATCAGTCCATTGTACGGCATTGTAAGTATTGAAAGCGTCAGTTCACTCCCGAGTTGAAACTAGGAAGCACTCTTAAACAATAAAACTCAGCAAGTTTAGACTACATGAAAATAATAGATAAAAACACGTTTAAAGCCCTTGTACGCCTTCTAATGCATTTTTAGTTATTCACGTGATCACATTCTTTGTGGTCAATAACCCAAAACTATCTGTTTGGCCACCTACCAACCCCCGCCTTTCGTTAACCAGCTACAGTTTAGTTTTCTTTAGCTTGTTAAGAATGCAGTTTTTCCACTCCAATTGTCAGGAAGTAAAAAAAGAAATTATTGAACTTCGTCTTTTCCACATCCGTAAACCGTGTTCATTTAAAGATTTCCTTATGTAGAAAAAAAGAATAAAAAGACCATAAGTGACCTAAAAGATACCTTAAAATATTAAAAAATGACCTGAAATTTCAAAACAGCAAAAAGAGACCAAAAGTTGATCCTAAAAAACTATATTTTTAGAACCTAGAGTTGATGGATAACGTTTTTACTTGAACTTGCCTTCTTCTATGCGTAACAGAAGAAAGTTGACTTGTCAACAAGATCCGGGCCCTGCAAATCAGCATCACCTTAACTTTTGACTTCACCAAGCGACTTTTTTTTGGGTGTTCCTTCATCCGGCGCTCTCCATTCAGCACTTTGCCGCTTTGTTTCGGGCTCATATTCAAAACACCACGTCTCGTCACCAGTTACAATCGATTTCAAGAAGTTTCGATCCTGCCGAGCACTTTTAACGATGTCTTTGCAATGCGCAATTCGATCAACTTTTTGGTCTTCGGTGAGTTTGTGTGGTACAAACCGCGAATTAACCTTCTTAAGGCCCAAAACTTCGGTCAAAATGCGGTATGCGGTTGTTTGAGGAACGCCCAATTCCATTTCAATAACTTTCACCGACGATTTTTTGTTATGTTTGATGAATTCACGCACTTTTTCGATGTTTTCTTCCGATAATCCGGTTCTGGGACGGCCTGATCTTTCGTCATCATCCAGCGTCTCTCTACCCGATTTGAATCGCCTGAACCACTCGTAAACTTGCGTACGGGATAGACACTCATCACCATATGCATTTTGTAGCATTTGGTGCGTTTCACTAAAAGTTTTACCCAGTTTAACACAAAACTCAATTGCAGCTCGTTGTTTGAAACTCATTTTCCGACCGATGTACACAACACACTGACAGTTGAAACTCAATAACTTTGTTGCCGTGCATCCAAATGTCATGACATTTATACCAGTTGTCAATGAGGGACTACGCCATCTACCGGTAAAATATTACAACAGATGGCACTAGTGGTACTATTTGTTTTCAAAAGTTCGGTTTCTTTCGGAATGGAGGGTGTATGTTCTCTTTCTATGAATATTAACGAAAAATGGCAAAAATTATAACTAATTGACAGTGGATGAATTCTGAACAAAGTTTCATTTTTAATAATTAATAACATTTTTAATTAAATAAGCACAAAACCAACTAAGATTTATACCTAAGATGTATTCTGACAAGTGCAATTGTATCGTAAGAGTCGAAACAGAATAAAACTCATGGGCTTCAAAGTTTAACACGGGTTTGATTTTGACAAAGAGTTATGCTCTTATGCTTCATTAAAAGCATATTTACATGCTAATTAGCATAATTTCTCGTTTTCTTTGTTACTGAAAAGTTCATATTATAAAGAAACTGCTCTGCTTTCAATTTGACAAAATATTTAATTATTGCATCCGCATACATTTCATTGAGTACCGGTATGTCATTATCAATGGTCATCGAAGCTAGTCCATTTAATCGTCTTGAGATATAGTTAATCTCAAATAATTCTCGATTAATTTTAGCTGAACTTGTTTAATATTCAACAAACGACAAATATGTACGAATTAATCGATATCTAATTTGTCTTCGATCCAATGACAGAACTCCAAAATCGGATCTCCCCGCAAAAATTATTTTCAGGGCTCCTTAGGCCTATAAAACAATTAAGTCCTTTCACGTCTCTTTCCAACATAGACGTTCGAAATCAAGCAGTGAGTAACACAATGTAAACAAAAGTAGTGGCGCACCCAAGATTTGTCTTTTGAGTCCGAAGATTGTTCGGAGTAGCATGCAAAATGCAAATAATTTTGTGTATTTTGCCCCCTGAAATTGTGTTAATTTTCTTAAAAATTAAAAGTTTTGGGAAATCCAGACTCTCGGACCACCTCCGTTGGTGCATCCCTGAACACAAGTAACTACTAATCAAAACTCTACATGGCATTAGGACTATTATCAAATGTTTAAAACTATCTCTCCATCTAAATTTAATACAAGAAAATGGATTGATAGTGTAATGATTGTTACACTGTTATAATACAACGAGTATATGTATACGCTGCTATGATTGACAATGACAGTTCTGAAGAAAAAGTGTTACTTATAATCCTAATGACCTTTCAATTACAGTTTCGATTTCGATTATAGTTACCCTTTCGAGTTATATACGCATATGCTGCGTGAAACATAATTGTATTGAAAAAAATTTTGTAACACATTAAATGTAACTCAGACCTGTAACTAAAGAGGTCGTATCCATTCCATTTTAATTTAACAATTAAATTGCTGCAATCATGTAAAATAAACTTACAATTTCAAAAGTTTGTTGACTTGCAAATGCTTCATTGACAGTAACTGGTATTGACAACTCCCCCACCTCAATACCAGGTATGATTATCACACTTTCGTAGGGATGCGCACGAGACAAGATTTGTGGCTGTCTCGTCTCGAAAATGTGCTGTAAAAGTGATGTCTCGACTCGAAAAATGTATATTTCTCTATTGGAAGAGACGTGTCTCGACTCGAATTTTGTCAGGAAAATCCTGTCTCGACTCGTCTCGTGCGCATCCCTACACTTTCGAGGGAAGTCGAAAGAAACTTTTTTAGAGCCTTCGCGTGCCTCATCTTTTTTTTTCCAAGTTTTGTAACTTACTTTTCCGATAAAATGCCCACCTCTTTTTTATCGTTGGCCATTGTTATTACGTGAAAAACAGAGTACTATTGAAAAGTGAAAACATCATGAGCCACTGATATTAGGAACTTGGAAATGATCAAAAATTCCATTTGCACCGCTCATCTTTTCTTAGCATTCGCCCTCCTTCCTGCACCAATGGGCAACAAAAGCCTATATTGTCGCTTCAACTTCGATAATGTGCATTTCATTTACGCTGACCTTTCTCAATCCTTAACTGTGGTCATTGAATCGAAGCACTGTTGCGGGGACACTGTTTATGACAAGGCATTTCTTGAAAACATTTCTTTCTACTGAGATAATGCCACCCAATCCATAAGCAACACGTGCAGTTGACTTCCTTTTGTTTGTTGATCCATTCACATTTCAAATATATATTTGGCAATGATATTCTTTAGCAAGGTCGCAGAAGGGTTGTTGGGAGAGGAATGGAGAGTCTGTTATATTTGTATTTTGTGCATAGGTGGGATTGTAGGAAGAATGCCGTTATCTTTAGTCGTACTGCCATAGTGAATATTATAACATATATTGAAAAGCTACATTTCCCTATATTTTATCTCATATTCATAAAATCTCCATTTTTCCCACTTCAAAAAATTTTTCCTAAATTTCCCGCGGGAATTTTTCCTCAAACTTCCATCACTTATGAGTATGGCAATGGTGCCAATTAATGTATGGGTCCATTTTAATTATAAAGAGGTGTTTTACTGAAAGCCACAAAAAGATTCGACATTATTGTCCTTTTGATGTATTTTATTTGTATCTCAGTCTGTACTATTTATTTGAAGCTGTTTGAAAAAAAAATAATCATAATATTTTCTCTAATAAATATAAATATTCACATTTAAAGCACAAAATACATTTCCTAGTTTGGCGCCCTTTTCACCTGGCGCCTCCTGCGAGCACGTAGTTCGCAGGATTTAAGATCCGGCCCTGTCATAGACACACACACACTACCACATTTCCAACACTTTCACCAGACTACATAGAAGAAAAGCTTCATTCAGCTAATTTCTACACTGATGAAAATTTTCAAAGAATTGTTCATCACTCCAATAGTCACAACTTCCTATTACTATATCAAACAGGTTTCGCGTTTAACGTAGTCTCGTGGATTACCGGATTACGCGTTAAGTAATTCAATCAGTTAGCAATATAGTAAGGATCTCCTACTCTCTTCTTTACTATTTGCCCTGGATTCAGACTGCCAGCAGTAAAAGAAATTATAATACGTACAATAGCTCAAGGATGATATAAAATAGAGGATTTATCCATACATATCTTCATTATATGAACTGAATGAAGCCAAGAAACAACCGAGCATCGTCTGAGCCGGCACGTCTGATTGGCTACTCAAGTTTCCGCCACGATTGTTGGCTCGAAACATTGCGATCTTAGTGGCGCGGAGTGGGGAGAGTAGCTGTGGCAAAGCTGTGACGTATGGCTTCACGATTTTGTTGTATGGGCAGATCCTCTATTTTATAACATGCTTGCAATAGCTTATGTCAGTGATGGTAACTGCTATTTTGGTGGGCTAAGAGTCACAATACCATGACTTTCCAAGTGGCATGCAACATTAAAACCTCCCGCCTAATTTGTCTAGCGTGTACGCGGATGTCCTTCCATCTATTACACACCATCTTGGATTACTACGAGTAGGCCCGTGCTGGGATACTAACAAGGCGATAGACAAGTCTACCAAAAGGGGCACCCATACAACGTGAATACGTATTATATATATATATATATATATATATATATATACGATGTATCAAATTAATGTAGTAAACGTCGGGAGGTGATTCCTGTCTCGGAGATAAAACAAAAAATGTAGACCAACCTGGGTGTAGAAATGCCTCGAATGAACAAGAATCAAGATTTCAACAATCAAAAGTAATAGTACATCGTTCAAGTTAGAGAACACTTAGAATTCGGAAGAAAGAGAAATACACATGTGTGATTTATCTATTTTGTCTCGATACAGAATAAACTCTCGGAAGAAGAATTTAAATGAAACGAAGTATTTAACGTCCTATATCTTCTAAACAAATAGTGTAGAGTGATAAAAGAACGGCTTTCTGTCCAAGTTTGGAGTGTGTGAAAATGGAAAAACTTTTATCCAGATTTGCTTTATATCGACTGTGCATAAGACAGTCAGGAGATCATGTATAATGAACGTGAGTATAAGGGATTCTTCACATGACAACAGTGATTCCTACAAATTATGTGAATACAATTTGGACGAATGTAAGCTGTATGAAAAGATGTCCTCCTCGTAATACGTAACTTCGTGAAAGATAAAAATATCGAGCACAGAAGCAATAAAACTCGACGAAACACAAGCTGTTGCGCGTGTTGCACAATGATACAAAGAAATACAGTTTCGAACTACCGATTTATTCTGTTTCGTACAAAGTAGGATAACTGTGAAATACTCAGACGTACCTTGTACAGTATTTGTGCAATGCAGTATGTGTACACGAGACAGCTGTGAAGAATAACAGTTCACAATCTGATATTATCGACCGGTGACCGCATTGCAAAGATGACATCGGCGAAGCGAATTTTTCCACGATCTGAAATTTCGGTGATGACTGCCGCAGGTATAACTCGCAACCAATTCTTCGGCTGTCGTGGCTGGTGTTGCTTAAAAAAGGCGTTTTATAACTTCTCTAAAAAAAATCAAGGGGCGTGAGGTAGAGTGAGCAAGGTGGTCATAACACGTGTTCTTCTCCCAATCGAACGATCTGGAAATGTTTCATTTAGGTAGGTCTGCATATTGCTGTCAAAACGTGCAGGAACAATGTCATGTTGGGATCACATCAGCTGTTTTATGTTCAAAGGCACATTTTGTAACAATTTTGGGAGAACATTAGTAAAAATAAATGGCACGTACTCGGGAGTGTGAGCGGAGGTTTGTGAATTTGCATAATCTGAATAAATTACTAAAATCATTAATATGCAAAAATGCTAATGTGGGAGGAATCTTAATATTTAAACTGCTATTTACTTTAAATTACTGTAACCTCCTGCCACAAAGTTAATTTAGTGGAATCAGTCAGTCGGTAGAGTCTTAAATTGAATAAAAGTTAAAATTTTGAAAAGAAGTAAATAAGATTCCTACTAGGCATGACACTCTAATTTACAGGTTGATATGGTTTTAACACCCATCCTGTATGCGAAAGATACCCACAATATGATTATCGCAATTACGATCCATCGATAGACCCAGCTTCTGGCCTGAAAAGCAAACAAGAACGAAAATAGGGTAACACATTACCTTGCAGCCAACTGCGACAATAAAGGAAGCCAACATTCCAGTGGTAATCCTGCTTTAATGCACCACTTTCGGTAATTGTAGAGCACACAGAAATTATATTTACAAAATGCACTCGCGCGCGCGGTCTTGCTAAGAGACCTGAGCAAAAGAAAGAAAAAAAAATTATTTCTTTTACTATTTCTTTCTCACACTTCGAGCTCGTAATTAACACAGTTTGTGCACTTTTGTTTTTATTACGCCGCACTCTTCTTTCTTGAAGTGTCTTTAGTTTTCACGATTCGCTGCGCTTCCGGGTCAAGTTTCTCCCAAAGTCGTGGACCATCCTCTTCCTAGGTTCTGCTAACCGTCAGGTTTCCTCTCTCATGGAATTTCCGTAAACACCAGAGCCGGTTCAACTGCGTAGTCCTTGGTGTGATACAATGATAAAATAGATTTGTTATTTGATGAAAGTTCTCATGACGTTCACTGCACAAGGCCCGCTTACTTAACACAAGCAAAAATAACTCAGTTCTTGTGTGTGTTATGCGTTTTACTTAATCTATACTATATGATAGCATTGATGATTTCCTACAGAACACGGCAATGCTTTGACTTCACTAAGAATGTTGCTTGCTGTCTATTTCACTGTTAATAGCGTGAACAATGGATATAGCGTGTGACGTATACATGTCGCAAAGTTTATACCGGTGCGAAGCACTTTACGAAATATGATGTAAAGGTTTGTCTCTTCTCACTAGTAAATGATGATATACGTCGCACTTTGTCTCATCTCACTTTTGTGAAAACACACTTTAAATATATATACAATCGGTATCTCCCACTCTCCCATTCCACCAGAATGTTAGTCCGGAGAAAAACGAGGAAATACTGCAATCAAACTAACTATGTTTTCCCATTCTATATCGCACACGCACAGAATATCAGTGTGTAACTCACGCACTATCCTTGTACACGCATATCAAAATGGTAAGAGTACCAAATAGCTGACGGTCAACACTATTACGACTTTCAGTGCTTTGATCTGCACTCTCTCGCGATTTAGCAACAACTAACCCTCTGGTTGTCCCGAGAACAGTTATATCCCTTTGCAGTTTCATTGTTTCTTTCAACTGCTGTTTTGGGTCGAACCAAAGTAGCCCGCTCCACTGGAATAGGGGTGAGGGTGGATTCCTCACTTGCGAATTTCCAGTGACCTAGTTAACTTAAAAAAAACACACTTGTTCATGTTCTTTTCCACTTTGTCTATCACTTCAATGTCATCGTTGTCTGTCACTATGTTTGTTTACTTGCTTGATAATCAAGTTTCAGTTTAGTATTTGTTATGCACAGACACTGTGCCGTAATTACCAGAAATATTAACACAAACACCACCATTATTTAAATTCTGTCACTTGACTTGTTTACTTAAACACCTTTGTCAGGTAACACCACCTATCGGCGATACCAGGAACTGCTTGAACAAGTGACATGGAAAATGATGAATTACAGAAACAGATGCATTGAAGGGATTTGGTTTCTGAACAAATTAATGACATTAATTAAACAAATTAAATGAATTATGCAGAATGCAAACAAATTAAGATAACTCTAGATAAGGCTAAAGTAGCCTGACACATGATAAACAACATAATATAATTGGTTGGAAGGTCGCTTTTCCATTGTAACAGCATTGCCTTCTCAGTTATATATAAAAAAAAAAAAAAACAAAGGTATGTGTTCATCCTTCTGCATACTTTCCACAACCAGGAACTCGGTCTAAACCGGTATTAGTACAAGCCAATTTGACAAAACAAAATATATATATCGAACTACATATGTCTAATACTACGGGAACACCCAGAAAGTTTATTTACATAACATAACACATATTATCATTCAAATCATATCAGCGGTGCAGACGATAACTATATTTTTACAGAGACATCTATCGGATGTCATGGAACCATTACAAACAACGTTCGAGATAGCTTCCCCTCTAGTTCAAGTGGACTCGTCAATAATTTTAAAATAGTCAACATCCCTGTCTTTGAGAAAGTTCCGTTGGCAAAACGACGCTTCGAGAGTCCTAGATGCTAAAAAGGGGCGTGTTTAAAAAAAATAGCACCTCTTTGTATGCAGGTTTCTCTCATAGACATGCTAAAAATTATATGGTTTTTCAAAGCATTGTTACTGTAGGATTTCTGTCTCGGCGGAGCTAGTGTATGCTACTTCCTATAACAACACTAAGAAATTCAACTAGCAATAAACCTAAGCAAAATCTGAATCTCATAGGTTTTCTATCCTTATTCAGATGGTTATATTGATTTCAAAATTCTACTCAACTTGGGTGTCCAACGCTCCTTCAGGTACACCTGCTTTCTTTGAGTTTTTTTTTTTCTGGGAAGCTTTCTCTGCTTCTATCCATGCAAACTAGCATATCGAAATACAAAATTCGCTATCTTCTTATACGTTGATATTAAATAATATTAAATTCTCATTGCTTCTCGCTTAAGTCCTGCTCTGTTGTTCGTTACTATTCATTTACATAACACAATAACCATAACTATACATAGAAATATTAATAAAAATTATATGCACCCGCTGGTAATTATCTAAATCTCAAAATTCTTTATATGTAAATTACTAATTAAATTGAAATATTATTCATAATTTCACGAAAAATTTATATATGCAAATCATCTTAGAACACAGATAATGTGACGTTCACATTTATTCCCCTCTTAAGAAAATGCAACCGTTAATCGCTTAATCGTTGCGTTTTCTCAAAAGTTGTACTAACCTATTTTACGTAAATCACATACATATGCCGTATATACTAACTTTATACAAGAAATTTCCCTAAATACATCAATATATCATAGCAATAATAAATGGAAAACTAAGCACTAATAACACATAAAAATACTAATCCCTAACATGTCATAATCACTTTATCATCATCATAATTCTATACAAATTCATCTTTTCGTAATACCATTATTGACTGTTGTATTACACTCCGCGCAACTACTCTCTTGAGGGCCAGACGTAAAGAGGTGCGTCTGGGAGTGTTTCTTTCTTCTTCAGCTCTCCATCCTGTGTGACGTGCTATGTTTATTTCCTGCCCTTCCTACGTCATCAGGTCAGCTGTGTCCTGAGGAGGCGTGGCTACACGCTGAACATATTTTTTCAGGTGGAACACGTTTCTCTTCATTAATACTTGCTTAGTCTCAGGATCACCGAGCGTGCAGACATTATTCTGCGCAGCGGAGAGTGTCAAGTAAGGCCCCGTGTAAAGGAGCATCATCTTCTTGGTAATGCCAGAGAAAGCGTCAGATTTGGGAAAAGCTCTCACCAGTACCAAATCTCCAACCTCGAAACGCGCTGGCTCGCGACGTTTATCGAAGGCCTTCTTTCTTCGCTGTGCTGACTTCTTCAGATTACTTGCTGCTAGCTCAACGTAATATTTCAACGATTTGTGTCTCTCTACCTCTGGGATCTCAAATAATCTCGCCAGTTCTTTCGACGGTGACTCTCCCAGGTGCACTTGATATGGACTTAAACCAGTCGACAGATGTACGCTTGAGTTGAGACACTTTTCAATTTTCTCAAGGTGTTTGGGCCATTCTCTCTGCTTGTCATGGCACAATTTTCGTAACATTCTCACTGTCGATTTTACACCCACCTCTGCCATGTTTCCTTGGGGATAGTACGGAGTACTATAGATGGGCTTAAGGTTTAAGTCCGAGAGTTCCTTCTTCCACTTGGCACTTGAAAACTGTGTCCCATTGTCTGTCAAGATGACCTCAGCAGACGGACACAGTTTCAGGAACTCCTTCAGCTTCTTTAGCGCTGTGTCTGTGGTGGCCCTTCTGCACGCATAGAGACCAATCAACTTGGAGAAAGCATCCACGCATACAAGGATGTATGACACGTTGCCTACCCCCACAGGTAGTGGCCCCAACCAGTCCAGGCAAACCATGTACCCAGGGCGACGCACTAAAACAGGGTTCAGTGGTCCCGAACGGTACATGTGAGGGGGGGATGCTTTCTGGCACAGACCACAGGAAGCTGAGAATTTCTTTATGGCATTCCTCATCTTCGGCCAAACAAAATATTCAGTTAACATTGGCACAAGCTTGCTAGCAGACAGATGTCCACGCTCATTGTGGTAATATTCCAACAATGGCTGCACAAGCACTTCCGGTATGCAAATCCGTAGACCGGAACGGTCACGTTTACATAGCCGTCCATTCGAGAGCAAGTACTGGTGGTTCTCGCTGGCTGTTTTCCCTGAGTTTTCCTGGTTCTGCAGCTTTCTCTTGACGTCGCCAAATACAGGGTCAGAAGTTTGCAGCTCTGGCAACACTGCAATAAGTTCCCTTAACTGACTCGGAATGTGGGTCAGTATTGTCATCAGAGATTCATTCAATACCAATTTCTTTGCCTTATCGAATTGAACTCCTGTATTTGGTGGGTACCTGGAATGATAGTCGCTTAAATTGTCCTTAGACTTTACATACTCAAATTCGAATGTCAACATATTCAAAGTTAGTACCCAACGCATCAGACGCTGTGACGTAAGTCTACATAACAGCAAGAAACGTATCGATTGATGGTCGCTGCGAATTTTGAAGAAATTGCCTACCAAATAGTGTTTAAACTTACACACGCCATCAATTACACCAGCCATCTCTTTCTCTGAAATTCCGTAGTTACGTTCTGCTGCATTAAAGATGCGTGACGTCATTCCTATTACACGGACCTCGCCATTGTCGTCCAGTTGATAAAGATGCGACGAACAACTTACATCGGAAGCGTCACATTCCAAAATAAGTTGTTTGTCAGGGAGCGGCTTCTTCAGCACTACTTTCTCTCTGAAGACTTCGCGTATCCTTTGAAACGCTACGTCGTGACAAGGCAACCATTGATATTTCACTCCCTTCTTTAACAACTGAAACAATGGGTATAAAATTTCTGAATACTGTGTACTGAATATTCTATAGAATTGACAGTACCCAATAAAACTTCTCAATTCTTTCACGTTTCTTGGTTTCCGAAATCCCATTACCTTCTCCAATTTCTCCTGCGACTTCTCAATTCCAGCAGGGGAGAGGTCATAGCCAAGAATGGAAATTCTCCGGCGGGCAAATTGGCACTTTTTCAATCTTAAAGTTAGGCCACCTACTTTCAACTTCCTTAACACAATATCAAGATGGCGTAGATGCTCATCAAAAGAAAATGACGATATGGTGACATCATCAACATAATGGCCACAAAAGTCACGACACTCATCCCCGAGAATGGAGTTGATCGCACGCACACATGAAGCTAAGCTCTGTTTGGTCCCAAAGGGAAGCTTCTTGAATACATACGTAATTCCGTCGTGAAGGAAACCTAAATATTTCTGGCTCTTTTCCTCAACTAGAATCTGCATGAAAGAATCGACTGCATCCAAACTAGAGAACCAACGCCGTTCACATAAGTCTTGCAGTGTACACAGCGCAGGGATCGGCTGGTCGAATTCTGCGTGCGTAATAGCACCGAGTTTTCTCGCATCCAAACAAGTTCTCAAGGTTCCATTCTTTTTCGGCACAATCACGAGTGGACTTAGATAAGAAGTGGGATGCTTCTTGATTATACCCCACGCCAACCAACGATTGATGGTGTTAGTTACAGCCGTTCGGTGTCGCAGAGGATAAGGATACATCCTTGTCTTCATGGGTCGATCATCGGTCACCTCAATGGAATGCTGGTAATCCCTAATGGTACCGGGCTTCTCGTCAAATATGCTTCGATGTTTGTAGAGCACGTCGTACAACTTTTGCTTTTCCTCCCCACTCAAATCAGTATACTTTTCGACATGATCTCTAATTTCTTCAGGGGTAGCCTGGGTTCGAACCTTCGCCCAATCCTGTGGCGAGTATACGACGTTCGCAAGTTCGGCTGCAGTTGGGAACTTCCCATCATCCAACTGGCTGCGCAGGGTAGCCAACTCTCCCTGGTGGCCTCCGCCTGCTGACGCTCGCTCGAACTGCTCTGTAGTCAGCGGTCCTCTACTTGACGCGCACATACTACTCAGTGTGGGATTCTCACAATCGACCACATCCTCTTCGAACTCCCAGGATAATTTTCTTATGAAAAGGTCTTCTTCTTCAATTTCGATGTCTCGAAAAGAAACTTCTATATGGTGGGGATGGTTAAGCGAAAGGACGTTTCTCTCATAATCTAGGATCGCTCTACTTTCTACAAAGAACTGTGAACCCAAAATGAGTTCACGGTTCAGCCCTTTCACTACAATTGCCGAAGTATAGTACTCCTTTTCTGCAATCACTAACTCTAACAATACTTGGCCGATGATCGAAGCGACGCTGCGACCGAACGCTGAACTGACTCTAATATTCGCTGACTTAATGAACGCTGGTGGGGGGTCTCGCTTACTTATTTCTTCCCAACATTGCTGTGAGATAGCCGAGATGCTCGCGCCACTGTCCAATAATGCCAGAATGTTGCTGTTAAATAGACCTACTTCTACCTCAGGAAGTGTAACCAAATTGTTATTGGGTAGCTTTTCGGTCGAACTATCTAAAAGATTCCTAAAAATCGCATTCGTCTCTTCAAACAACTCTTTGTTTATTTTAATTTTGTCCCCATTCCTCTGTAAAAGCATAATTTCGGGCTGACGAATGTCGTTATTTCCTTCACGATCGAAATGTGTCGTGCTAATTATACGTCTACAAGTTTCACAATCCCCATTCTCAAGTGTCTCTAACGTTTTCACAAATGTTTCACTACTTTCTTCTTTTTCTTCTTCTACAACATTGTTGCATGCAATAACACAATTACGCATATCCTCAGAAATACAATTCGCCGGTATGTCCTGAATATTCAGTACTCCAGTATTCAAGTCACCGCTCTGAGAACATGCGGACAGTTCTCAGTGGCGTTGACCAGTTCCAGGGCTATTCGCACGTGAATTCCCACGAGACGAGACTTGTCTCGTGGACTGTTCAGTCCTATCATTATGAACTCGGAGCTCATTAACCTCCGCAGCATAGTCACTATTTCTACTATTATTATTGCGAGTTTGTGCACGACCCCTATTCCTTCCACGTCGTTGTCCTCTATTTCCCTGATTTCTCGTTCGAGAATCGGCAGTGTCACGCTCCTGACCACTGGAATTTCTCGAACGCCAATTGCCATTATTATTTCCATTTCTGTTTCCATTGCCTCTACGTGAACCCCTATTATAATAAGGCCCATTGTCCCTATGGAACCTCCTGTCACGAGTGGGGTTACTCGGCCTACTGTTTCGTGGGGGGGGAAGATCGTCCTACATCTTCTTCTTCTTCCTCTACTGACAGTGTGTTTATTCCCCTCCTATTGTTGTTATTACTTGGTGGCTGATAGGTAGACTGAAGCTCACCAACAATGTTCAACAATTCATCTATAGATTGAGGTTTAGATGACACAATACATCTATAGATTGAAAATGGCAATTGTCGTGGAAGAACCCGCAACAGTACCTGGGGTGGTAACGGGGGGTCAAGAATACTGTTGGTATGCAGTAATTCCAACAAGTATTCTGTCGGCTTTTTGCTTCCCCGTGTCTCGAAGCGTGACGTTAAAATAGAGGCACGGAGATTCGCAAGTTTCTCCTCGCTAAGATAGGCGTTCTTGAAATGTCTAACGAGATCTTGATAATTAGCGCATTTCTTCAACGTCACCTGCATCCACTGACGTGATATGCCGCGGAAGCAGTGGGAGGAAAAGGCCAACCGTCTCTCTTCGGGTACGCCCGTTAAATCAAAATAATTATCTAGTTCAACTAGAAAATTATGGGCCTGTATTTCTGACTCAACTCCTGTAAAAACAGGAAGTGACAGATCTCGATGTAACAGCCCTAAGGCTGACGCTACCTGGCAATTCGCAACACTACTATTGCTACTGCTTACGTTGTTTATGTTTTGAGGGGGAGGGGCAGCCTGCTCGTCTGAGTTCTCACGCCTGGGAAGCTCAGGAAACTGTCCCGCATGGCTCGGTCCAGCGACCGGTGATTCAATTCTCTCATGCGAGACAGAGGCTGTGTTTTGACAACTGGAACTGTTTTCTCGCACCGACTCCTTTAACAGTTCCAGCTGTTCCTCCCATCTCAGTTCTGCTCTACGCAACTTAGTTTGTAAGTGGCCCACAGAACTATCTACTGTAGCTTTTACCCTGTCTATTTCAGTGGAAACGGCGGCTACATTTTCCCCCACTCTCTCCATGTCACCACGTAGATGGTTGACATCTCGAGAGACCTGAGCGAGGTCTGAACCAAGGACCTCAGATATCTCGCCTATCCTATTTTCGGTATGTGCCTCTAGTTCGCTGATTTTATTCTCGGTTGCCTCAACCGATGATTTTAGCTCCTGGCAGGATGCTGTTATCTTGGTTTCCAGAGCTTCCGCTGAGGAATCGATCCTTGCTTCTAGCTCTGTCACGTTTTGCATCATTTCACGCCGGAAACTGTCAGTGATCTGCTCTTGAACAGCCTCTAACCTCTCTAACATGGTTCTGCTAGCGTTCTCCTGCCTACTTGCTAATTCCGACAACGTTCTCTTATTCGTCTTTTCTTGGCTTTCTAATTTGTTTGAAATTTCTAAAAGTGACTTTTCGTGATTCTTTTCTTGATTCTCTAACTTCTGTGAAATCTCCAAAAGCGATTTCTCCTGCTTCCCTGAAATTTCCAATAACGTTCTTTCTTGTTTTTCCGCCATTTCCTTTATCATATTTACTAATGACGCGAGACACGGGTCAGGTACTGATGTGACTTGCGCTGAGGTGCTGGGAACCGGTTCCCTAACCTGCTCCGATTCATTAGCCCTCTCACTATTAACGGTACCTTCTCCAGGCGGAACTACTTCCTGGAGAGAGGTGTTTACATTTCTTACTGAATCGCTTCCGGTGTCCTGAGACTCCGATGGAAATTCTAATACTTGCGCATATTGGTCATCAATAATGTTGTCGCCTACAAAGCCTTCCATCGCTCTAGCTTGGCTTCGCGTTACTACCATTAAGTGATTATGAACTCTAAGTAAGTAACTAGGTTCTCTAATATGCCTAAACTTAATTCGCTAAATGCTATTCCCCTCCAAAAAGGTTTAAAATTTGGCAATACACTTCAACAAAATAAATGCATATAACACAACAATAATACACACAGAAATAATAAACTTTCTGGATGGCAGCGCGACAACCTGAAAGAAAAACACATCTACTGCTACCCGCGTCTGGCTTGCACTAAATTTCGTAAAAACGTTGGGTATCTTTCATCTCTTGTGGCAACATTCTTTACTGAACCGAAAAATGAAAAAGAAAACAAGACTTTACTTTAATTTTCTTGCCACAAGATTTACTATCAAAAGCAAAATTTAGCAAAGGACATTTCTAAAACAAAACATACATCCAGGATGGTGTGTGTGTCGTGCCCCACGCGTAAGGCAGCCAAGTTCTTTGTGAGCGGAGGTTTGTGAATTTGCATAATCTGAATAAATTACTAAAATCATTAATATGCAAAAATGCTAATGTGGGAGGAATCTTAATATTTAAACTGCTATTTACTTTAAATTACTGTAACCTCCTGCCACAAAGTTAATTTAGTGGAATCAGTCAGTCGGTAGAGTCTTAAATTGAATAAAAGTTAAAATTTTGAAAAGAAGTAAATAAGATTCCTACTAGGCATGACACTCTAATTTACAGGTTGATATGGTTTTAACACCCATCCTGTATGCGAAAGATACCCACAATATGATTATCGCAATTACGATCCATCGATAGACCCAGCTTCTGGCCTGAAAAGCAAACAAGAACGAAAATAGGGTAACACATTACCTTGCAGCCAACTGCGACAATAAAGGAAGCCAACATTCCAGTGGTAATCCTGCTTTAATGCACCACTTTCGGTAATTGTAGAGCACACAGAAATTATATTTACAAAATGCACTCGCGCGCGCGGTCTTGCTAAGAGACCTGAGCAAAAGAAAGAAAAAAAAAATTATTTCTTTTACTATTTCTTTCTCACACTTCGAGCTCGTAATTAACACAGTTTGTGCACTTTTGTTTTTATTACGCCGCACTCTTCTTTCTTGAAGTGTCTTTAGTTTTCACGATTCGCTGCGCTTCCGGGTCAAGTTTCTCCCAAAGTCGTGGACCATCCTCTTCCTAGGTTCTGCTAACCGTCAGGTTTCCTCTCTCATGGAATTTCCGTAAACACCAGAGCCGGTTCAACTGCGTAGTCCTTGGTGTGATACAATGATAAAATAGATTTGTTATTTGATGAAAGTTCTCATGACGTTCACTGCACAAGGCCCGCTTACTTAACACAAGCAAAAATAACTCAGTTCTTGTGTGTGTTATGCGTTTTACTTAATCTATACTATATGATAGCATTGATGATTTCCTACAGAACACGGCAATGCTTTGACTTCACTAAGAATGTTGCTTGCTGTCTATTTCACTGTTAATAGCGTGAACAATGGATATAGCGTGTGACGTATACATGTCGCAAAGTTTATACCGGTGCGAAGCACTTTACGAAATATGATGTAAAGGTTTGTCTCTTCTCACTAGTAAATGATGATATACGTCGCACTTTGTCTCATCTCACTTTTGTGAAAACACACTTTAAATATATATACAATCGGTATCTCCCACTCTCCCATTCCACCAGAATGTTAGTCCGGAGAAAAACGAGGAAATACTGCAATCAAACTAACTATGTTTTCCCATTCTATATCGCACACGCACAGAATATCAGTGTGTAACTCACGCACTATCCTTGTACACGCATATCAAAATGGTAAGAGTACCAAATAGCTGACGGTCAACACTATTACGACTTTCAGTGCTTTGATCTGCACTCTCTCGCGATTTAGCAACAACTAACCCTCTGGTTGTCCCGAGAACAGTTATATCCCTTTGCAGTTTCATTGTTTCTTTCAACTGCTGTTTTGGGTCGAACCAAAGTAGCCCGCTCCACTGGAATAGGGGTGAGGGTGGATTCCTCACTTGCGAATTTCCAGTGACCTAGTTAACTTAAAAAAAACACACTTGTTCATGTTCTTTTCCACTTTGTCTATCACTTCAATGTCATCGTTGTCTGTCACTATGTTTGTTTACTTGCTTGATAATCAAGTTTCAGTTTAGTATTTGTTATGCACAGACACTGTGCCGTAATTACCAGAAATATTAACACAAACACCACCATTATTTAAATTCTGTCACTTGACTTGTTTACTTAAACACCTTTGTCAGGTAACACCACCTATCGGCGATACCAGGAACTGCTTGAACAAGTGACATGGAAAATGATGAATTACAGAAACAGATGCATTGAAGGGATTTGGTTTCTGAACAAATTAATGACATTAATTAAACAAATTAAATGAATTATGCAGAATGCAAACAAATTAAGATAACTCTAGATAAGGCTAAAGTAGCCTGACACATGATAAACAACATAATATAATTGGTTGGAAGGTCGCTTTTCCATTGTAACAGCATTGCCTTCTCAGTTATATATATAAAAAAAAAACAAAGGTATGTGTTCATCCTTCTGCATACTTTCCACAACCAGGAACTCGGTCTAAACCGGTATTAGTACAAGCCAATTTGACAAAACAAAATATATATATCGAACTACATATGTCTAATACTACGGGAACACCCAGAAAGTTTATTTACATAACATAACACATATTATCATTCAAATCATATCAGCGGTGCAGACGATAACTATATTTTTACAGAGACATCTATCGGATGTCATGGAACCATTACAAACAACGTTCGAGATAGCTTCCCCTCTAGTTCAAGTGGACTCGTCAATAATTTTAAAATAGTCAACATCCCTGTCTTTGAGAAAGTTCCGTTGGCAAAACGACGCTTCGAGAGTCCTAGATGCTAAAAAGGGGCGTGTTTAAAAAAAATAGCACCTCTTTGTATGCAGGTTTCTCTCATAGACATGCTAAAAATTATATGGTTTTTCAAAGCATTGTTACTGTAGGATTTCTGTCTCGGCGGAGCTAGTGTATGCTACTTCCTATAACAACACTAAGAAATTCAACTAGCAATAAACCTAAGCAAAATCTGAATCTCATAGGTTTTCTATCCTTATTCAGATGGTTATATTGATTTCAAAATTCTACTCAACTTGGGTGTCCAACGCTCCTTCAGGTACACCTGCTTTCTTTGAGTTTTTTTTTTTTTCTGGGAAGCTTTCTCTGCTTCTATCCATGCAAACTAGCATATCGAAATACAAAATTCGCTATCTTCTTATACGTTGATATTAAATAATATTAAATTCTCATTGCTTCTCGCTTAAGTCCTGCTCTGTTGTTCGTTACTATTCATTTACATAACACAATAACCATAACTATACATAGAAATATTAATAAAAATTATATGCACCCGCTGGTAATTATCTAAATCTCAAAATTCTTTATATGTAAATTACTAATTAAATTGAAATATTATTCATAATTTCACGAAAAATTTATATATGCAAATCATCTTAGAACACAGATAATGTGACGTTCACAGGAGGGTGCGAATTACTAGGGGGGATGAGCGGGATTTTACCACTCAATCACATTTTGTTCCCCCCGCAAAAAAATCATCTGAAGTATCCCCACCGGGGATGCTCGCTTCCCCCCCCCCAAACCATGCTTAGTATAACGCCAAATTTCACTGATTTTTGTCATTTCTTGTAAGTTTAATCTGAAAGCCGTATTTCGAAATATGCGATGAACAATTCAATTTTGGTCATTTCTGATTTCCCCACTATTTTCACCGTTGCTTAGTTGAACTATATTATTATGATTACAGTTTTTATTTGCAACCGTATCCTCATACCCTTCAGTTCGTCATCGTTCGTTAATTTGAATGTTTTAATTGCGCATAACAAAGTCATATATGGATTTATAAATGTTCTTAGCGGTTGGCCAAGAAGAAGTAAACAAATAGCTTTTTCCACCATACTTGCCGAACGCAGGACATGTCATATTCATCCTTTACATTTATATCGATTATCATCGTGTTTTAATTTTTGTTATATTTCATTTTAGTTTGCAAGTTTGCATAATATTCATAATACCCAATAAATAGAACAAGTGGACCCAATAAAACTTAAGCGGACTATTATTGCCTGGACACCACTGCCTTTTACAGTTTACAGAAATGAACTTTTGAAATTGTACTCAGACTCTGAGTTATGTATTCTCTTGTGGCTATATGTTGACGTATACGCTGGGGATGCTTTCAATAATGAGCAGACACGTAAGTGACGATGAATAAGCGCATAATTGAAGATTTCTTTCAGTATTTGCTAATACGACTGATTCTCCGTGTCTATATAAGCACTTCAACTGGAGCAGGCTTTTTAAAGTTACCCTTTTTAAAGCACCCTTCGCTTTCCATCTTTTCGCTGTACAGTTTGCTGTCCACGCCAATAATGCTGTCTGGAAAACTTCAATGTAACGTTTAAACTTCATTTGATAACGTTGCACATAATGAATTAACACAGTTGTAACCTAACAGTAAAAGTAATTGTAAGTGTTGATTTTCTGAGCTCTATCACGGAATCGGTAATTGAAAAAAATTGAGAGCGCAGCATTGGCAGGAAATAGAAGCGCAAGTTCGAAATTTAAAATGAGAGTTTTTAAATATTTGGCCTTCGATTTGACCTTGATGCCAGAAATCGGGACCAGCAACAACCCATTTCTCGTATGATAGACTAATATGTTTTTTTTTTTTTTTTTTTTTTTTAAATGTAAGTCCGGTTCAATTGATAATTTTAGTGGTTTCCATAATACTGAAGTAGGTTTTCTTTTGCAAGACTGTGTCTGGATTTCAATATGAGAGGAAAAATTAACACATGCTTGTGATCATGGCTACTATTCGGGCCGAATTATTAAGTAAATAAACCTTAGAAAGCTACGAGCGCGAGAGTGAGTATAACATTTAAACACGTTCAGAAAGGTTAGGTGTAGTGTGTGCATGTCAAACAATATATACATAGTATTGAGTTGAGTCGACTTTGAGTTTAACGTCCTTTTCAGCAGTGAGGCTATATGAGACGGAACCTACTGATTAACGTGGAATCCGAACCACATGAGCTCCCGCCGGGAATCAAACCCGGGTCTCCCAAGTCAAAGGCACAAACGCTAACCGATTAGCCACGAAGGAGCTATATACATAGTTATTGTCAGTAGATTTATTGAATTAATAAATTAATTCTTTATTACAGATGTCATATAGGGGTGAGGTCATTATTGTCTCTTTCTGAACTATTGCACATTCAGACTCTACGTCCTGTTGGCCTAATTTTATCCCCCCCGCAATATAAATTATCTAATTCGCACACTGGGGTACTCCCACACAGGCGGGCCGATAATAAATAAGGCCCGATCACAAAATTATCCACCATACCGCACCGCACGCTCACGCTAAATCTCTGCCGCTGATCGTTCACTGGAGTTGCATGTGGCCTTTTACGCACTACACATGACTACTGCTAGTTTCAGGACGGTCTCTGATCATTCTCAGTACGCTGTCTTCAAATTCCAATATCCACATGGTCAGTGGCGCTATTCTAATTTTCTAACAACCGGTTCTCTCTCTCTGTCTCTCTCTCTTATATATATATATATATATATATATATATATATATATACGAGGCTTATTCCAGAAGTAAGGGCCGTCGACGTATAGGGTTAGGCCGGAACACAATTTCACGCATGCCGCGCCAACGACGGACTATTGACGAAGCCACTGCAGTGGTTGTCTTGAGTCAGTAGGCGTTCGGCAGCCGTTGGAGATCGCAATGCCTGCGAGAATTGTTCCTCATGCTAATCGTGAAGTGCGCGGTGTGATACGATTTTTGCTTGCAAAATGAACTTCTGTTGGTGATATCCATCGGGATTTTGTGCTTAGTGTATGAACCCACAGTAATGAGTGCAGAAAATGTTTGCAAATGGTGTCAAAATAGTCGCACCAATATGCACAATGATACCGGAGTGGCAGGTCTAGTGTTCAGACGGATGACCTCGTGGGAAGCAAAAGCTACGAAATGATCCGTAATTGACGATCAGTGCTGTGGCTCGTTACTTTCCTCACGTTGCACGAAGCACCATCTACAGGATTTGATATAACAAGTTGAGTACAATGTGGGTGCCAAAAATGCTAATAGACCAGCAAAAACAGCAACGAATGTGCAGTTGCCCACAGTTTTTCGATCGGTATCGAAAACAGGGAGATGATTTGTTTTGCCACATTGTGACGGGCGACGAGACGTAGATCTCGTACACAAACGGCGAATCAACACTATAATCCATGCAGTGGCGCCATTCAGATTCCCCCCCAACCAAAAAAAGTTTAAGTAATCGCAGCACTCGAGTCGCAAACTGATGGTTACCGTCTTTTCGAACGACAAGGGCGTCCTGTTGGTTGATTTCTTGGAACGTGGTGTATATGTATGAAGAGGAGAGAGAGTGTTACACCCTTGCATAGGAACTAAATTGTATAAGTGTGTGTGAGAGAGAGATGAAACACCTCTCTGGATATGCATACTTGTATTTTGAGAATGTGAAATTTTCAGAATACAAGACGTCACCTTGAACCACCAATATTTTGATATAGACCATAAGGTCTCCGTCTCTGCTTCTGACAGTGGTCTTCTTTCAGAACTTGAAATACCATCTGTCTTCCTGGGTCCCATGAGCTATGATAAGTAATAATTGCGGTAAAGATTAAAAAATCAAAAAAACTTGAGACTCTTCAAAAGAAAATTGCAAATTGATAAAAATCAAAATAGTCCCTATGTAAATCTATGCTAAAGCTATTCAACAAAAGAAAACAAGCTTACCCGATTTAAAGATTTACATAGGCTCATAGTTCATGTGGCCTACCTTCAGTGACTTTAACGGTGTGACTCATAGGCTACGAGTATAGTAGCATGTCCTCCTAAGATGAGGAACGGAGTCAAAGACAACCAACAGATTACTCATTTTACCAGGTAGTAATATTTGCAGTCATCTGCCCTGAAACCATCGATCGACATCTGCCTGAAATATAAGACATATATAGTACACTGTATACACATTTGTACTCACCCCTCTTCGTATCAACAAACCATGACGTCAGATTTGACTCCAGGAATAAAAGAATCCCAGATTAGGTGTGATTCGTTTAATTTAAATAAAAAAGAAAAAAAACTATTCATAAACAACCCACAGCACTGTACACATCTTTATGCAAGAAGGAAAGAAAAAATGGATATAACGTAGTTACTCGAAATGAAAATGTCTGTGGCCACACTTAAGTTATTATCGTGATGAATTGTCCTGTTGGAGTATGGTGTCCTCTTCTAGGCGGTGTCTTCTTATGACATGCACTCTTCCGTTACGTACATGCACTTCCTTCTTCCGATTAGGAAGGTTTCTCGAAGAATAGCTGATAGACATCCTCCTCAATGATGTAACGCTTAGAAAAGCAACTGCTAAGCTGTAGGAAAGTTCTGTAGTATTCTTACACTGGGTATGATATAGACTGATCACCCCTTATCACCATATGCTGTGTGTGGTACACAAGTCCCACAAAATTTAGACAATAGAATTCACAACACTTATGGAAGAACATTTCCTGTGTTGGACGGCTTCAAAAGTTAAAAGAAACTCATTGTAGTTAGTTCCGGATTAGTTCCAACATTGTTCGTGAGAAAGTTAACAGTACTGTTCACCACTTTGTCTTTCTGTTGCACTGAACAGTATCACTTATTACATATATCCAGGAATGGTCTTGTAACAATGTTTCATTGTATACCATAGTTCGATAGTATAAGTTTGGTGTATCACGAACACCCCTGACTATCTCACGATAAACTAAATGAAACTATTATAATGTCCACTAGTTGTTTAAAACATCGACTAAATGCTTTTAATCTTCTTTGACGTTTCGGCACTTTCTGTTGCCTTAGCTCAGTCGGTAGAGCATGAGACTCTTAATCTCAGGGTCGTGGGTTCGGGCCCTACGCTGGGCGCCAAATTGTATATGTATGGAGAGGAGAGAGAGGGTTATGCCGATGCATAGGGACTAAATTGTATAAGTGTGTGTGTGAGAGAGATGAAACACATCTCTGGAGAGGCTTACTTGTATTTTGAGAATGTGAATTTTTCAGAATACAAGACGTCACCTTGAACCACCACTATTTTGATATAGACCATAAGTTCTCCCTCTCTGCTTCTGACAGTGGTCTTCTTTCAGAACTTGAAATACCATCTGTCTTCGTGGATCCCATGAACTATGATAATTACTATTTGCGGTGTGAATGGGGTGTATGTGGAGTGTAACAGTGGAATGAGAATGTGGGAGGAGTAAGTTACACTCGCGTATGCAAAGTGAGGATTAAACGATATCGACCCTGCATACAATTAAAGGCTGAAGGCCAAAAGAATTTAAATAAGTGTCGGTAGAGCAAATGATAGATTAAGAAAATAAACAATTTTGAAAAGTTACGTTAATTCAAGATGAGACTCTGGATTTCAGGGTCCTTGGTGGTTGGAACGCAGAACCTGAGCGGAAATTACTCACTACGAACATAAAATTATGTCAAGCAGATTCATGGAGTCATCCAAATCATAGTACACGACCTGTAAAGAAACATGTTACATTAGATATCTGGCACATACCTTTGGCTGTCCTGAGGGTGCTGATAAAGGAGAATCTCCAGGTTTGATTGGTAATCCTTTTAATAGGGATCATGGATCCAATGAAAATCGAAACACTTTACACACAAACACTCGCATAAGCGCAGCAAAAGAAAGAAAAAAATATATTCAATTTTCAACACTTTTGAATTTTCGAGCTCTGATATCAGGCCTTTATTCTTGTTTTAGTTCAGTGTTCGTGATCACCCTTCTTCGTTCTTGAAGGCGTCCTCTTCACTGTCGTGTCTCCGGGGTTGTCTTGTGTTCTTCGACCACTTCCGGTCTTGGGAGATGTCTCGCACCATATAGCTTGCCGAAGGAGTCTCTGGCCCGTGTTGAAACGCTCTCTATTCCTGGGCTTCTGCGTTGTCTTATCGCCCAAATGCGGTCACCAGCATCTGGTCCTCTCTCTACTGGGGAACATCGGGGACCTGTCGTCACCAGCCTGGGCGTTGACCTCTAGTCTCGACGCTGCCTCTCTGTGATGAGCTAGTCAGAGCGGATTCCATTAAATACCCGCAGAACGTTTCACACAATGAAATAACAGACAATCCAAAAATCACGAGGCACTATTGAAAATTATATATATATACAACTATTTACATGTGACGGATGCAGCTCTCTGTATTGCACATTTTAGCGCGAAGCTATTTAGGTCTGTTCTTCGCACTGTGTGTTAACGGAAATGAATGTGAAACACACTTATATGCACTCAGATACGCAGAAACGAGTAACGAGCGTGCATCCTAGTTTGTCACTTTTTATCTATATACATAATAATTATCCACTTTCACAGATGAAAGTATTTTCACTTGCTGTGAACACTGAAATAACTATCCGTCAGAGCACTATTAGAAGAACATTGCTCGTCCTTCTCGCGAGTATACGACTAATCAAGTTCTCAAAAGCAAAACTGTCCGAGCTTCGACGTGAGCTTTCTCGACGCTAACTAACAACTGACCATGAGTCTTCGAACCCCGTTGTTTTAAACAACTGCAGATTCATTGTCTGTTCAAAGACTCGCTGCAGACCTGCCCACTTTTCAAATGTAGGGGTTGAGAGGGGTGTGGGTAGTTGCCCTTCTTGTGCAGTTCGGCTGTGTGACCTAGATTCGGTCAAAACCTGCACTTTGGCTCAGTTTCTTGTTAATAACTTTTCACTCGTTTTATGTATCTCTACGGTGATACGTTCACTATACGGAGCACTAAACAGCCTTTCCGATGATATTCAACATCACAGATGATTCATTAGTATTGCGTTTTATATCATGGCACAAACATAAATATTAACTTGTTTCTTTTCCCATACTCACTTTCATTTCACCCTCCATCTCTTGCTGCCATCTGGCGGCTGGCTCAAAAAGCTCCCACCTGTACGACTGAGAGGGGATGAGGGTGTAAACACTATGAGTTTTCAATGTTTTTTTCAGATTTGGAGTGTTTAAACGTTAAATATGCATATGACACTTGACTAATATATTACAATAAGCTCGTATGCAGCCTCTCAAGAGCTGTCATACTCTGTAACCTCTGTAAGGATATAAAATACCTTTTGAGCTTCCCTCTCTCTCCTCAGGTTGGCGTCTGCAATACATTTAAAAAAAACTATGGTACGTGGTCTGTATTCATGCAGCTTAACAGAACCGCGACCACTCTCTAGATATACATTGATACAAGCCTTTTCATGTTTATTCATACATATAAACGAACTACTATTAAACTATTCATCGTAAATCATCCAGAAAGTTTTTTATACATATTGATATAAGGCATTAGAGATGAAGCTACTCATACAAAAGACAGGGGTGACATCTTCAGGGTAAAACAAGCAGTTTTCGTCGACTGCTGTTGTGGCTGCGAACTTTTTGAATTTTCTAGCTTCGCTTGACCAGCCGAGAGTTCGTTAACCCAAGCCACGCACTCGATATTGAGGTTGTCAAAAAGGGGCGTGGTTAGAAAAAGTCACACTCTATTCCTTTCGGCAACTCGTATGGACATGCGAAGATTTCGTGTACTTGGAGAACAATGTCTTGTTCCGACATCCTGTCTGTGTGGCGCACTGTGTCCTACCCTTATACAAAGGACTAACATCGCTACCCTATCTCTTTCTTATATTCTTCAACTCATATTTGTTACTTTTCTTGAAATCGAGATGGTCACATTGGCCTCGCTTGCGCTGCTAAAAGCATGCATCTCTGCTCAAACAAAGGTTGAGCTTCGAAGTTCTCTTTTTCTTTTTTTAACTGTTCCGTCGTCTATGCGAAACTCCAAGTTTCAAAGTACTTTTCTTCTCCATTGCTTTCCCATATACGAATATCTTCTAGTTTTACTTTATGTATGCAGCATTATTAAAATAATATAATATAAATCTGATGTCACTTATCAACAGATTACAAAACACTAACAATATTTACGTACAAACTTAACCTAATAAATGTAGCTTCCCTCTAATCCTTTATAAGATATACAATTAACCTAAAAGAAACCTAATTAAATCTGAGATTAAACATGTAAATGGGGCAAAAATTATAGATGCAAATACACAAATATATAAATTATAATGTGCCTATCACAGCGGTAGAGACTAAAAAATATTAAAAAAAAAACTTGAGACTCTTCAAAGAAAATTTCAAATTGATAAAAATCAAAATAGTCCCTATGTAAATCTATGCTAAAGCTATTCAACAAAAGAAAACAAGTTTACCCGATTTAAAGATTTACATAGGCTCATAGTTCATGTGACCTACCTTCAGTGACTTTAACGGTGTGACTCATAGGCTAAGAGTATAGTAGCATGTCCTAAGATGAGGAACGGAGTCAAAGGCAACCAACAGATTACTTATTTTACCAGGTAGTAATATTTGCAGTCATCTGCCCTGAAACCATCGACCGACATCTGCCTGAAATAGAAGACGTTCTTAGTACACAGTATACATATTTGTACTCACCCCTCTTTGTATCAACAAACCATGACGTCAGATTTGACTCCAGGAATAAAAGAATTCTCATGTGCAGGGGTACTATACTTTTCAAAAATATTGGTGCATAGACGAAAGAGGGATGTCATCCATTTTGCAGACGAACATCGCCTGAGTGGGCTCAAGAACTGTCTGTAAAGAGTACTTTTAAATAGTACAATTACTGGATATAAGACGTTCGGACATGGGATATACCGTTCTGAGGAAAATTAATGGATATTTCGATGCATCCAAGATCCCTTGTAGTTTTATTAAATTTAATAAACAGCTCAGTCAACTCACATTTTCAAATTTCGTATCACTACGCCTATGGCCAGTCTAGGTCCATCCAGAAAGGTAACGCAGCAAGAGGAAGAAGGCGAGAGAAAACGTCATCAGCAATAGATGTCACACGTCATTGTTCCCAGAAAATAACACTTGAATGTTACTAAAATACAAAATAAATGTTTTCGTCTTCTTGGCGCTGCATACAAGTGTATCTATCTTGTAGTTAAACACCTAGGAGCTAAAGTAGTAGCATAGTCCTATCATAGATAGCTCTAAAATTATACCTTCTCTGGTTCTGAGTGCTATGTTTAGATGGAAACAGTTATACTCTCTTCTCTGCTGTCCAGGAGTATTTCGCTGGAGGCTAATAGTTTGGATAGGAGCTGAAAGATGATTTTGAAACTTGCAAAGAGAAAAAAATCCGGTGTGTTTGCGAATCCTTCCAATATCTTCCCAATGAAACTAACATGTTCGGCGCTTATAATGTGAATAATGTTGGCTTTAATACTCTAATTTACATGAATAACATTCTTAACTAACGTAATATTAATAATATTAGGTTATAAATATAATTTCAATTTTGATATGCAAATTTTTTGATAGCTATTTTCCCTATCAAAATTCAAATTCACTGCGCACTGAGTATATACAATTCCCACCTTTCGATACGTTTTTGAGAGTAAGTTAGACTTACCTATCAAAACCTATCGAATTCCATTATTAATTAACATTTTTTTACAAAAAGGTGCGGACTTACATAAAAACACCTTCTCTTAAAAATACAATATGTGATATAAACATGAAAGACAATAATTCCTATAATAATATAAGACAATTTATATACAAATCTTACTTAATCTCACCGTTACTACGTAAACTATTATTACACTTGAATATACGCATACATGTATATATATATACAAAACCGAAGAGCTCAGTTTTTCTTCGTTGTTTCTTTTTCTTCTTCTTCGGTTTCAACAGTTTTTCCCTGCCTTTCAGGTTCTCTTTCTCGGTAACGTTTAAGTAAGTAGGCATTCCCCTTCATCACGGCCACTTTAGTAAGTGGGTCAGCGAGAAGATATACAATCTTATCAGTCTTAGAGAGGATCAACCATGGTCCTGAGTACATTAATAGAATTTTCTTCGAAATTCCGGCCAGCCATTCTTTATCAAATAGATGACAATGGTGAAGACAAAATCATTGGGATGTCTTCAAAAGTCTTTAATAGCGCCCAGAGGGCTTATACAATTACTGAGAAAGAACTTTTCAGACTTGTAGAGGGCGTTGCGAAATTTAAGAACTACTTAGTAGGAAGGAAATTTTTTAACATGTCACTGAAAAAGCAAAACATAGGTCCGATAGGGTCTACAAAAGCAACAAATGCTTGTTACTTGGTATTTAGCGCCCCTAGCGGCGTTAACAATCAATATCAAAGACCAAAACCTACATGTGTAATAAAAACACTACAATTCATTAACAGTAGAGACAGGATTATACAATACAAGTACTCTAACGTCAATTTGACGAATTAGTAATTGTGGGTCCGTCCGGACCTACAAGAACATTTTCTTAGATCACTCCAGTAGGTCCGATCGGACTCACATGGCAGCTAACATGTTAATACAATCTACGTTCTTTTCCACAATATGAACTTGACAAAATACATTTCTCGTACTCCGTCATACCTTTCAGAAACAACGTAAGTCACAATATTTCAACATGACTTTTGTACATACACTTTTGACTAGGGATGGTATCGAGACGAGACGAGACGAGACTTTATACAGTCTCGGTCTCGTCTCGGTTGATAAGTAGCGGCCTCGGTCTCGATCTCGTCTCGAGTTAAAAATCGCCGTCTCGGTCTCGTCTCGGTCAACATATGCTTGTCTCGATCTCGGTCTCGGTCTCGGTCTCGAAGGCCAAGTCTCGGTCTCGTCTCGAAAGTCTCGAAATAAATAGTGTGAAATTAAAATTGTGAAAGTATTATTATCGTACAGTTTGTCGTTTCCGCTTCTTATTTTTTGCCTTAGTTCTTGACAATTATGGTATGATGTACCTCTTCGTAGCTACTTTGCTAGCGCTAATACTTTTCATGTGTGTGTTCCAGGTTCAATCATCAGTTGGTATAACATATCTGGGACAAAACCCTAATAGTAACCCATATTTCACTTTCAGCAATAGACTTTGTCTCAAATAGCTTCACTACTGCCTATACAATTAAATTCTATTAAATTAACTCGAGTACTATAGAGTAGTTTATTTCCTTCCTTTGAATCAGAATTGTTCAATACCTCCTAACGGATAATGCAACACATAGCAATACGAATGTATTTAATCGTACCGAAATTGAAATTTTACAATTTCTCAGTTATTATTCAATACATTCTGCTTTGACTGTCGTTTTAAAACAGAATATAATGTTCATTATCTTAACAAATAGAGTAAATTATTACTACAAAATATTTTGTTTCAAATTGATCAAATGCTTTATTACCGTTTCACATCTCAGTGTTTAATTGACACTTTAAAACAGGAACTTCCTTAACCTTGTGGTGGGAGCTACGGCACTCATTTTTTCTATCTGTGGTCTCGGGTTGGATCACCAAACACGTTAGATTCAAAGTCCGATGTTTCGTATAGTTCGCTTCTCAGTTTAAGTACATTCTGTTTCTTATACAAGTTCATAAGGTCGTAAGGTATTACATAAGCACATATCCAGTGCCGTAAGATAGATTAAGCTTATTCCTGAGCTCTCATCAGTGCATGTGATCTTTATTCGAGAAAACTAATCGTGTATTCATTATGTTGAAATATTATATTGATTGAAAATTACTTGCGAAACATGGACATACATATTATATAAGTATATAGGTAATTTGAGCTATATCTATTTTCTCTGTCCCGGCAAAACAAGTGAATCTTAACTTCCTAGTTTTCTTTTCTATTAATTTTCGTAGTTTTGCTGCAATATGAAGAATCAAAAATATTTTATTTTTCGCTGTATGAATTTCGTTAAATTTTGGATCCGTTTTTACCCTACCTTACCTAGTAAAAGTTTTATATATATATATATACCACGTGATCAAAAGTATCCGGACACCTGGCTCATGGCGCCCTCCATCGGTACAGTTGGAATTCAATATGGTGTTGGCCCATCCTTAGCCTTGATGACAGTTTCCACTCTCGCAGGCATACTTTCAATCAGATGTTGGAAGGTTTCTTGGGGAATGGCAGCCCATTCTTCACGGAGTGCTGAACTGAGGAAATGTATCGATTTAGGTCGGTGAGGCCTGGCACGAAGCCGGCGTTCCAAAACATCCCAAAGGTGTTCTATAGGATTCAAGTCAGGACTCTCTGCAGGAAAGTCCATAGGGATGTTATGGTCGTGTAACTACTCCGCCGCAGGTCGTGCAGTATGTACAGGTGCTCGATCGTGTTGAAAGATGCAATCGCCATCCCCGAATTGCTCTTCAACAGTGGGAAGCAAGAAGGTGCTTAAAACATCAATGTAGGCCAGCGCTGTGAGAGTGCCACACAAAACAACAAGGGGTGCAAGCCCCCTCCAAGAAAAGCACGACCACACCATAACACCACCACCTCCGAATTTTACTGTTGGCACTACACATGCTGACAGATGATGTTCACCGGGCATTCGCCATACCCACACCCTGACATCGGATCGCCACAGTGTGTACCGTTATTCGTCACTCCACACAACGTTTTTCCACTGTTCAATCGTCCAATGTTTACGCTCCTTACACCAAGCGAGGCGTCGTTTGGCATTTACCTGCGTGATGTGTGGCTTATGAGCAACCGCTCGACCATGAAATCCAAGTTTTCTCACCTCACGCCTAATTGCCACAGTGCTTGGAGTGAATACTGATGCAATTTGGAATTCCTGTGTGATGGTCTGGATAGATGTCTGCTTATTACACTTTACGACCCTCTTCAACTGTCAGTCAACAGACAAGGTCAGCCTGTACGCTTTTGTGCTATACGTGTCCCTTCACGTTTCCACTTCACTATCACATAAGACACAATGGACCTAGGGATGCTTAGGAGTGTGGAAATATCGCGTACAGACTTCTGACACAAGTGACACCCAATCACCTGACCATGTTCGAAGTCCTTGAGTTCCGCGGAGCGCCTCATTCTGCTTTCTCACGATGTCTAATGACTACTGAGGTCGCTGATAATGAGTACTTGGAAGTAGGTGGCAGCACATGCACATAATATGAAAAACGTATGTTTTGGGGGGTCCGGATACTTTTGATCACATAGTGTATATATGAACTTTAGAGGTAGACTATGCTAAGTCACTTTTTCGTCGAAATTGAGTTAACAATACTTTTTAATTAGACTATGTTCTTTCTAGTGGTATAATAATGTAAATCTAAAAGCATCCTGTTACTTTGTAACTATTTAGTATAGTTTGGAAAACAGTACTATAGGTCTTACTTAAAGAACCGGTTTTCCTGTTAAATTACGAAATTATCACTTGGTTTGGTTTATCTCTGAAGTCCAGATATAATAAAATCATAACCATAACCATAATCAACCATTATCAACCCACTGCTGGATGAAGGTCTTTCCAAGTCTTCCCTACAACTATCTATCTTGAGCAATTCTTTTTCAGGTTACTCCTCAGTTGTTCTTGATTTCGTCAAACCTTCTTGTAAAAGGACGTTTTCTAGGCTGTTTTTATCTCGTGGTATCCTGTCTTGAATTGTTTTTGTTCACCGATCATAATTTCTTGCAATATGCCCAGCACATTTTCCAGTCCATGTTAAAAATCATGTCATTAGTACCAGTCATTAGTTGCCAAATAATTCATTTCTATTGTACAGTAGAGCGTCGATTATCCGAACGTCGGTCAACCGAACGACCGCTTACCGAACTGTGTACTCGCTCGCACCTGTTACTCTCCCACCCTACCGTCCATCATCCCCCTCACTCCCAAACCAAGTTTCCCACAGTAGTCGCCGCACTGAGCCACCGCTGGCGGAACATTGCTTCTAATGGGGCTTTCATAAGGCGCTGCTGACCGGCCAAGCCGCCAGTCGCTGTGTTTCAACAATCAGCACACTTCTTTCGGTTTGGCACTGGCTGTAGAAGTACAGTCCAGTGCAGTCAGTACAGTACAGTACAGTACAGTACAGTACAGTTCGATTATCCGAACAAACCAGTTTTCCGAACACCCATGTCCCCCAATTACTTCGGATAATCGACGCTCTACTGTATATATTTGGCCTACAAATACTTCAAATCCGCTACTTTTGGAGCACAGACACGCTAGTTTTTGATCTTCGAATATAACAACACTGACTCAAATGATTTAAATCAACACAATGTGAGGACCTCCATTTGGTCAAGTGGCTAGCACGCTTGACTTCGGTTCGCGTGGTACCGAATTCGATTTCCGGTGGGGGTACATTTGAACAACCGAAGTGGTTCGGATTCCATAATCATTAGCTCCACGTCTACTTTAGACACCCTAGCATAATCGTGGGACATTAAACAAACAAACCTAACCAAAAATCAACACAATGTGTATTACTAACTGTAAGTCTTTGAATAATTGCATATGGCTATATGGTATGGATCGAGTTTGAGATGGTCGGTGGTCAAACTAAAACAAGTGAAATGTAACTAGGGTGTAATTAGAACTTTTAATTAACCATGGTTTAGTGTACATCAGGATTAAGGCTTAGGGGAACAACTAGGGTTACTGAAAAGTTATCAGTTACATTTAATGTCAGTTACAATTTGCATTTACATGTATTGCTGGAACCAAAACTTTGACATTAACATTATAAAGAGTACGAAAAACATTGTCTTTTGAAAACATTCTTGCACCATAAAACAAATTACGAGTATTTTAAAAATATTTTGCAGTTTAGCTACGTTATTTGCACTATATTTAGAATAATATTTAGTAATTTATTTAAGTTGCCAACACTACTTAAAATAATGGAACTGCGACTTGTAATTAAAATCACCAAAAACTATTGTAATGTTATAAAAGCAAACTAAAGCAACAATCATTATAAAAATTTAACACAAATACGTTATTTTAAGCAGTATAACAAACACTATCCATGTGTTTGCTATCTCTGAAACGGTTTGAAATAACAATTGTTGTAAATGACATTATGATCACTTAAGTCTTTTGGAAGCATGTACGTGATGGGACGTGATATATCAGCACGTTTTCGAAGTAAAGTCTTTAGAAAAATGTAATTTTTTTTTTTCATTTCTTGTAACGTTGATCCTTCATTCATTCGAAATACATTATGCCATGGGGACGCTAAGATACAAATGATGCACCGTCTATGCCATTTGAGTTATTAGAGATCTCCAAAATGTTGGTATACTGTATTGTCCTTTGTTACACTGAATAATGTATGTGGTATTGTGGTTTTATTTAATATCTAAATTAGAAATAGGTAATACCTTACATGGAGCAATTTGAGAAAATATAACTTTATTTTGCGTTGGCAACACTGCTTGTTTATCTAGTAGTATTGCAGAGTATCTAGAAGAGTTTTCTCTTCAATATTTCACACAACAGGTACAAATTTTCAGCATATATCCTCCCTTAACGCTCAGGTATACACGGAATAAAATGAGCTTCAATCCTGCTTTACACTGGATAAAGAGGCAAAGTATGGTTTAGCCCCTTCCTTGATTATATCTTGGATCCTCGACTGTATATATCCTCGATCTCTCTCTCTCTCTCTCTCTCTCTCTATATATATATATATATATATATATATATATATATATATATATATATATATATATAGAGAGAGAGAGAGAGAGAGAGAGAGAGAGAGAGAGAGAAGATTATATACAACAGCAGTGGATTTTGTTTCGGGAGAGGCTTGAGGAACGGGTAAGAAACATTTGTGTTGTACGTGCAATGCGAAAAACTGATCAGAAATTTATTTCGGGAGGGGCTTGAGCCCGACACCTACCCCCTAAATACGCCACTGTACATCAGTCAACCGTTCTCATATTATCTCACACAGCAACGAAACAAATTTTGAGCAAAGGCAAAATAGATGTTAATATTCGAGACGAGACCGAGACTTTCGAGACTGACCAAGGTCTCGTCTCGGTCTCGTCTCGATTTATAGAGGTCTGTCTCTGTCTCGGTCTCGTCTCGGTATGTAAAAGCCCGTCTCGGTATATAAAAGTCCGTCTCGGTCTCGGTCTCGGTACCATCCCTACTTTTGACGTGTGTAAGTCAGAGCTTAATATGCATGATTAAACAACGGTTTCATGTTAGATGTTTTTTGTTCTTTTGACTTTCACTTAAAAACAAAAAACTATCGATTATCTCAATTAAAAGGATAGGGTGAACGCGTGACCATATTAGAAAACGTCAGAGTGGAAACTTGATACTGGTCAGATTGATACCACTAGTTTCGGAGATATACGGTGCCGAAAGCGTGGTAAAAGGAATTTCAGAGCCTATATTTCAAAAACTATCCAGTGTAGAGACTGCGGCTTAAAACGTCACACTGAAAGTAGTACCTGGTCTACTTGTAAGTGCGTGTTTTAAAGCTCTCCAATGCATGGACAAGGGATTTCCCAAACGGACTGACGAATCAACAATCGATTTGACAGTCCCTTTGAAGAGTCCCTTGGAAATATGTCTCTGTAATTCATTGTTCCACGCCTTGGACACCTCCGAAACTAGTAGCAATTAACCAAAGTTCAAGAGAACGTTTTTCTTGATTTGATACCTTTCTTCGGCCAGAACAGTGCATCAACATCGACATCAAGAATTTACCCTTTTTTTTTTCTAGCATAGTCACAGTCACAAGCCTTGGCCTGAAATTATAGATTTTACAGTACAATTCTGGTTTTTTAACACATAATCAGTTGGCAGAATTGTGAAAGCGCTTTTAAAAAAAAAATAATAATAATAATACAACCCCTTCTATTGTCAGTTACTCTTGCTGCACATATGTTTATGACGGTAGCTATGTAACATTATCGCTTGATAAGGATTTTCAGTTTCTATAAATTGTACGAAAATTTTATGATTATGATATTGTAGTTGTGATGTGCTTGTATGATAATTGCATTGTGATAGTTTCAGTTATTATTCTTATGTTGTAGAGAAGTAGAGAAGTGTTCTGGAAATGTTTCAATATTCAGAATAATTTCTGGTATATTAGCGGTGAAGTAACATCTGCTTCAAATAAATATTAAATTTCGTCATCGATAAAAGTGGTATTTTGTGTGTGTGTGTATATATGTGGTCAGAATCGGTTCCAGGATATGATTAAGAGAGAGGTTAGACCATAGTGTGTCGCTTTATCCACTGTAAAGAAAGTAGGATTGAAGCCCACTTTATCCAGTGTATACCTGAGCGTCAAGGAGGACGCTATAGCTCTCCCTTTGGATCCGCGCTTGTATGTGGGGGTATTTTAACTGTTAGAGGATCAATACCAAAAATTGGATTCACATGTACTGCACTACATATTGATAGAAATTCTAACATGAATTAATGGAAAAGAACGCTGCATGTCATCTATAGAATCCGTGGTTTAGTGGGATTCTCACAGTTACATACTTACTGTTGTATCTCTGTATGGTTCCTCCTATTAAAAAATGAATGTCTTCATGCGATTCGACCTAGGCTTCTTGATAAATGACCTCCTGTTTATGAATCTCAGGAAATGTTTCTATACACTCTGACGAAAATAATGTTATGTTCTCTCCTCAAATTGCAAAGAGCAAAAACCATTAGCTTCCCTAAATGCGAACTAGTTTGAAAAAAAAAAAGAAAGAAAGAAAAACCCTTGACCGTCCCGTAAATGATCGTCGAATTACAAAAATCCATTTACTTTTATCCGTGTAGACCCGAAACAAGTAAGTCTCAGACTGGTATTGAGGACGGAGAGGATGGAGAAAAGCATGTGCCAGGGTGTCAGGATCTATATTTTAAAGTATCATATTATCCCAGCCAAGGCCGGATCCAGGATTTTCTGGTGGGGGTTACACCAATAACTACCACTACATTTGAATTAAACTTAAGTTTTTTAAATGCCTTTAGGCTTCGGTGGTGTGAATGAAGACTATTTATTGTTTAGCTTGGTGAATCCTTTTCCTTCAACTCTCAGAAAATCGACTTAAATTATGCTTTTGCAAAACTCCGCTTTCTTTTAAGCCCCACATGGAAACAAACGTTACGGCAGAAAGTTTCAGAAAGTGTTACTATTTTCACTGGTAGCTTCTCATTTTAGACACTGTATATTTACAACGACTGGGATGCACGTGAACCCCCCTAAATCCGATCATCACCATCTCTTTCAGCCTAGCCGTCATAGCCGTGGGACGTAAAATTCAAAAATTTTATTTTATCAACGAACTTAAGAAATTCGTTACTGAATTCCCTATGTCTGTGTATCTGTCTGTCTGTCTGTTATCTGCGATTTTTTTTTTCAATTTTGAGCCCTCCATTCGAAAGAGCATCAAAAATTATCTCAGAAAGTGATGTAAGTTTTCGCGTCACTCTTACCGTTCCTGAGATATTGGCCAGAAATGGCCGATTTCCGGAGATTTAAGGATCCATATCCGTATGTGTATTACTAACACTCACATATACGTAAAATTGAAAGAACACAAACAAATGTATTTTTGAGATAAGCGTATAATTAACACTTCACAGAAAGTTCCAATGTAAGAAATCTATATCTTCTGTTACTGGAAAAGACACAAAATCTATCTATTATATAAAAGAGAACGCACAAATCCTTTGTTAGCTCATCACGCTAATACGGCTGAACCAATTTCTTTCATTTTTGGGGGGTTATTAGGATTTGGACCCTAGATGGTTTTTATCATATCACTTTAATTTTTAATTACCAGTGTCTTGAGATAATTGACCATTCAAGTGTCCATAACGTACAAATCCTTTGTTAGTTCATCATAGGTATAAAAATAAACGTATTTATATGCAACCCGCATGACCGTGTCACTCGGCGGGTTAACATAAATGACAGGCGATATAATGTTAACATTTACTGCAATCTACTATGGTTTTTATCATATCACTTGAAAGCGAAAAAGTAAAAATTATCTAAGTAACAAAGTTTATTGCGTTCCGGGGTGACCGCAGCGAAGCGGGGCGGGTTAACATAAATGACAGGCGATATAATGTTAACATTTACTGCAATCTTCTATGGTTTTTATCATATCACTTGAAAGCGAAAAAGTAAAAATTATCTAAGTAACAAAGTTTATTGCGTTCCGGGGTGACCCCAGCGAAGCAGGGTGAACGCTGCTAGTAAGTATTTAAAATTCCAAGTATAAACCTGCGCATGGAGCGATTCTATTAGCTATATCATAACGTACTTTCGTGAGTTGCCTGTGTGGCCAAGCGTGTTTAAATTAGGGATGGGCAAAACCGGGTTTTATAAAAACCGAAACCCGAAAAACCGACATTTCGGTTTTCTCCAAAACCGGTTCGATTTTTCACCGAAACTGGTTTCGGTGAAAACTTTTCGAAAACACATAAAACTATTTCTGTGGAAATGGATTCGTTTTCCGGAGAACAACGAAATACCATTCTGGTCAGAAATAGAACAAATTTTGAAAAAAGACCGGAATCGGTTTTGAAGAAAACCGAAACCGGACCAGGTAAAAAACCGAACCGGTTTTGGAGAAAACCGATAACCGGTTTCGGTGAAAGACCAAATCGGTTTTTGTGCCCACCACTAGTTTAAATTGCCGTTGAAGTTCTAGAAATAGACGCCGGCGGTTCGAAGCCTGTGTAAAATAAATTTCTTTTTCCAATATATAGTTTTTTTTTCTAATATAAAGTTCTGTTTTGAAGTTCATGAAAAATCAAAATCAGATGAAATGTTACATTCAAAACTCAGGCCCTGATCTCAGCATTCACCTTGGGTAAGTGAGGGGAAAAGTCCGGATGTTCAGCCCCGAACGTGTTCTAAGTGCGAAGCCAACGGTCTACAGGCTGACCTATTGCTGTTTCTTATGTTATTATTATTATTATTATTATTATTATTATTATTATTATTATTAGTAGTAGTAGTAGTAGTAGTAGTAGTAGTAGTAGTTGTTGTTGTTGTTGTTGTTGTTGTAGTAGTGGTAGTAGTGGTAGTAGTAGTAGTAGTAGTAGTAATAGTAGTAGTAGTAGTAGTGGTAGTAGTAATAGTAGTAGTAGTAGTAGTAGTAGTAGTAGTAGTAGTAGTAGTAATAGTGGTAGTAGTAGTAGTAGCAGTAGTAGTAGTATTACAATATAGCAAGCAAGCCCTGGTGATACTTTGCCGAATCCTTTCCTTTAATATTGTTGTTCTTCTATAGGCCTAGCAGCTGTAAAATGGTCTGAGCCGTATCTGGACTTTATTATTATTATTATTACTTGAAAATGTAGTACCGAAGCACATTTCATCTGGCATAAATCTGGATTTGATTTGCAGCCGGAGTACGCTGTTAAAGATGCTTCAAACGCGGACAGCATGCTCTTAAATATGCACTAAGATATTCAGTTTTTAAAATTGGGATCATATTCAGACGTGAGATAAAAATACGAACTAATGCTTCTTATTCGCTTCATCAAGTGAAAATACGTATCTGCTAAGATGCAAAACAATTATATGATATTTTTCATTTTTTTTCTAAAGTCATGCGTTTCGCATTGTGCCTCTTTGATTTGAAAATCTGATCCCTTCTAAAATTGATCACAATATATTTCTTCTTGAAGAAAATGAAAATACTCGTATTCTACACGAGAGATGCGAAAATAGTTTTACACATTTTTATCTTACGGTGATAGATTCAAAAGTAGATATTTCAGGAGACAAAGTTGGAGGGCATACGTAGCCCCTGTGCTTCTCTCGACTTTATGCCTTTGAGTTAGATTAATTACAGACGTTCCTAGTCGAGCTACTTGTCAATAAATAATTCCCTCACTAAACATATGACGTTCCCATAATCATTTTAGCAGTGAGACATTCAACTCAAATAGACTCAAGTTCATGATAATGATTATGTGAAATCATTTAAAGCAATAATAATTATCTTACAGGGGAAGAAGAGAGAAAGAACGAATTTCGATCCGTCTGAGGCGTCAACAAGTGATGCCTACAGACGAAGAACGACAAGAATTGTTAATACGCCAGAAGAACGGGCGCAGCCCCAGCAAGACCCTGACGCCGTACCGAGGAGGCGCTCTTCCAGTCACAAAGTAGAGAAGGACGAACAACAAGGAGGTACTTTTTTCTTTTCTTAATAATGGATGAAAATTAATTTCCAATGATTTCATCGCTTTATGCCTACACCAGTGGCGTATTTACGATTTTGTTTCGGGAGGGGCTTTGCTAACTTTCGGGGGGGGGGCTTTGCCTGAAAATGTGAAAATTATGCAAGATATTCCATTTACTTGACTATACGAAGTAAGATTTCGGGGGGCTTAAGCCCGGAAGCCACCCCCCTAAATACGCCACTGGCCTACACTATAAAAAATGAGGTGTTGAAGCAACACAAAATGACTACCACTTTAGCGTGTTACTTGTGTGTTGATTCAGCACGAAGATTTTTTTTTTTTCCGTCGTTCTGGTTAAAGTGTTTTGACCTTTCTTCGGGTGAGTGCTTCAGATATATAAAAGTTGGATAGAACTTTAATGTGGTTGGTCTAAGAGGTTACATATATTTAATTATTATGTTTTTCATTTATTAATTACATATTCATACACATACAGAGGGGTGAGAAATAACATATAATGACGTACAAGCATAATATATGAGAGACCAAGTGTGCAACAGTAATATTGTAGAAAAAATACATTTATTAGCATGCCGTGCTGAGTTATGAAGAATGTAAAACTGGAACGAATATAGTGCAGGGCGCAGTAGGCAGAGAACTAGATGAAGATGATATGCAGTGCTCTGAACGCCACATCACATCACATGGATTTGTTAGTATTGACGAATGCAAGTTATCTTCTGTTCCTGGGGCGATTCAGGAACTGAGGAAGACAGAGGAATCCCATGTTAATAAGTAGTTACGGTGCATATGATGGGTAGATGAATGATGAAAGCTCACGTGGTTCGTAGATGTGAAAGATTTCGGGATCCACTACAGCATCATCCAGTTGCAAATGATAAAGAGTCATAAAGTGCTGTCGGGGACTATCAACGTAAGTTGATGGTGCGTCGTGATCCCGATCGTATCGTAGGATATCAAGTAACATGGGATGTTGCTGGTCAATTCGCTTGCAAAAGTACCGAGTACGAAACTGTTCAAGATGATGCAATAAAGGTGGAAAATCAATCAGCTCGTAAAGTAATCGTGTCGGATGCGGTAAGCGGATACGATGTGCTAGGTGTAGAGCATGACGCTCTAGGATAGCCAATTTCTGATAGAATTTTGGCGGTGCGGATGTCTAGGCAGTGTGTCCATATGTTAGTGTACTGCGCATAAAGGCCTTATATGTATTAAGGACTGTTAGTGATTTTAGCCCCTATGTTGTACCGACTAATCCCTTGAGAAGGTTGAGCCGATTGTGTGCTTGGCGTATGATCTTAATGAGGTGTGGAATCCAAATAAGTTTGGAGTCAAATATGACACCAAGGTAAGTGAGAGTATTTGACGCCAGGACAGGTGTATGATCTACTTGGAGGTTTAATCGGCTTGGATTTCTGTATATTCGTGAACGACGTCTACGTGGCAGGAAAACAATAGCCTGAGTTTTCGTAGAATTAATACTTAACCGCCATACACTACACCAGTGAACGAATGCGTCAATTGCCGTTTCCATGGTTTTACTGATGGATTGCACTGTGCGGGCCGTCGTGAAAAAGGCGGTGTCGTCAGCAAACTGAAATATGTTTATGTTCGGAACAACAAGGTCGGCAACATACAATAGGTATAGTAGAGGAGACAGTGACGAGCCTTGAGGAACAACAGATTGGAGGAAGATTGGATGAGAAAGTGTTCCGTTAATAGAGATATGCTAGCCGCCCTAATAAGAAAGAATGGATGAATCTGATATATGAGGATGGTAGAAAATAGTTATGAAGTTTGTATAGTAAACCAGGTGCCAGACTTTGTCAAAAGCTTTTTCTAGATCAAAGGCTACCAGACAAGAAGGAAAATCTGTATTGTATTGATTTAAACAGCCGTAGATAGTCGTAATAACTGATCCAGCGTACTAAATTGAGGTCGAAAACCGGCTTGGTAAATAAGAAGTAGGTTATGAGTTGCAAGATGAGCGTGCATGCGGCGGACTAGACTTTGGCATTGATACCGGAAATTCGAATCACGGTCAGGATTTAGGATTCCTACCTCTCAACATCGGACCTAACGGTCGCCAGAAAACACAGCCACGCATTGTTACGGGAACATCTCGTTCAGACCCGTAACATTATTCCTTCTTCTACTTATGCTGACTGCGTAACTAAAGGACATTGGATTCGTTCTCGATCTCTCTCTGACGGCGAACAAACCCTAGGTCCAAAGAAGCAATGAATTACTCCCAACGTGAGTCAGACTACACCTCCAGCTGGCAGTCATACTATGGATTGGAGATCCACTTCTGCCGATAATCAACAGCGGCAATATCAACCCGATCCCGTATACAACTTTTTACTAACTTACTATGATCTGAAGTATGAAACTGTTCGTGCTGTTTTTCAACAATTAGTCAAGTATTTCCCTCGTCCTGAGATTCGAGAAATTGTTAAGACACGCCGTGGCATCATTTTGAAATCCAGTAACCCGAATTTCGCCACGCATGTTCGTAACAAGGCAACTTGTGAAATTTTTGGGACGAAAGCAAAGATTTCTACTTTGCAACCGAGTACACGCAAAACTCCTCCTCCACCACGGCGACCTCCTGTGTTGTCCGTAGTTATTCGTGGTGTAGAACCTGATCTTACTGATGATGAAATTCTTGTTGAACTTCAACAGGAGAGGCTACCTATAAAGCGTTGCATTAGGATCAAGAACAACCAGGGGCCAACCTACCTCGCACGAGTGCTAACTGATCAACAGCAGTTGATCGATCAACTTCTATCTAAGGGCGCATATATATATCGACGCCGATATAACGTCGGGCCATCTCGCACGCCAGCACCACTACCTGTTCGATGCGAGAAGTGTCAACAGTATTACTCACACCCAACAGCAGAATGCACAAACAACATCAAATGTGGTTATTGATCCCGCGAACATCCTACTAAAAGCTATCCAAACCTTCAAGAACCACCACGTTGTGATTGCTATTCTGAACGTCACCCAACATACAGCTATAAATGTATAGCTAAGCCTCAACCTGATCCAGCTAAGACTGAACTTGTTGTTCCTGTACGTTCGGTCGATGCACCAACTCCACCAGCAAATTTGTTACTTCATCCAGTCACTGTAGAAGATCTTCTCCGTTTTCTCACTATTTCACTACAGAACATTCATCCATTTCTTCGCAACCATATTCTAAGCCAAATCATGCACGTAGCCAAACTATTGTTTAATTTACAACTTCAGGCAGCTTACTCCGGACCAACAGTACATTTCCAAATCCAGCTACTTGAAGTTTATGTTTAATATGGATCATTCAACCTATTCACTTATATTCTTTATCATTATGAGTTACAACTTACTGTTTCTTAACATACGATCTCTGTTGACGCATCAAGTACTCTTCACAGCTTCTCCAGGAAGAACAAATTGCCGCATTTGCACTAAATGAAACTTACCTTGCACCATATTTAACATGTTATATACCAAAGCATCAGCTACTTCGTCACGACACTCCAACAGGTCCATGTCTCTAGAGGCACAGCTATTGGTATCCGGCACAATCTTCCTTATCGTGCAGTTACGGTTCCACCTACACTTTACCTTCCCGAACATAACATCACGACGGTCTATTTTCGAGGCCGCACAGTTACCCTTGTCACCATTTACTATCGTCCAGGACGAGCTGTCAACAACGATTTCTTCCGCCAGATTGATTTCAATTTCCGGCATTACATTATCATCGCCGACCTAAATTTTCATAGTCGCTCACAACGTGACAAGGACAACTTTTTAGATTTTATTCAGAATGAAACAGGAGCTGAATTCCAAAATTTACCGAAACCTACACACCCTATCAGTGGCACTACTTCTGACGTAGTCATAACCTCATCTTCTTTCTCTCAGTCCATCCATATATCTGTACTAGACTCCATAGGTAGCGACCATGTTCCCATCAAAGCCGAACTTCACTCTTCTAGCACTCAGCCTAGGCCTTCTCCTCAGAAGGTCTACTGCTACCAAAGGGCAAATTGGGACCAATATCTTTCCGACTTAGACGCTGCCGTAACTTCGCTCACTATGCCTAGTTCACAATACGAACTTGATAGAACAATAACTGCTCTAACTACAGCCATACAGGACGCAGCACAACGTTCCATTCCAACAATTGAAGTTCAGTTACATAAACCTAAGCTACCTCCGCAATATGTACCATTTATTACAGCCTCACGCAGAGCTTTCCGTGAATATCTAACTACGGGCAACCTTGGAGCGCTGCGACTTCATCGCCAATACTTATGGATCACTCATAACTATATCGTTGCGTTTAAGAAACGTCATTGGATCGAAACTTGCAACACACTTGCTAACGAAGTACATCCTACGAAGTATTGGCGCAAATTTCATCAGCTAACTGGTAGAATTTCTCGTACGCCACACTCCATTGTTTATAACCATCAAGCAGTCCTTGCGGATACGGACAAGGCCAATATATTTGCTTCCTATTTTCAAGGCATTTTTGCACAATTACCCGGTTGGTATACACCAGACCGCCTACAGTCAGCTATCAACCGACATACTGATGCAGCTTCTGGTTCCTTTCGACCATCTGCTGATCATACTTTAGGACCAAATAATCCTCTAACCATGGAAATTCACCCCGAAACTATTAGTAATCCACTTATAATAAGCAAACGGAATACTGCACCAGGCTTTGACTCTGTTACGTATGTTGTCGTCAGACAGGCGTCTCATTCTTTCTTCCTCTTTCTTAACAGCATTTATAACTTTATTCTACGAACTTCATTTTTTCCGCTCGACTGGAAGTACTCCAAAGTTCTTTTCCCTAAACCAAAGAAACCTCCATCAGAAGTCACATCGTACCGTCCTATTCACCTCACAAGTTGTCTCTGCAAAATCTTGGAACGAATCCTTGTACGCCGCATGCACGACCATCTCAACTCACATAACCTTATTCCAATTCATCAAGCTGGATTTAGACCACATTTTAGCACTCTAGATCAATTATTCCGTCTCATCACAGCCATTTATAATTAATTTAATACAGGATACCCTTCTTGCCTTGTAACGTTTGATCTAGAAAAAGCTTTCGACAAGGTTTGGCACCCTGGCTTACTATACAAACTTCGTAACTACCTTCTACCAACCTCCTACATCCGATTCGTACATTCCTTCTTAATAGGGCGACTAGCTTATATCTCGATCAATGGAACGTTATCTCATCCCATCTTCTTACAATCTGGGGTACCGCAAGACTCATCTTTGTCTTCTTTATTAACTTATTGTACGTCGCGGACCTAGTCGTTCCTAATACCACCACAATATTTCAGTTTGCGGACGACACTGCATTTTTTACAACTGCCCGTACTGTACGATATCTTAATAAAACCATGCAAGCAGCTATTGGCGCATTCGTGCGTTGGTGTCATATATGGAGGTTGAACATTAACTCTTCAAAAACATAAGCCATAGTTTTCTTGCCACGCAGACGCCGCTCTCGAATACATCGAAATCCGAATCTACTTCATCTTCAGGTTGATCTTACGCCTGATCCCGTGTCAACCATTATTACGTATCTCGGTGTCATTTTTGACACTCATCTTACATGGATTCCACATCTTACCAAACTCATAGGCCAAGCACAAAACCGACTTAATCTCCTGAAATGAATAGTTGGCACAACCTGGGGGCTTTGAGCACGTACCATAATCAATACATATCAAACATTCATGCGAAGTACGTTAGGATATCTGCACTGTTAAAATTCTACCAAAAACTTGCTATCCTCGAGCGCCATGCTATACGCCTAGCATATCGTATAAGTCTGCCGCATCCAACGAGATTACTTTATGAGATGATCGACTTTCCGCCATTACTAAACACCTTGAACAACTTCGTATACGTTATATCTGCAAACGATTTGCTCAGCACCATCTTCTGATGCTTGAAATCCTCCGCTACGACCGTGATAACGATGCACCGCCTAATTACGTTGATACTCCCCTTCAGCACTTCATGACACTATATCATTTACAGTTAGATAACGATATGCTGGACCCCGAAATTTTTGCAGTTTATCGTCCGCATGAATTTTCATCTCATATCTATCCATCATACGCACCGTAAGTACCTATTAACAAGGGCCTCCTCTGTCATCATCAGTTCCTTAATCGCCCCAGGAACAGAAGATAACTTCATTCGTCTAAACTAACATAACCTAGTGATGTGACGTCCAAAGCACTTCATTTCATCTATTTCATCAACTACATTTGCACCTTTATTTTTTGAGTCCAATTTACCTTTTATTCCATGTTTTGTGTTCATGCAATACCTGGCGATGTTAGCATGTTCATTTGTAGCACTTAAAATATTACTGTTCATGTATGCGTGTTTCTTTTTCTGAATAACTTCACTTAATCCATGCTTAACATAATGAATGAATGAATAAATAAATAAATAATATGAAACCTCTTAGACCACCTATATTTCCTTTAAATCAATAAATCAAATTGAAGCACTTACCCGAAGAAAGGGCACAATCCTTTAACCAGGATGACGGACAAAAAAATTGTGCTACAACACTTCCCCGAAGAAAGGGCGCAACCCTTTAAACTGGGAGACGACCAAAAAAATCTTTGTGCTGAATTGACACACAAGTAACACGCTAAAGTGGTAGTCATTTTGTGTTGTTTCAACATCTCATTTTTTACAGTGTACAATCATCCATCCTATTTGGTGCAGTTTTCACCATTTCAATTCTTAGAAACAGGTGTGATGCAGAAGCAATAGAAACGCTTAGTCAATATGTTCGATAGTTTTTTACGAGTTTTGTTGGGAAAATGCACATACACACAGAAATCATCGTCTAATTGAATGGTAGAAGTTACCTCTTGCGCGCTTCAATAATAGAAGTAATTATGATAATATCCAATATGTAGTATTAGAAATAATACACAACAATTAGTCTTATTCCAAAATATTCTATGTTGGAAAAATATATTTAAAATTATACATTCGTTCAAATTGTGGGTTTAGTTCCCTAATTTTGCTGATTCGTCGCTAGAATAGCTTATAACTTTCTATTCAATAGTCACAATATTTGTTCTATCAGTTCATTAAGCAGTCAAATATAATCGATAGAAAAAATTCGAACAAAATTTCAATTTAAAGAAAACCAACAATAATTTATATCTATATCTATATTACAAATATGAAGTTAACATGGTTGTTACATAATATACTGGAGAAACAGATAAACCATTTGAAATGATTTTTTGAACATAAGCAGCACTGTCTTCGTGTCGGATTCTTATCACGTTGCTTTTGTTTAAATCCGTAACCTAAAGTAAGAGAGGAAGTTCTTATGCCAAAAATTAGTATCTCACAAGGTAAGGACATGAACCTGTCATCTGGACATCCGAATCAAACCTAGTCCATTCGATAAACATAACAAAGATATGTTCATGCACAAAAAATTAGGTGCCATACACAACGGAGTAAGTCCCTGGGGACCATTAACCCTGTTAGTATAAAGAAAATCTTAGACTCGCAGTGAAATAACTCTTGTTAATTGGAAAGTCATGGTTTATAGCTTATTTTCTTCAGCATGAAATAAGCTTTCCAGAGGTGCCATGTACTGGGGCCCATAACGAAGTTGAATGGGAAAACTTGGGAGAATATCAGGAACATTCCCTCCAGAAATCCCTTCCGTCAACTTTGGCCCCCTCTGGAGTGGCCCCGGGTAAAGGCACACAATCCAAATGTATCTCGCAAAATACTTTAAGGGATAAGAAATGTGTGTACCAAGTTTTGTATTGCTAGACAGAATAGGTATAAGGGGAAAGCGTGTATTGGTAAACAAGCTTTTCCCTCATATCTATACCATCTATACATATAAACATGATGGCGTACATGTTCATTGTGGAGGTATTCTTCGACAAGACCTATACTCTAAAGTTTCCGCCACATACTCTGGTTGGAATGGTAATGACAGCGGACACTTTGAATTGGGAAACACCGCATGCAACGTTTTGATTGCTGCAAGCTCAAAATCCACTTACAGCACACGAGGTTTGTTCTGGCCAGATCACATTTTAAGAAATGTAAACAGTTACTTGTATGTTGGCTCTGTTTTATCTGGTAGTGAAACATACTAACCAACGTCTTATCACGTGTGCTTCGCATATCTGCATATATGGAGTACAATTTTGAAAACTGCTTGCAACAATTCTTCGAAGTTCCGTCAAAAAACATTGCTCACCGTCCCTCAGCGCTGGTTTCAAACCCTAGTAACCAGAAACAACCGTACTGTAAAAACGGGGTACCAATTTCAAGCTTATTTCGAGGTAGTCTGCCAAGGTAAAAAAAGAAAAAAAGAAAAACGGAACGGAAAGGAAAAAAGTGCTTATTTTATTCATTATTGTTGAGAATGACTTTATTATTGACTTACTTTAATTTCCGAAAATACGATTTCTGACCAACTTAGGCGCAGAATGCCTTAAAAGTTGGCCTGTAGAAACGCTTTCAATTTCCGAAAACACTGGAGTGGACACCAGCAACTCATTTTAGTCTGCTTTCAAAAGATTCTCTCTTCTTTTATTATTTTTTGTTTGTTTTCAGCTAGTTAAATTTGTTACAATTTTCGTTATTAATTATAGACCCTATATATATTCTTCTTTTCCTTATAACGTATGTTTGGTGAGTTCTCGGCTAAGCGGTCAGCGTACACATATTGAGCATGGGAGACCAGGGTTCAGTTCCCGGTGGGAGCTCATATGGATTCGATTCCACGTTAATCAGCAGGTCCACGTCTAATATAGCCTCGCTGTTGAAAGGGACGTTAAACTCAAAATCATCATCATCAATTTGTGTTTGTTCAATTTGTCTTTATTTTCCTAGCTTCTTTAATATTAATTGCAATTGTTCTTATTTATTTTAACGTACGTTTACTCTTTTTTCTATTCTTACTTAGATCACATTTGTTCTGTATTATCCCTCCCCTATAGTAAAAACGGTTTCAGGATGATTCACATGATTAACAGGTGGACCATGTGAAAGTGCACGACACCTGCAGAATGATTATTCCGATAAGAAGGACCGTGCGAAATTGCTCGATGATGGGCACCGTATGAAATTGTACCGTGCGAAAATGCACGGAATCATCTCAGAGCTTTTCAAACTAGGGACATGAAGCTTTGTATACATATTTCTCATTAAAAATTAGTAGACATATATCCTAACATTTTACAAAATTTCGCTTTTAAGGGACAGGAGTATTTGAACAATTATTTTATTCATATTGAAATCATCCTTACCTATCTCATCACCACAGAAAGCTTTGTTGAACATAATTAATATTGTCATTGAGTAGAGATTTTATCATATCACTTTCGTTACAATGCATAAGGAAAGATAATTCATAATTTATGCCAGAAGTAAAATCTCGTGGGATGGATATCTCACGAGATGTGCAAGTTAAGAATATGAAACTTGGTGCATATATTTCTAATATAAAATTAGCAGATATGTATTGTAGTGTTTTAAAAATTCCGCCTTTAAGGAGGGGAAGGGACAATTCCTACAATGATTTTCTTCACATTTGAATAAAATACCATCTCATCATAATGGTAAAAAATCTTAACCATTTGAAGTGATTTCTAGAACATAATTAGCATAGCTCGAAACGAGATTTTATCATGTTATTTTCATTAAAATGTGTATCGAGGGCTAAAGTGGGGTCAAAATTTATGTCAACAAGCTTAATATCTTTAATGTTAGGAGGACGAAGTTTTGTATATAGACTCCTACTTAAAAATAAGAGAACACATGCTCCAACGTTTTGAAAATTCCATCTTTTAAGGAGGGAAGGGTTCAATTTCTATAATTGTTTTCTCAATATATAAAACTGACATCGCCTCTGCGGATCTTATTACGGGAAAACGAATGAATCGTTTGAAATGACTTTTTAACATAGCACTTGGGTCAAGCTTACAAGGGAAAAGCAGACTTTGGTAAATGAACTTCTGGGCCATCTTTCGCGAGGTAACAGTGCACATTTAAAGTGTTAATGTTACAAACAGAGAGCGCAATGACCAGTCTCCTTAACAGTTACATCTTTCATAACTTCATCCTTTGTAGAAATCACAGGAACAGCACATACAAATCTCTCAACAAACGAACACATGAGCTTAGAACTTCCCTGGCATTAATGTCCGTGCATTTATCTGCCACGAGCCCAAATTCCACAGCACTGTTCAATATGTCCCTCTGAAATGAAGTAACTTTCTCTCCAAAACACTCCAAAAACTGCTATGGATTTCGGAGATAAATGATGGGCATTGTGTGGAGAGGCAATTATTGAAGATAAAAATGCTGAATTATGATCAAGATGTGAAGCAACATTCACTAACGGCCTTCACTTTGTGGTGTGTGCAATTTTTGAATGTACCAGAAAATATGCTAGACAAAGCAAATCTTTTATAGCAGAATTACTCTTATTCATTTGAGTATTGATGTGTACTTGTATTAATTCCTCCACAGTACCACTTTGCTTATTATGAAAATTTGTTGCTTCAGATGCTAACAAATGAACCTGACTGTCTGCATGTTTTTTTTCTTTTTTTCTGATAGTTTTCTACTTTTTGTTAATGGGACCAGTTCTGTCATCCATGCGTCGTTTTATACCATTATATGTTGTACAGACTACACATGAATATCCCGATGGAGTACTCTTAAGCCAAGTGTACTTTTGTTATTATAACACCTGACGTAGTGGAGATTTAGGTAATGCAGGAAGCAACATTTGTTGAGATTGCATCTCGAGACAGAAATTCTGGAGATACACTTGAAGAACTCGGTGACTCTGGTCCAAGGTATTTTCGGTATATAACACCTGAAGTACAGGAAGTTTGTCAACGCAGCAACCATCATCTACTGAGAAACCATCTCGAGACTGAAATTCTTGAGATAATCTCAAAGAACTTGGTGACTTTGGTCCAAGAATGGCTTCTAAAAGATTAACTTCAGCATTTTCCTTGTCGCAAAGTACATTAAGTACCTAAAGTGAGCAATTCCATTTCTAGTACGTAAAGTGCTATAAAATTGGAGGTAAATTGAAAGTTGTACTTAGTTTCTTCTTTGGAATATAATTTAAGTACTGTAGTTCAGAATTGAACTTTTCGTTTTCTTTCCTCTACTAGCCATTATAGGCAGCCACCACCAAATCACAATTCCACTATATTTCAGCAATCTTCAAACAATGCACGCTTTAAAAATAATGTCGTTTTTCGTTCAGCACCGAATTACAATATATAGTGTTGCCAATCAAAACACATAAATGTTCAAATAAGTTTTAATAATTAATCCAATGTTCTCGGGATTACTGCCAGAGTAAATGTTGCTGTGCTGAGCTTTTGTTACCATACAGCGATAACATCTTTAGAGCTCTGAAAATATTACTGCTGTATGGTAACGAAAGCTCAGCACAGCAACATTCGCTCTGTCAGCAATCCCGAGAACATTGAATTAATAGTAGACGCCAGCAAAACTTCAAGATCAAGTTTTCCTAATGTTCCTTGCTAAATAAAGCCACGTTTCCACTTTACATAAATCTTGTAGCTGTCATAGAAAAGACCTTGCTACCCGATCTTTCTATCTACTGTTTAGATTTTACAACTTCTTGTAAACAAGAAAGGTAAAATCACTCATGCAGCACTGCAGTCTAGTGGACGAACTATTAACCTCCTCATTAAAAACGTGTATTTTGGCGCACTCCCGCTTCCTGTCCAAAAGAATCCGTTGTTTTGGAAGCGGCGAAACTGGTTTTTCCTTTATGTCAGCGGGAGGGCGATAGTAGGTAGCAAGCAAGGCGTCCCAGAAAGTTGGACACTTTTCGACTCCTTGCAAGATGGAAAAAATGTTTTATGACCCTTTCAAGACCATATGTACACGGTGAAATATGGTAGGGTTACAAGATTTTTTTTTTATGACAGCTACAAGTTCTTCTAACGTGGCAACCCATCTTAACATAGACAAGAGAATATTCTCCGCTATCTACGCTGAAAGAGAATATATCTATAGAATAGAAACAGAAATAAGGACAGTAACAGGAGCGGGAATCTTCTATCTTGTATTTTGCGAGTATCGCTGATTCTGTAACCATAAAGCTGCGCATCGGCCGAACAAAGCAGCTTGTCGTGCTTGGGGTCCTTCTTGGAGCGTGGACACGTGGTTGAGGAGGTAAGATAAGGCAATATGAGTTAGAACAAAACAAATGTTGCCTCAGATTGCCTCGCAAGCCTTGCCTACCTTGCTTAACGGTGCACCTAGAAGGAGTCACTCGCTGTGTTGATATGTACACTCAAGTCCAAAATTATTGTTGCATGTCTATAAATATGTTGTTGTAGGAATATAATTTGATAACGAATTCGCTGGGTATTTATTATAATGTTAATATATGTATAATCAGCGAAGGGATGGATGTGGCAAATTTCATGTCAAAAGATCCGTAAATAAGAACAATAAAACGAAAGTAAAACGCTATTGTCCATTTAGCAACGTTTTGTTTTTCTCATTTTTATTTTCGTATTTATAATTCTTTTCCTATGAAATTTAACACAAATATATATTTCCCGATTATACACATAGTATTAGTATTAAAAGTACCCTGCAAAATCATTATCAAATTATATTCTCACAAGAAGACAGTTATAGATATACGACAATCATTTTGAACATGAGTACCGTGCTCGTGGGTTTTCTCGGGGTTCTCCCGTTTCCTCCCACTTTCTTCATTCCACCATTTCACTCATCTCTCATCATCACCGTCTCCTTTACCCTAACTCCATAAGCGTGGGACGTAAAAGAAGATTTCATTTTTTTTGGACATGTGTGTACCTTACGTTTTTCTTTAGTAATACAGATTGTGTACAGTACAACTGACTAGAACAGTGAATTATCTTTGACAGTATTGTCGTGATAACTTGAGAGTGTTGGGGGGTGTTAACTGAAATTATATGTGGAGGTGTTCCTCGTAATCTCGGGGATGTAGAAAAAAATCAATGCTCAGAAACAAGGGTAGGATGACCCGAAACCTGAGAAGGTTTGGAGGATGACCCACTTAGTCTGGTGGCAGAGCAAGAAAACCTTGCATTTTGGGGTGACCAAGGTTTTTTGATGTTTTCTTATAAATTTTGATGTGCTGAATCCAAAACCGCCGGGTGCAACGCTGGCACCCTTGAGCATTTCCCACAAAACTCACTAACGATTTCCCCTCCCCCTTTTTATTAAAAAATCGTTGACTTCGGGAAAATTATCTGTAACTTCTACAGTAGTTAACGTAGAATAAAAGTTTAAACCTTGTTCGCTTCTAATCAAACTGTCTTTCCAACTATGTTAACCACTTGGCCTGCGACGAACAGGAAAGGGAAATAAAATGGGAAATTCTGGAAAATTCACTCCCAAAGCATCTTTCAGCTCTTAATATCCAAGAGCCGTACCTCGAATCTCATCCGGAAAGAAAATATTTTTATATTTTCATGAACTTTCGACACTAGCAAACAATACTAGGAATGGTACCGCCCTGGCACCCTTGAACATTTCCCACAAAACTCACAATTTCCCATCATTTGTATTTTACCAAAAAATTAATAACTTCTGGGAAATTATCTGTAATTCGAGAGGTTTCGCACACTTAGAAAATGAATGTTCTAGTGGTATTCTAAAACCCACACTTATCTGTAAAAAATGGTTATTAAAGATAACGTACATAATGACTTAAGTATTTCATGTTTATTTGTAATATTATTCCTCACCACTTTCTTCACTCTCGTCAGCGTCGTTATGTGAGTACGTGTTTAGTTTGTTGTAGCATCTACCATCAAAGCATTTACAGAACACTGTACAAGGTAGTTTACCTACACAACTACATCTTTTTGTTGAACAAGGTTTTTCTGACGAACAGGAACATTTGATGAGGTGAAGTACATCGGCAGGAGCTGGCTCAACATTTGGAGGAAGCATATCTGGCCTTAACGATTTGGTTGTTTCATCAGGTGTCCATCCATAACAAGTTGGATCAACATTTGGTGGGTCTGCTCTGTCTGGACTCAGCCAAATTAGCATTTGTAGATGTGCGCGCTTTACATTTAGTTTAAAAGCTTCCGACGTGGGTGGAAGAGAGCAAAGTAGCGGGGCTCTTGTGGAGCAGATGCAGTTTTTTTTCTTGCAAACGTTAATACGAACATCTATCATAGACTTCACACTTGCTACACCATAGCACGCAGCTACAAAGTCAGTTGCTTGTTGTTCTATATCACTGGTTATCTCTTCCTGAGACCCCAATTTTTTTCAAGCTAACTTCTTTTAACACTTGTTTAATGGCCGTTGATTTTCTTGTATTATAGCCACCATATTCAGGAGTGACTTCAGGACTCCTAATGATCGACTTTAAAAACTTGAAATTTATTCTCTGTGCTCTGTTCACTGAATAAACTTCAGATGCAAGTAATGCTAGAGTTGGCACTTCTTTTATTGAGAAATGTTGGGGAATTGGTGGCTACTTGGCCCTGTGTACTGGTGTACGGGCACTCTACTTGTCACACGTTCCTTCATTTCTTCCTTTGTAATGCGACAAATTTTGTTATTGTTGCAACTCCATGGCTTCTCCACTTGAGTTATCAGCAGAATCATACTGTGAGTTAGACGTAGGCCATTTTGAGATGAAATAGACGTGTCGAAGTTGACACCAACAGCTTGCACAAATCCGTCTGTTGAGGGATTAAGTCCTTGCAAAGTTGGTGCTTTGCTGGCTTCTGCTGCAGCTGACGCTTTAAATCTTAGGGTCTCACTGTAACTACAAGTGATTCCAAACTTAAAGAATTCGTCAATGAGACGTTTGCTGTTCAGAAGCATAGCAAGAACAATCTGGAGAGTAGTTGGCTTCTTTGTCAATGCTGCAGTTACGATATTGCAGGTAGTTTCCAATGAGTATTGCAGGTAGCTCAGTAATTCCAAACATCTCTAATAGGGAAAGTAAAGTTTCACTAACATTATTTTTAATATTGTCTTCAGAGAGGGTAGTTTTATAACTTTTCAATCTATCATGAAGCTTCTTCACTTCATTCATTATCTTTGTACTTAGTTCTTTTATTGTTTCTCCATCATCGTCGTCATCTTGGGTAATATTCATGGCAAGAGCAGCTTGATATTTAAATGCAAGAATGCTGGATACACCAGGAGAGGACAATACTAGAAGGTCTTTACCTATTCTTTCCTGAACATCTCTTATAATTGAAAGACGATAAGTTCTAGATCCACCGTTCTGTTGATAAAGATGGTAAACTTCGATGGAGTTCCAAATACGAGAGGTGTCCTCTTTTAAAGCTGTCGTGACTGCGTTGATTCCATCTTCGTCACTTCCTTTATTTATGCTGCGTTTCAGTGAACAAATTTTAGCTGACTTACTGTGCAAGAATTGATTGTAACAGTCTTTGTGTTAACGAGCGTCTGCCGCATGTAGATTTCCAATAGGTCCATTTACACGCACTCGAACGGCTTCGGATAATTCGTCATTTCTAACATCACATATTTTGAGGATAGCTTCTTGAATAGTCGGTTGCCCTATACGATCGACCGTTCTAAGAAGGTGATATCTGCGCCATCGACTTGGAGTTTTTGGATCAGGATCGGAACAGATCTCTCCACAGAATAGACAGTCAGTACGAAAATTGAAAGGTTTTGCATCTGATCTTCTAATCCGTTTCACCTGTGGTTCAGAGGAGGTTGAAGTTGACTGCTCTTTGGCCCTCTTGATATGCCACTGCGAAGTATATGTTGATACGCAGTCCTTATGAAAGTATACTGGCCCATTTTCTTCAAGAGAAATAAACCGTCCGTCACGTCTAAGACTACTTGCCAACATAATTGATCGAACTCGAGCTGGTCCTCCAGTTATAAGCCGCTCTTGTGTTTTCTGACATGTGAAAGTGCACTTCTTTTCATCCGCAATGATTTTAAAAAGTGCACTATGAAACACTACTTTGAAACGTGTTAACACACATAAAACAGTAACAGTTTATTCACTTGGCACTAGTCAGTTGTAAACTCACCCACATGTTCACTAAAAACTGTTATGTCTATGTGATTGCTGCTACCTGTAGATATATAAAAAGGTTGAATTAATACATGGATGAACGTTAGAATTAATAACGATGAAAAGATAAAAGGAAATTTAAACATTAAAATCATGAACTTTTAGCCAGGAATCGTAAACTGAATTTAAAAACAACAAGTACTAAATATATCCTACTGTCCAAATTATATGAGGAAGATAATTGTACCATCTATTGTGCTACTTATCAATTCTATAAATGTAAATTCCTTTTAAATTTTAATTATTCAAGTGTGTATCGCACGGTTACAGTTCACGTGTGTACGGTTATTTTCAAATGTAGAAAGTTCATGAAAATATAAAAATATTTCTTTCGGAAGGAGATACACCCATCCCTTTTGTACTTTAAGAGCGGAAAGATGCTTAGGAAGGGAATTTTTCGAAATTTCCCATTTTATTTTAGTTTCCTGTTCATTGCAGCCCCAAGTAATTAACATTGTTGGAAAGACTGTTCAAATAGAAGCATAACAAAGTCTGAACCGTTATTCTACGTTAATTACTGTAGAAGTTACTGATAATTTCGCAGAAGTCAATATTTTTTTTGGTAATATACAAATGATGGGAAATTGTGAGTTTTGTGGGAAATGTTCAAGGGTACCAGAGCAGTACCATTCCTAATATTGTTTGCTAGTGTCGAAAGTTCATGAAAATATAAAAATGTTTTCTTTCCGGATGAGATTCGAGGTACGGCTCTTGGATATTAAAAGAGCTGAAAGATGCTTTGGGAGGGAATTGTCCAGAATTTCCCATTCTATTTCCCTTTCCTGTTTGTCGCAGCCCAAGTGATTAACATAGTTGGAAATACAGTTTCATTAGAAGCATAACAAGGTCAGAACCGTTATTCTACGTTAATTACTGTAGAAGTTACAGATAATTTCCCAGAAGTCAATAATTTTTTGGTAAAATACAAATGATAGGAAATTATGAGTTTTGTGGGAAATGTTCAAGGGTGCCAGGGCGGTATCCATCCTAATATTGTTTGCTAGTGTCGAAAGTTCATGAAAATATAAAAAATATTTTCTTTCCAGATGAGATTCGAGGTACGGCTCTTGGATATTAAGAGCTGAAAGATGCTTTGGGAGGAAATTTTTCAGAATTTCCCATTTTATTTCCCTTTCCTGTTCGTCGCAGCACAAGTGGTTAACATAGTTGGAAAGACAGTTTCATTAGAAGCAGAACAAGGTTTGAATTTTTATTCTATGTTAACTACTGTAGAAGTTACAGATAATTTTCCCGAAGTCAACGATTTTTTAATAAAAAGGGGGAGGGGAAATCGTTAGTGAGTTTTGTGGGAAATGCTCAAGGGTGCCAGCGTTGCACCCGGCAGTTTTGGATTCAGCACATCAAAATCTATAAGAAAACATCAAAAAACCTTGGTCACCCCAAAATGCAAGGTACTTTGCAAATCTTATGGACTGGCTGCCAGACTAACTAGGAATAATAAACCGACAGTTTCAGATGCAAAAAGATGAAAATGCGACACGAATTGAAAAATGTATCGCAAATTGTGATGCGTCTTTGAATCTTTCGTATTACCACGGAAGCTAAGATAAGGAGATAGCTGATAAAAATGTGACTATTATGTCAAGTAACTTTCCTTTCAAGGGTCGTTTGCTGCAAGAAAAAATACTCGACTTTGGGTTACAAAACAGTTTTCCACTCTGTCTTTCCTTTCCTTTGTTGGTGTGTTGCTATTAGACCTTCTCACGTTTTGGGTCATCCTATCCTTGTTTCTGAGTTGTAATTAAAAAAAAAAATGTCCCTTGAAGAAAAGGCACATTGGCAGCACAGAAGACAACTTTAAACTATATTGGACCTAGCCAATATACGGTGTAGCATGAATGGGGCTTGGATATGCTCCCTGAATATGGATATATAGTAAAACTCAGAAGTGCGTTCAGGAGATCACTGAAACAGTACCGCAATTCTTCAGCGCCGAAAGTATAGAAAAATACACTCGTATTTCTCTCTCTTTTCTTTTCACTTTTCTTTTGAAGTACTGATATACAGACGGATGTACCGGATGTCCATACCAACATGTAGTATTTGCAAGATTTCTCCTCGCGAGACGCCACGAACCTAACTCGAAAAACAGCCCGACCAACTAATAATAATAATATATTCATAAAAGAAATTCAATAAATACAAAAGCAATTCACAATTCCGTTCATAATAAATGGAATTTGTGAAGTATTTTCGTAAATATTGGACATCTTTTATGAATCTATAGTTACTCATTATAGTATATACATAAAATGCGATAGAAAATTTAGAAATTGCGATTAAAATTGAAAATTTTTATCGCAGTTTGCTACTCAAAAAAAAAAGCTGATATATATGTATAACACTTTTAGTTATTATTTTTCATAATATCGACTTTGAACCTCATAGAAATCCCTATTTTTAATTTTAGTTGATAAGGCGCGCCTGTCTAAATAATAAGAGCATGTCATCACTCATATTGAATATCTTTGTGATTTTCAGAAAAGGGTAAAAGGAGCTGTTGGAGACGCCACCTTCATGTTTTTATTTCGGCATATACCTACCTAAAAAGCAGATACAGTACTATAACTTATGTAGCTTTAATTTTCCTGACGCTTGGACTTCTGTTCACTACTAGCCTCTTTTAAGTAAGTACAAATATACTAACCGTCATTAAGTATTGTTAAAATAAACACATATTTCTACAAAAGATTGTACACAATGAAACTGGTCAAATCATGTGCACCTAGGAATAATACAAAATTGTGAAGCTATTTGGTAACGTTTTAAAGCTCTATTTTTTTAAAAAAATAACATATTTTGCAGTTTTTGTTTCTGTTTATACGCGGAATGAGAAAAAAAATGTAATTTTATTAGGTCAAAAAAAATAATAAAAGGAATCAAAGATGCTCGTGCTCGTGCGAAATTGGCATAAAATTGTAAATAGATCAAGAAATATACGTAAAAAAATGTGTTGCTGTAACACAATGACTCTGCGTCACTTATATGTGTTAAATTTTGACACGTGTCTAATTTTACTTCAACTCCATCAATTTCAGAGTAAAATGTTAAATTGGTAGTCGCTAAATCACCTACTGGGCATAGTGAGATATCATTTTAGTAACACAGTTAGCGTTGTTCTACATACAGTTGCCAGACACTATTTCTAAAAAAAACTTTCTTATTAAACAGACATGCCTCTTATAAGGAATAATTAAAGTGCGACATAAATTATTTATAAGTGATTAGCTACGAAAGACAAAATATAGTCGGCGACGGAAAGGAACATACTGAATGTAGGAACAACAGATGGCAGCACTTGTACTCATAAATATTGTCAGAAAATTCACACACTTAAAATCTTTTCGTCGGAGATTCCTGGAATTGCTTAAACTAATTGTCAAGTATCGTCATCCGCAAAAAATGTTTGCATATACTGTAACTTCCACTTTTTTATTAATAACTCGGTTTTCTTAATATATTATCGCTTCTTTATGATTTCCTTAACAAAGCAGGTAGTAATGAATAATTATTTATGATTTTTTAGAAAAAAATAAAGGAAAATAAGAAAATTATAAGCAAAAAATTTTGATTGTTATAAAACTTTAGTCTGTCAGATAATTACGCGAAGAATATCCCGCGGGAAATTACAGGGAAATTGAGTCCACATAGTGCACAGATATTAGGAGCACTCACAAATACGTAAAATTGAAGGAACAGAAAATAATGTATTTTTAAGATGAACATACAATTCACACTTCACGTGAAGTTCCAACATGGGAAATCAATCAATATCTTCAGTTGAAATTATTGAAAAAGACTGAAAATGGTTATCTAATACTATAAGTGTAAACCTGCGCTTGGAGCGATTTTATTTCTAATATCACAACGCGTTATTTGCGTAACACGCCTCCATGGCCAAGCGGGTTTAGCAACTCTGTTGAAATTCTAGAATCGAAGGGTGGCAGTTCGAGCCTGAGTGCAGAAAGCTCTTTTTTTTTTTTTCTTCAATATAGTGAAATATTTTTTAAAAATATAAATGTCTACTTTGGAGTGCTTGAAAACACAAGACCAGATGAACAATCACTTTTCAAAGCTCAGTCACATTTATTCACTATGTTCATCATTTAGGCTATATACGAAGACACTAAAATGAGGAACGTTAACAATCCTTATTAACGTTAATACCACATCCGTTATAATGAGAACAGATTTGAGATCTGAATAGCAACCTTAAACCATACGTCTAAAATAAATATTATTCATGTTCTTGATATCTATTGCAACACACAGGTGTATATGTAGAGAGAGAGTGAGAGTGCAAGAGAGAGATAAAATACTGTATATATGCTTGTATTTTTAATTAAAATATGGTAGCTAGTGTAAATCATAATCTGGATTTTTTAATAAAGCAACTTGCACAATCATATAGAAAATGTATATTGCTAAAAATTGAATTAAATTGCAATTAAATTGTCAAGTTGAAAAGCAATACTGTGGAGGATCAGGGGAGCAGAGTTGTCTTCAACATTGGGAGGAGGGAAAATTTGAGGCTTATTCTTGGGGAATATCAATTTCATTTCATTTTCCTTTGTGGCAATCGGACACAAGTCATCACATTTCTCCCCAAAAAACACATTTCAAATCGGATTATCGGGGGGAACAGTCACTCAGTTCCAAGATTGAAGGGGATATGTCCCCCTAATCCTTCCGTGCAATTTGCGCTAGTGCTTGTAATACACACACTGTCAACAGATATAGACACGAAGCGTCAAGATCATTTTTTACAGAACGCCTGTGGTCACCATAGTATAACTCGTGATATCAATATATCGTCCCTCTCGAGACAAAAGGGCGTATCTCATTTTCTTAATTTTTCCAAAAGACAAGTTTAAACCTTTTATTATTAATTACTCTTTCGTATTCTTTTAAAATTTAGTTTGATATCCTTCGTGTCAGGTATGTAACTTACGAGATCAAATTAAATTTTGACAGAACATGATAAAATAAACTTATGACAACATCTTCAAACTTGTCTCCTGGAAAAGTTGAAAAAATGAGATACGCCCCTTTGTCTCGAGAGGGATGATATTTACGAAATAGGAACATTGAAAGATTTTACAACTGATTTGAATATTTTATTGTTTTAATTCATTATAAACATATGGTGAATTAACATTTTACTTTTAGCTATAAATGGCTATTTTATTGGTTGAAGCAAAAAACAGAAAAATTGAGCTCAAGCCCGGAACTCTTCGCGCGTGAGTCAAATATGCTACTGATTCTACCATGCTGTCACTTGATGAATTTGCGCAACGTACGACATATGCGGCCAGTCGAAAACTTTAACCCACAAACGCCCCTTGTGCCACCAGTGACCCACTTTATTTTTCACTACGTTACATGGGCTTTATCATTCATTTAGCCAAACCCCCGTTGTTCCACTTCAGGCACACTACCCGTTCTCTTGTTGTACGAATTTCGTTCAGTTTTCTTCTCAGATTTTCGATGTAACACGGTATTGTTCAATGCAGTTGCTAACGAATAAAACTGGTCTTGGGCGTTTGTGGGTTAAGACGCTTTTTCTCTTCTATATTAGGCCATTGCGCTCTCCGAGTTTGTAATATGAACACTGTAAATGTGCACTGTCACCTTGCAAAAAATGACCAAGAAGTTCATTTACCAAAGTCTGATTTCTCCTTCTAAGATACGAACCTAAGTCTCGGGAATGGGAATTCTGCACGGATTCAATGAACTACGGAAAAGATACACAAGTCATCAACTGTACTATATGGTATGAACCGTAAGATCCATACTGTGAAAGGACGTTGTTTTTTCTTCTTTTCTTTTTATTAAGTTTTGCGATATTTCTATAGTGTCTTGTGTGAACTGCAAGGAGAGAGATCATACATTTACCCATTTGGTTAGGGATTGAACCTTTAAAATCTTTACAACATTTAATTAAATCGCAAGGTGGTAGAAAGGACCGTGTATCGATTTCATTTTCATAGTAAGGAGCAAAAGATACTATCCCGTGAAAAAACATGCATTTTTTATGTGACAGGTAATACGCGCCTTTGGCGTGGGACACCCGGGATCATTCCAGATGTGAGCTCATGTGGTTCGGATTCCACGTTAATTAGTTGGCCCACGTCTCACATAATCTCGCTGTTGAAAGGGACGTTCAACTCAAAAGCAACTCTACACTATTTTTATACCACCATTAGCAGCAAGGGGCAGACGATACTATGCCGAAAAACATGCATTTATTTCTTTGACACACATTACAAAGCATCGGACGATTTGCAACATTAATTACAAAAGCTTGAAGAGAAAGAATCTTTATGGCCAATAAGTTTCTTACATACAATATTCAATTATATAGGGCCTACAACTTATCTTATTTAATTTATGGAGCGCGATGGTTCACTGGTAGAGCGCTTAACTTTGGTGCGTGCGGTCTCTGGTTTTATTCCGCCCAAGCAAGCTTCAGGTGGACAACATCGTGTCCGTGGGTTTTATCAAATCATTTCCGTTTCTTCCCACTTTCTCATTCCACCAATTCTTATATCATTATTCTTACTTTAATCATCATCTCCCTTAGTCTAAAGTGGAAGGGTTCTAGAACACTGGTCCGTATACCAATTGAGTTGTGATAAAGAAAGCAATGACCCTGGTTACTAACTTGCCTTCACTCGCTATCGCTCGCTCGGCGTTACTATATAAACTGTGTATTGCGATTTGATAAAGAAAAGAACCAAACTGGTTATTAACCCAAATTCACCTCTATGTGCGGATCAACATTCTAAAACCTTCCCGCCTAAAAGGTGTAATAGTGGGATGTTAAATATTTCATTTTCTTATTTAATTTAGCTCTTCCACATAATATTTTATCTAATATAATAATAAAATATTTTCAAGTGCTCGCAAAGCTGGGAGCGAGCTCGGAATCTACCGTAATGTGCGGTAATCTTATTAAATATATTTCACTACCAGATCAGTTGTTGAATGTTTTATAATGCTATAGGGTCTACTAAATTTCAAGAATACTACTAAATACGCTTGTCCACCGATACAAATTATGGAAGAACACGTTGTAATAATGGTAATATATCGCTCCAAGCGCAGTTTACACTTGAAGTTTTAAATAGTCATTTTCTCCCTATATCAGTAATTTCAACTGAAGATGTTGACTGATTTTGCATATTGGAACTGTGCATGAAGTGTGAATTGCATATTCAACGCAGAAATACGTAGTTGACTGTTCAGTTCATGTTTCTGTTCAATAGCTTTACATGTTACTGAGTGTTCCTAATACCTGTGCACTGTGTGGAGTCATTTTCCCTGTAATTTCCCGCGGGATATTCTTCGCGTAATTATTTGACAGACTAAGGTTTCATAAGAATAAAAGTTTTTTTTTTTTGCTTGTAATTTTATTATTTTGCTTTATTTTTTCTCCAAATAATAAATAATTTTTCATTAATGCACTGCTTTGTTAAGGAAAGCACAAAGAAGCGATAATATAGTAAGAAAGCTGAGTTATTAATAGAAATGTGGAAGTTACAGTATATGCGAACTTCTTCTTTTTTTATTGCAGATGACGATACACCGCGAAAAATTAAAACTCATATTAACTCTCACGGTCAGTTTCTAGATTTTGTGATATTATTGGAAGGCAATGTACATGCTTAAAAATTCAGTATAGCTGTAGGGGAGAGGGGGGTACATTTGAACAGGGGGTACCTTTGAACATTTAAGATAACAGGCTAGAAATAACAGCATATCTGGTGGTTTCAAAATTTTTAGTTTGGCAAAACTGCGTTGCATGACGGTCAACTGTTATCTGCAATTTTAATGTAACTGTTGATGAACAGCAGTACTTTGTTACATTTGTGGGGTGAAAAGTTGGAATTTTTGTGAAGTTTTGTAAGATTTTTGACAGAAGCCTGTGCTTTGATATTATCTGCCATTCATTGCAGAAGCAAGTACATTAATTTACTTATCCAATGTTGCCCTTTGTATTTCACAATAGCTTGTACTATCTGGGTATTATCAAATTCTGCTTGATCATGCCGGTTGGGGCAGCTTTGAACAAAAATTAGGGGGCACATTTGAACATTGTTCTACCTATGCTTTTCTGAAAGTTATAAGTACCAGCAACATGTTTGTGTTCTCAGACAATGAAGACAAATGTTCAGTACCAACTGCTGATATTGTGTGTGGACTTTCTAATTCTTGTCTGTCGTTTTCGATTACTTTTAAACTCTCGCCCGCCTCACTCGGGAGTTGAGTATAACCTTGAAGTTGAATTGGATTATAACTGTCACTATTCATCTCAGTGACCCCAAAAACTATGAATTCAACTCAATTCAGATGTGTTTCCGAAGGGAAGGTAAATTATTTAGAGCACAGAGGCGCACAATATACAAATACGGGCCTGCATATATGTTTCAGCAATTATTACTATTATTATTATTTCCTTGCCATACGCGATTGGTTAATTCTTGTGCCTTAAACTGTTAATGCTGCTTTGTTACATTAGCCTTGTTGTTCGTAAACGAATTCATCCTGAAAATAACGATTATTGTAGTAAAATAATGGTTTGTTCAAAACTGCCCCACGTATGTTCAAATCTACCCCATGCTTGTTTAAATCTACCCCCCAAGGGGGTACATTTGAACGACACCCCCTGCGCCCTTGCACAGAATGACAAGATCAAACAAAGTACTCTATTTTATGGCAAATATAATGTATATTATATTTAGCTTTTGTTACAGTTCTATAAGGAAATTTACTGGGTGTTTGGAAGCAAAAACGAATATTCGAAAACAGATGTTCAAATGTACCCCCCTCTCCCCTACCTATCTGACCTAATACACAAGGATTTTGATAGACAGTGATACCTTTACTCTTTGCAAATTACAAGTTTCCTTGATCACTGATGAATAATACGGTTATCTCAATGACTTGACTTCACAATGCTAACTGTGGTGGTACCAACAACACATTATATACTGTATGTATGGAAAAATCTCTAAGCTGTTTTTCCTATTTCCGTAGTCTTGCGTTTATTCACCTAGTTCTTTAACACCACCCCCGTGTTATTTTCATGCTGCTTACTCTGTAACATTGGACCTGTGTTAACCTCAAAACCAGAGTCTTTATGTTGAAATAACACGTTAGTGTAGTCAAGCTAGGGCTTCTAGCCTATGTTTTAAAGCTGAGTTTGTTTAACAACACAATTTCTTGCTGTATAGGTTTCAAATTAACATTATATTGAAACACAAACCTATTGTTACAACCAGAAGTTAGTTGAAACTAAAAACTAGAGATGCAAGGGCTCGGGAAAAATACCGGCTTTTTTGGGAAAAAACTCGGGTTTTCTGCTTCGCTTTTTTGCTTGGGAAATTTTGGGCTTTTTTGAAAATTCTGCTTTAAATTGATAAACCAGATTTTGTTTCGCTTCTCTATAACACAAAAAGTCATTTAAATAGTGGTTGATGCCGATAATAATATAAAACCTCGAAAATAAACCATGAATTTCGAAAAGATATTTCAAACAATTTTACTTCTAAACATTATGAATTCCAAAGGATTAACCAATGTATATAATAAGATTTTTTTTCAACCTCCTACATACAAAAGTAAGCAGGGTTGGCAAGAGCCATGCTTGTTTTTGAAAATGTCAAAAACCCGTTTTTGGGGGGTAGTTTAAACTAGGCTTTTTTTGGTTTAAACCAGGTTTTTTTGGGGGGTTTAGATATTTTGCTTTATGTATTTATATTACATATTGACAGAAATAAGTTTGTTTCGCCTTGGTGTTATTATGCAACAACGGGGTTATGCTGGAAGAGGTCACATAAGCTTAAAGAAGTCCGGCCAGTAAATTTCTTAAATTGAGAAACTCCCGCCCTAGCCATTGGGAAAATCCCGTCATTACTCTAAATGTAAAACAATAACGGAAAAAATCCTGTTATTGCTTTGCATGTAAAATTTAAAGGTCAACATATCATAATCAGTACGCTAAAACTGAGGTATTAAATTACAAATTTAGTGCGTACATATCATTGAAAGTACAATCCAAGCTAATGTTGGAAGCTACGTAGGCAATCGATAAATTTTGTCAATTTATATCAGTATATTTAAGCAATCTTGGCTTCTTTATAAAACAATAGGCATTCAGGCATGCAGAAATATACAATTTAGTTTCGTTTCGTATGTTCAGGCTTAACATCCTTACGTAATACCGAGGTTATCAAGGAGAAGACTTTCGCTTAAAGTGACATCCGAACCGCTACTTTGTTTACGTATGAAAGAAGGGTTGTGGTTCGACCGAGAATTGAACATGGGACACTTTGATTAAAAGGTGAAAAGGAAATAAAACTAATGCAGATGGTTTGATGTATGGAAACGTCACCATGAAGTTCACACGATTCGCATTTTTCGTACCTTTATTTTTTTTCGGTTTAAACCAGTTGTTTATTTAAAAAAAAAAGAAGAAAAACAGCTGGTGTAAACCAGCCAACCCTAAAAGTAAATACTTCTTTTAAAAAATGCTCAAATAAGTAGCAAAATTCTATGTAGTATTTTTACTTCAAAATATTCCATACCCTCTTTTTGGAACAAAATAAAATTAAAACAAAACATAAGAAAAATACTTAGATTTATATGATACACTTAAAGGCTGCACACCTAGAGTTTTTGGTTTTGTATATTCTTGAAATTCTACAGTTTTATATAAGCACCATCACGGTTTATTCAGTCCTCAAGTTTTCTGTATTTTTAACAAGAGGGATTGAACATGAAGGGTGTGAGATAAGAACATGGTAACACATAATTTTACTATTTTAAGAAATTAGAAATTTTCTGTTGCACAATCCATTTTGAAAGTCGGAAAGCTGATTTTTCACATAAGTCTATACATGAGGGATTAAACGAAGCGGTATTCGTTGCTGCCTACTGATGCTGCGTAACTCAGCAATTGAAAATTTGTTAGTTACCATGTTCTTGGCTCACACCCTTCATATCATTATGGAACTCTCCCCACCCCACCAACACACACAAAAAAAAAAAGGACTACGGAATATATTTAAGTTAAGATAAATACAACTGCACAACAAACATGATTGACTGGAGCTTTTGCGCTTCTATCGAGAAGTCCGGAATCCAACTCAGCATTCGACCATTCTGACAAAACTTTTCTTCATTCCATCTATGAAGTAGAAATAGTGCGTGTACTGTGAGTTGGCTGACTTCATTTCTTATTGTTTTTAAATCGTTATTATTACTAATTACCAGCAGTGACGGTTTTGCGAGGGTTAGGGGGGGGGGGGCGGTCTTTCGGACTGAAGCCTGTTCCCCAAAATTACGGAATGTCTAAAACAAACGAAATATCTATTAGTTATGCCTTTACTCATAAACTTTAAGCTGCCGTCAAATAAAAATTACGAATGTTTAGAAAAACTAAACATTAGTAAGAAAAAAACCCTCCCAAAATACTTTTCTAAATCCGCCACTGATTCTCAGTATAAAATGATCTTCAAGGTTGTATCCGGAAGATTATCGCTAAATATATAAACGAAACGAAATACAGTATTAGTTATGCCTGTACTCATAAACTTCAAGCTCCTCCCAAATAAAATTAGGAGATTTTAGAAAATGAAACAATCAGAGAAACCCGTCCCAAAGTACGTTTCTAAATCCGCTACTGATTATTTGTATAAATTAGTATTCAAGGTTGTATCCGGAAAATTATTACTAAATCGTTGCACAGCTACAGTATAACAGAAATGTGGAAGTACGGTTAGACGGATATATTGAAAAACGTACGCTTTGACGGATATATAGAAAAACGTAAGTTTAACTTCTGTGTTAGAAGCTAGAGTACTAAGCTCTTAGAAATGAAACAGACGACAAACTTAAATGATATCGAGAAGAAAAAATATCGATAACTCAAAAGTTAAAATAAAGATAAATAGCCTCTAAAATTGCCCTCAAATACTACATTCTTCATGTTAGCTTTAATTCGTAAAACATGTGCTCCATCCATCTTGATGGTGAATTTTAGAGCGAAATATGGCATTTAGGTCATGGAATTCTTATCTAAGTATAGAATATACTATAAGAAATCTATTTAGATAGAAAAATCATGAAAATGAAAAAAGCTAAAATTTCCAAAATTCTCGTTTTTTTCCCAAAAAGCCGGCTTTTTATGTAAAAAAAAAAACATCGCTTCAAAAAAGCCGGCTTTTTTGCATCTCTACTAAAAACTAAGTAACTAACTCTATGGCCTATGGAACTCGGAGGTTCAATGCTGAGTTCACAAAAGTTCTCCACTGACTTCTATCCTTAGTCAATTGGATATAGTTTCTACTTTCTATTCCTATTTCTGCGAGGTTCATCTTCATATTCTCCTCCTATCTGCGCCTAAGTCTTCCTAATGGTTCTTTTCCGATTGGTCTTCCAATTAAGACTTTCAAAGCGTTCCTACTTTCTTCCATCCTGGCTACATGGCCTGCCCACCTGAGTCTCATAAACTTGATGATCCTAACAATGTTTGGTAAACCGTATACATTATGTAGTCCCTCATTATGAAGTTTCCGCAATTCCCCATTCCCGTTCCTCTTGAGTCCGAATATTCGTCTCAGGATCTTGTTCTCAAATACTTTCAGTCTATGTTCTTCCCTCAGAATAAGCAACTATACAGAACAATAGGCATGATTATCGTTTTATATATTTTAAGCTTCAATGGGAATGTGTAAATGGGAATTTATTTTAGGAATCATCAAGAAATTTAATTCCAATAAAACAAATAATACTTCTGTATCAAGAAACGTAATTTAAGTTTATTTCTCTTTTTTTTAATATTGGAATTTAATTTTCTTCTATGAAAGAGATATGAAAGAAAATACATTTGGATGTAATATTCTGACAATTCACCAAAATCCATTAACATTTATTTCATACAGAAGTCACACACACATAAAAAAAAGTTCTGACGAGTCCCAACCTTTGTCAGGATTTCGAAGTTCCAACGAGTCCTTTCTGCGTATTATTAATTGGAACAAAGGACATTGCGATACCACAACCCTCAATCCCTACCTTATCCTTACAGATAGTGCATAAACTTGCAGAAATAGATAAGTCAGCATCATCCAGTTTATTATCATAAGAGTTCTTCGCCTAAGTTCTCAAAAAATACATTCACTAAGTGTCCCCTCGGAATTCGTCTAAAATTGATCGAAATCAAAAGTTCTCGGCTGCCTAATATGTATTGTACTCATTTTAACGGCCCAAACCGATAATTTACATATTTATTGTCCTTCATAACCATATGGCAATTCAATCATACACTATTATAACGTTCGGACACAAAATTGCTTTTACTTTCTTTACATGTAACCGGACGTGAATGTGGGCATTTGAAAAACAAATTGGATCAAATAGCCTACTGCTTCTCTGACATATGTTACCCACCCCGGCCGCCATCTTGGATCTGCTACATTGGATTCAATTTTAGGTTTTTCATATCGGAATAGGTACAAGTGATACATCAAATTCATGTACAATTTTCTCGGGAATTCATTGGTGTAGTGAGTTTTGCCGTAGTTTGTACCGTTTGATAGATATTGCATGTTAAATATCGGGGACTTCACGAATATTGAACCAAATAGAAAGTTGTGCAGAGCCCCGTGTGTATATGTAATCTTTTACGTGATTTATCGTTGACGAAATATTCTCTAAACGTACATACATATAGACACACAGACGTCAACACGGAAATGGTAGTCTTCATCCAAATCTGGTTGTATCTAGATGTACATTAGGCATTTTGACCGTAATACAACACTTCCTTGTTATGGTATAACATGGAAGTAATAACAATCACTCACAGAAATGTAATAAGATTATGACACCGATGTTGTAAAGAGTTATAGATTTATCAATATCAAAAACGTAAACGTAACTTATATTACTCTGCAATGACCTATTCGCTTAGTGCCTTGGGGGAATTTAACATGCAATACCTTCCAAATGATACGGTAAAATTCACTACAGCAATGAATTTCCAAGAAAATTGTACATCAATTTGATGTATTACTTGCCCCTATTCCCATTTGGAAAACCAAAAGTTAAATCCAATATGGCGGCCGGAGTGGGTAACGTGTCAGAGAAGCAGTAGGCTCCTTGATCCAATTTGTTTTGCATATGCCCACATTCACGTCCAGTTACATCTTAAAAGAAACTAAAAGCAATTTTCTGTCCGAGCGTTATAGTAGTGAATGATTGAATTGCCATATGGTTATGAAGGACCATAAATATATAAATTATCGGCATAGGCCGCTAAAATGAGTACAATACACATTGGGCCGCAGAGAACTTTGCAGTTGAATCAATTTTACACAAATCCCGAGGAAACAAATACAGTTAAAAAGACGAGTCTCTACGTATAATCAATGAAAAGAAAGATAAACAGAGAGAGAGATTAAGAGAAAAAATCTAATTGTCATTAATCTACTTCCCCCCAAAAGTGACTTGTTTTCTTTTAACTTCAAGCTATAAGAACCCTGCACTCTTCTAAAGGCTCCAAACTACATACAGATCGTTTTGGCATTAAGAATACAATTTCATAAATTGGCATTTACATTGATTCTACAGCAGACTATTTATACTCTTATACTAGCCTTTGGATAGCTGGGGGTTCCGCCCACAGACCCCTGCGTTTGCTCGGCCTACGGCCTCGCATCCCTTATGTATCAGCCTTTGCATCAACAGCGAATTTCGTGCACTTGCTCTTCATATTTCTTGAATTTGCCCAGCTGTTGGCTTTGCCCTCACCCCCTCGCATTTACTAGGCCTAAGACCTCACATTTCTTAAACCTATAATTCTACTGAATTTAAAGTTCTTTTTCTATTTGAACTATCTAAAAGATAAGAATTTGTATCCCAAGAAAGCTTCCATTTAAATAACATGGGAATTTCTTCATCCCCTTTTAGACCCTTAAAAATTATTCAATTTTGGCAATTTTCCTGTTGGTTAGTCTCGGAAGGCTATGCCAAATGTTATCATTTTAACCCTGCCGGAAGTGTCTAAACATTTTTGGGTGTAGAGACGTCCAATATAAATAACACGTGAAATATTTTTCAGTTCCTCCCTAAAACCACTCTAAAGTTGGATTTTTTTAAAATTTTTACTGATTTACTTAGGTAACGCTAACGAAAACGTACAAACATACAAAATTTCAAATTTTTACTTTAATTCGAAGTACCTAAAACATGAGATTAAAGGACAAAAAAAAGACCCATTTAAATAACATAAGGAAATTCTTCATCCCTTTTTAGACCCCTTTAAAATTTTTAAAATATCCACTTTTGGCAATTTACTTCGCAGAATTACTTTACAATGACTACGCGGTATTCCCCCTCCTATTGTTTACTGAACGTAACTTGATTTATTCAGATATTTCAGATTTTTGCAGGAAGCAAATATTTGCGATATTAATCTTTGATAGGCAGGTTGTAATTTCTATAGCAAGATTATACCTTAAAAGTTCACATTTTTTAAAACCCAACTCTCAAGTCTTCTCAGCGGAAGGATTAGATCCAATGTCAATTTTCTTGAAAACGTACTCAGGCGAAAAATTAGAAGCTCACTGGCATGATATTTTTGGTTTTCTTATCACTCCCATTACATGTGTGAGGCACTTATTATTTCCAGCGTTGTCATATTTTCCAGTTCTGCAGTACGGCTTTGCGCGCAATTCCCCACTGCGCGGTATTCTTCCACGTTTCTATAAGTTTCGTACCAAAACACAGACTTTCTTAAAGATTCATGAAGTGTACCGTAATATTGCTACGTTTTTAGTGAGATATGATCTGCATATATAAAAGAAGTAATCCTGACTGCCTGGCTGATTGATCAACGATCAAGCTAAACCACTTAAGCTAGAAATTTGAAATTTGGTCAGGGCATAAGGATTTGTAATGTAATGTTCCAGTTGGAAATTCGACCGAAAAGAGAGAAGGAATAGAGTGACAGTTATTATCTTAAGATGTCCATATCTCGGAATCTCTTAAGGTTATAGACATACAATTTGGTATATGGACTTCTCAATTTGAAATAACTAGACACGTCTTTCGGCGTTTCTTGGTATTTGAACTAAGAAGAGAAGAAAAAGGATGTGAGAAAGAAAAAGAGGCTGGACTTACAATTATAATAGTAACATGAGCATATTTCGGAATCTCTTAAGTTTAGAAATATGAAATTTGGTATTTTGACTTCTCATTTAAAATAATTAGACACGCATTTAATCGTTTTTGTTAAAAGCACCGCGGACAAAGAATTATGAAGTACGTATATACTTTATTGATTAATATCGTGTTACATCCCCATTGGCTCGGATAACACTTTTGATTTTGTTTGGCATACAGCCAATATGGGATCGGATGACATTCACGTCCAGTTTGGTCTATTCCTGGAACAATTGGGCACGTAGAGCGGCCAACGTGGGGGGATGTCGCTGTCTCTACTTCACTGGCCGTTCCAACATGTCCCAAATCTTCTCAGGGGATTAAGCGTTGAGATCAGGGGAATTTGCGGGCCAGGAAAGATGTAGGATGTCCACCAGATGCTCAGCAAACCAATCCTGCACAATCCTGGCTCGGTGAACGGTGCAGTTCTCGTCTTGGAATTGGCTATCTTGCAGAAACTGGACGAATGGAACCATCTCATTATCCAGAATAGTTACGTAATCTGCAGCTGTCATGAGGTTGCTCACCTCTATCAAGGAGCCCACAGCAGCACTGGAAATATATCCCCAAAACATGACATACCACCCCCCTTCTGCATAGCCCGTTGCACACACTCTGCTTTGTAGGCTTCTCCGGTCCGCCGCATCTCCCTGGCCCAGCCGTCATTGGAATAGAGGCAGAACCGGGACTCGTCGGACCAGATGATGCGTCGCTACTGTTCAGTAGTCCAGTGGCGGTGTTGTTTCGCCCACACCAGGCGCGTACCCGGGCAATGCGACTGAATATGCCTACACCATACAGTTCTCAGCGCAGCGTTCGCTCAGAGACTAGATCCTACATTGTATTCCTGCAACAGTTCCTGTCGGGTTTGAAACCGTTGAGAGGTCGCTAATCTCCCCAGACGTCAACGGTCGCGCTCGGCCATGATGGGTTTTTGGCCACAGTTGCTCCGAGAGAATTGCTTGCTGCCCGACGCCCTCCACTGTGCATGGACAACACTGACCGAGGACTCGGACACTCCAACAAACTGAGCCACCTCCTGCAGGGAATGTCCATGTGCACGCCCAAACACAATGGCTCCTTTTTGCCACTCGGTCACATCCTTCCTTCGGCCCATGGTTCACCCTGCAATGAAAGCATATCGCATCAGTATACATGTCGTACCAACGTGACAGTGTCAACAATAACATACAAGACCCTAATTTGCGGTATCGACAGGCATATTGCTATATCAGGCCTGTTGCCTCATGGCCTAGCGAATGCTCCCACTTCGTAATTTTTTTGTCCGGGGTGCTTATATGTCCTAAAGCGAGAAAAATAAAGGATGTAGGAACAAAAGAGGGTGGAGTTACCATATTGTAATAATTAGATTTTCATTTCTCGAAATTCGTTAAGGTTAGACACGCGAAATTTTGTATTTAGACTTTTCATTTAAAACAATTAAAGACGTGTTTCAGCGGATTTGGGTTCCCTTATAAAGGGAAAAGAAAGGCGAGAAGAAGAAAGGGTCGGAGTTGCAATTGTTAAAATGAGATGGCCATACCTCGAAATCCCTTAATAGTAAAGACATTTTGATTAATGACGTGTTTCAGTGTTTTTTTAATGTATTCTTTAGAACGGAAGAAAAAAGGTGGGAATGGAAAAGGCTGTGAGTTGCATTTGCACTGGCGCAAATCTCGGGGGCATGAGGGGGGCATGTCCCCTCCAATCTTGGAACTGAGGTGGGACTGTCCCCCAATAATCCGATTTGAAATTGGTTTTTGGGGAGAAATTTGATTATTTTTGTCCGATTGCCACAAAGGAACGTGAGATGAAATTGATGCCCCCCAGACTAAGTCTCAAATCTGCCCGCCTCCCAACGTTGAAGACAACTCTTCTCCTCTGCTCCTCCACAACATTGTTTTTCAACTTCATAAATATTTTAGACATCGCAAAAAAATAAATAAAAAATAAAAATAATAATAATAATAAATAAATAAAATAAATAGACCTATATATATATATATATATATATATATATATATATATATATATATATACATATATATATATATATATATATATTATGGGAACGGTCTTACCCCTCCCCCCAATGTTGAAGACAGATTTGCGCCTATAATATGTCCATATCTTGAAATCCCTAAAGATTAGAGATATGTTAGGGTTGTTAGAGGTGCTAGGCCGTAGGCTGAGCAAATGGAGGAGGTCTGAGAGCGAAGTATTCATCTATAAGTACAGTATTGTTCAAACATTGTGGCCATTCAACTCTTGTTAAAAGTTCTGTAGGTATTCCTATCCGAAGCGAAAGTAAGTGAAGCATATGTGAATCATGCTTAGTTATTAAAGCTCTTTATTTCAACTAAAAAATTCTGAATTACTGTATATACGGTTGTGTGTGTGTATATATACGGTGTGTATGTTACGTTTTTTAAAAGAAAGTTGGGTGGCCGGTTTTGTTATGTTATGTATTATATACTTTATATAAGATAAAACATGGGCTGAGATATTTATTGACGGATATTCGTCAATAATTATCACAGTCCATTTTCTCATATTATCAAATATAGGCTACTTATTGTTATTAACTAGTCCTGTTACTTATGAATCACCTGCTTTGTTAGGTTGAACAAATCTGGGCGTGTCTCTGATTACGGTAATTCACCAATACGAATGCTTTTTTGTCCTTCAATTGATTTTTTTTCTGAAAAACAAATGACAAGAATGTAATATATTGTACGAATTCAACCGAACTCATCTGATTTGGTAGACCATGACCTGCTGTACAAAAGTGTCTGAAATATTACGGAGTGCATACATTTGGTTCCTATGTTGTACGTAAAATAAAACCAAATGAAGGACATTTTTTAATTACGGTATGTAAGTTTTACTGATATGTTTGCGTTTGGGTCTGTGTGTGTGTGAGAGAGAGTTTAAATGTGAGTGTTTGTGTGAATGTAGAAATTTCCAGAAAATTATTATTTTGAAAGAATTTTCTTAAACTGTCAAACAGAATGTAGAAACATACGAGGGTCGTTCAGAAAGTAAGGAACGATTGCGTATCGGGCGCGGCTCCGACCCCCTACCACTGAGATCGCGTGCGTGACAGTAGCTCCTTCCTTCATCTCAGTGTGAGCCGAGTCTCAATGCTGTGCGGTGACACTACTTGTTTTTACAGCGATTCAAAATGGCGGCGCCAATCGAAAATCCCGCCAAATGTGAAGTACGGAGTGTCATTCGTTTTCTGAAGGCGCAAAAAAGTTAAGCCTGTTGAAATTTATAGGCAAATAAAGAGTGTTTATGGCGATAGTGCAATGAACGAGGAAATGGTGCATTATGTTTAATCAAGAAAGAATCAGCGTGCATGATGAAAATTGGAGTGGGAGGCCATCACTTGTTACGGAAGAACTGAAGGGAAAATCTTTTGTCATCCTTCTTATAGTCTTGACTTGGTACCAAGTGATTCTCACTTATTCCCGACACTTTTGGGTGGAGAACAGTTCGCAAACGATGAAGAACTCAAGCAAGCACTGACAGCCTGGTTGAAATCTTTGGCGGCAGATGAGTATAATATCGGCATTAAAAAACTGGTCCCACATTATAACAAGTATCTCTACAACTATGGCGATTATATAGAAAAGCAAAGTAGAGTCCTGTGGCTTTGTAAATGAAGTTTTGTGTTGATATCTTTTGTTTTTATTTAATAATGCTAAAATGTTCTTTACTTTCTGAACGACCCTCGTACAATGGTCCAACATAATGAAATTTCTGGGTTGAAAGTAATATCATCTCTTTTATGTAGACTACATTGTAAAGTGAGAAAATGGAGGCTAAAGTTCAGAGCATTGGCGCCGGTCCTCGCGAACTGACCGGGACTGGGTCCCCCCGAAGCTTGTTTGTGCTTTCGTATTTGTATTAGAATTCTCATTAACTTCTTGTAGATGATATATGACCATGCAATTTTCCCCCTCTCGCTCGAATGAAATTGGACACAGATATAGTAGACTAAAATAAGGGAATACGTGTTTCTCGTATTTTGTTTGAAAAAAAGGTTTGATGAACTAGACGCTCCTCCGAACTTATGACCACGAAATATCAAAATTGGTAATAAATGTAGTTCAGAAAGAGCTAAAGAGAATGCAGGGTTGTAACAAAACTGCATATAGAGACAATACCCATAAAATAAACAAATCCGGAAAGACAGATTTTGCAGGCAAAAGTACCAAATTTCACATAAGTAAATCCCCACGCTAAGCGGGTTTGCATATCCAGGCTTCTAACTATGAAAATATTTACGATCACTCCAACCCCAATCATTTCACAGATTCAACCTGTTGTATATAAGTTATTAGGACATAAAATTGAATGTAATTTATACGAAAAACCCTTTTATGCATTGCAAGACCTGTAACGTCCAAATATTCACCACAAACTTATAGTTGTATCGACATAAACAAACAAACAAAATAAAAAAAAGTGTGGAGCAGGAAACCACTTTACACAAAAGTCAAAAGAGGTTATTGAAGGCATACCAACTGGTCGAGCGGTTTGGGTCACTAGTCTATCAATTAGAAGTTTATGTGTTCAAACCCTGTAGAAAATATTCGTTTTGTTTTTTTTTTTTCTTAAAAGTGTGTTCCTATTTTCATCAGAGGACTGAGAACATTTCTTTGAATAAATCTTTGGAAACTACTTTTCTCTCAAATTCGATTAGAAGCGAACATTATATGAATTGCAAATCTAACATCCACAGCTGAGAACAAAATATTAAGTATGTTCAATATGTCATTATTATCCTTTGATTTGTAGTGAAAAACTAATTATAAGCATTGACAATTTCAGAAGATTCTCCCCCGGTAATGGTCAAGATATGAATGAGAAAAAACTGATAAAACATTATTAGTCCATTTGAGCATGATCGAAGATAACTTATGGCCACGAAGGGGAAATTTATGTCGACAGGATCTCAAATTCTCCGACAGGTCATGCCCTGAAATCTTCACTGTTTGAAAGGTATCCTTAACAAATAGAATATTATATTTATTTCTCCTTCTACGTTTTGAAATGGAAAAATCATAATTTTAAATAGAATTATAATACGATAAGCATAAAGATTTATACAACTAATGAAGTAAATATCCTTGTGTAAGTTATCGATTTCTATTCGGATTAAAACTCGAATATTCGTTTGCATCACATTTTAAAGTAAATCCTCTCTCTATATAGTTCCTACTGGAAAGCATGTTTAACTCCAATTACTTAATCAATATTTTTAATAATATATTTTTATTGTAATACTCTTACTATTCAATGTTGTATGCACTTAATTTCCCAAAGCAAAACCTCACAAATGTATAATTGACTAGTAAATATTATCAAATAAATTATCATTTATTTTATGTAAACATTGCATCGCCTGATTTGAAACTTCGTATTTTAAATAATAATAATAATAATAATAATAATAATAATAATAATAATAATAGTAGTAGTAGTAGTAGTAGTAGTAAAATCATAGCCATATCTTTATCAGAATTTCAGGCTTAGTCAATAAATGAATTCAACATAGTCTCTATTCGAAGCTCTATTTAATCGAATCAGATAGAAATACGAGGAACTTCGAGAACAGGTAAAAAAAATGTTACTTTGGTGGGTTTGAAAGTAACTTTTAAGAGTTTTTTTTTTTTTTTTTTTTTTTTTTTTTTACAATTACAGACAAATGCCTTGGACACTATTTTCTTTTCTTTAAGTTAACTGATTCACCGAACGTATCTGACATATGAGTAACTTGTCTCTATTTTCTACTCGGTTATACACGTTTTACAATCTTTTCCATTAACCTTGAACGACAAGAACACGAACACAAAAACATCCACGTAGGTATGACAGTTAAAATTCCTAACTTCCCCCACGGGGAATCGAACCCTGAACCACATACACCTGAGGCACACGTGCTAGCCACTAGACCAGCGGGAAGAACAAATAAAATGTATTTTGTAGTGTCTGAAGTTTATAGCTATTTCACCCTGTTGTAGTATGTCTATTGATTTTTTAATGTTTACCGTATTCGTTACTTTGAGGAATGATATATATTATTGATATAGGTTTTATTACATATTCGGCCATAAATATTATATAAATTATCAGAATTATTCATGATCTTCCATGGAAATTCACTGGTGCATGCGCAGTAGAAACAGAAGAACACAATTTTCTGATGTTGGTCAGAACGCAAATTTCTAACAGGCTGTCTGAATTCCTTGGTGGAAAGCAGTAGTTCCCAACCTAGGGACCTGCAGCTTCCTCCTGAGTAAGCATGAAGAGCGAGTAAGGTGGCGAAAGCTACTGGCATAAAAGAATTGTGCAATAAGTAAATAAAGCACTACTTATTATGACTTTCAAATTCAGCTTGACAATTTTATAATTGCCGTTTTACAAAAACATCATATTGCACTAGGAGGGTATGCAAAAGTTTTGCTGGAAATAAATATAAATTCCTGGGATGATGATTATTATTATTATTATTATTATTATTATTATTATTATTATTATTATTATTATTATTATTATTATTATTATTATTATTATTATTGGTCTCCTACTTCTTGGCCAAGATGTGAAATATTCACTACCTTCTTCATACCGCTAAATCAATTTCTTCACTGTTTTCTCGTCACAGCTCATACCCCTAGCTATCTGAATGGCAATTTGTCTAATTGTTGCTCGACCTATGATTTTCCCTCGCATAGTAACATAGTTTTCTACAGCTTTTAGAGCGAGGTATTTTGACAACCTGTAGAAATTTGCATTGTGATTCGTATTAGCAATGACAGTAAAGTGGATATTTCTGTTCCTACTGTGCATCATCAGTATCATTATATCAGAAGTATTCCGCCATTACCAGCGGGTCACTTACTGCAGCTGAGAAGCTGCCATGCTCCACGATCTTCTGTTAACCTCTCCATCTTCACATACGATTTTTCTGTTTTGATATCGCCAATAGCCTAATTCTGTTTCTATATAGTCTAATTCGTCCTCTCCCTCTCTTCCCTGCCACCATACCCCTCAAAATACTATTTCATCCATCCTAAAGGCTCTTTTCGCCATTTCTATCCTTGCTTTTATTTCACGTTCGCATGTCAAATCATCACTAGTAATAGTACTCAGATATCGAAAACTAATCACTTGTTGTATTTCCCGCTCCTACTTCTATATTTCACACCGATCGCTTCGTTTCAATCACCATGGATTTTGTCTTTCTAACATTTATTTTCATCCCATATTTTTCACAAGCCTTTCTCAAGTTTTCTACATCTTATTAATTTTCTTTTTAGATTCTACAACAACAACCATATCAACCCCAAACCGTATACAACTCACCATTCTATCTTCTACGGAAATTCCATCTTCATTATGTAGACTCGTTTTCGTTATCTCTTCTAAATAGTTATTAAATAAAATATAATCGGCGGAATATAGCCCTATAATCTCTGTTGAACTCATCTTCCAATTACACTGTCTGTCTACTGCGCATGCACCAGTGAATTTCCATGGAAGATCATGAATAATTCTGATAATTTATATAATATTTATGGCCGAATATGTAATAAAACCTATATCAATAATATATATCATTCCTCAAAGTAACGAATACGGTAAACATTAAAAAATCAATAAACATACTACAACAGGGTGAAATAGCTATAAACTTCAGACACTACAAAATACATTTTATTTGCTCTTCCCGCTGGTCTAGTGGCTAGCACGTGTGCCTCAGGTGTATGTGGTCCCGGGTTCGATTCCCCGTGGGGGAGGTTAGGAGTTTTAACTGTCATACCTATGTGGATGTTTTTGTGTTCGTGTTCTTGTCGTTCAAGGTTAATGGAAAAGAATGTAAAACGTGTATAACCGAGTAGAATATAGAGACAAGTTACTCATATGTCAGATACGTTCGGTGAATCAGTTAACTTAAAGAAAAGAAAAAAGTGTCCAAGGCATTTGTCTGCAATTTGCAAAAAAAAAAAAAAAAAAACTAACTCTTAAAAGTTACATCCAAACCCACCAAAGTAACATTTTTCTTTTACCTGTTCTCGAAGTTCCTCTTCGTATTTCTATCTGATTCGATTAAATAGAGCTTCGAATAGAGACTATGTTGAATTCATTTATTGACTAAGCCTGAAATTCTGATAAAGATATGGCTATGATTTTATTACTACTACTACTATTATTATTATTATTATTATTATTATTATTATTATTATTATTATTATTATTATTATTATTATTATTATTATTATTTAAAATACGAAGTTTCAAATCAGGCGATGCAATGTTTACGTAAACTAAATGATAATTTATTTGATAATATTTACTAGTCAATTATACATTTGTGAGGTTTTGCTTTGGGAAATTAAGTGTATACAACATTGAATAGTAAGAGTATTACAATAAAAATATATTATTAAAAATATTGATTAAGTAATTGGAGTTAAACATGCTTTCCAGTAGGAACTATATAGAGAGAGGATTTACTTTAAAGTGTGATGCAAACGAATATTCGAGTTTTAATCCGAATAGAAATCGATAACTTACACAAGGATATTTACTTCATTAGTTGTATAAATCTTTATGCTTATCGTATTATAATTCTATTTAAAATTATGATTTTTCCATTTCAAAACGTAGAAGGAGAAATAAATATAATATTCTATTTGTTAAGGAAACCTTTCAAACAATGATAATTTCAGGTCATGACCCGTCGGAGAATTTGAGACCCTGTCGACATAAATTTCCCCTTCGTGGCCATAAGTTATTTTCGATCATGCTCAAAGTAGACTAATAATGTTTTATCAGTTTTTTCTCATTCATATCTTGACCATTACCGGGGAGAATCTTCTGAAATCGTCAATGCTTATAATTACTTTTTAATTACAAATCAAATGATAATAATGACATATTGAACATACTTAATATTTTGTTCTCAGCTGTGGATTTTAGATTAGCAATTCATATAATGTTCGCTTCTAATCGAATTTGAGAGAAAAGTAATTTCCAAAGATTTATTCAAAGAAATGTTCTCAGTCCTCTGATGAAAATAGGAACACACTTTTAAGAAAAAAACAAAACGAATATTTTCTACAGGGTTTGAACACATAAACTTCTGATTGACAGACTAGTCACCCAAACCGCTCGACCAGTTCGTATGTCTTCAGTGACCTCTTTTGACTTTTGTGTTGTAAAGTGGTTTCCTGCTCCACACTTTTTTGTTTTGTTTATGTCGATACAACTATAAGTTTGTGGTGAATATTTGGACGTTACAGATCTTGCAATGCATAAAAGGGTTTTTCGTATAAATTACATTCAATTTTATGTCCTAATAACTTTTATACAACAGGTTGAATCTGTGAAATGATTGGGGTTGGAGTGATCGTAAATATTTTCATAGTTAGGAGCCTGGATATGCAAACCCGCTCAGCGTGGGGATTTACTTCTGTGAAATTTGGTACCTAGCTTGTGTGTTTTACGAGTTTAAACACGGAACAAACGCTAGTGAAACGTAAAGAAAAATGTCAGGTGCTAAAGAGGGATATGGTGTAAATAAATGAACGGACACTACATAGGTGGTTTAGTAAATTTAGGAATGGCGATGAACTACTTTAGTAGTAACATTGCACGTTACGTCCACAAGCCATAGACAGCAATACGCTCAAGAAAATTATTGATCCCGGTAAGAGCAGGGATAAAAGTGGATCTGAAAAGGTGGGGGGACGGTAGGTGGCGGCAAGACGTCACGCTGTTCCTCCTGCCTATCTTTGCTCATTGTAATTTTTTTAGGAACTTGGGGACGCCATAGGCCTATATATTTATCGAGGTGGGGGACGGCGTCCCCCGCACTTTTATCCCTGGGTAAGAGCCAAATAGGTAAGCCATTGAGCGAGGTATTTAATTGCAGTGCAACACCTACACCAATTTGGGAAACGAAATACAGAAGGTCCCACATGAATTAACTGTAGCTCAGAGAGCAACACGAACAAATAGCTGTTTCTTTGTTACCTGGAGTGGAAAAGGATCCGCTTCTATATAGAATCCTGGTATTTGCAGAGAAGTGGGTTCTTTACGATATTTCACGATTTCCTTATAATTCGTTAACACAACATGAATCCGTTCCCAAACAACTAAACCTATCACTGCATTAACCTTTCGAAGTTTATGTTTTGTGATTGATGGGTGTACCGCGAACTGATGCAGCCTAACTAGTTGCGGCTGTGCGCTCGCAACAATTAGAACGTATGCATAAAAATTGCCAATGTTTGCAAGTCGCAGAGATGTTATTCTGCTTAAGAAAAACATTTTCCTAAGGTCTAAGGTGGTAAAATTATACGAATTGGTTCGGAAACTAATCCATCTTCCGTGTTTTGCGGACACTTAAACATCCGTTACAATTTCTTCCGTTCATTAGATACCTACGAGCAGAACCTTCGAGGAAATAACCAACACATGGACGACTTCTTTGGATTACGTTTTTCGTGGTACGCATACAGAGGTAGGACAAAAAAATCTAAAACGTTTGCAAAAGTGTAAAAATCATACCTAGTATGGTGTGGGGCCTCCTTTTGCGTCCAAAACAGCTTCGATCCGACGTGGAATGGACGTATACAGCTCCTGAATCGTGGTGTGAAATTTTGTACCATTGTTCCTTCAAAACATGCTCCAGTTCCTTAAGAGATGCTGGTGGAGGGTAATGAGACCTAACACGCCTTTCTAACTCACACCACAATGGCTCAATGTTGTTCAGATCTGGTGATTGTGGGACTCAGGGGAGGTGTAATAGCTCCTGGTTATGCTCTTCAAACTATGATTTTACTATTTTTGCAGCGTGACAGGGTGCCAAATCATCTTGGTAGATGCCATCACCATCAGGGAACAATATTTGGGCCATGGGTAGAACCTGGTCCCCCGAAATGGCCTCATACGCCTTAGCATTCATCATTCCATGCAGGGCTATGAAGGGACCTCCAGGAAACCACGATATCACTGCCCATACTGTCACAGAACCAACCCCATGCTTTACAGTTGGGAACAGACGGTCTGTATCATAGGTCTGCGACGGTGTTCTCCATACGTAAACACGACCAGTTGTTGGAAACAAGGTGAAAGTCGATTCATCGGACCATATTACGTGTTTTCACTAGTCATGAGTCCACGCCTTGTGGTCCTTGTACCACTGGATACGCCTCTTTGCATTTACTGCTGTGACCAGGAGTTTGGCGATAGCGGCCCTGCCATGAATTTTCATTTTATGAAGTTCCCGTCACACTGTTTTCGATGAAGCCGGGTTCTGTAGGCCGGAATTGAGTTCAGTCGTAATTTTCATTTCAGTTGTCTTCTTTTTAGCTGTTACAATCCGTTTTAATGCTCTCCGGTCCCTATCTGACAGGATTGTCTTTCGAACACTGTTGTGCTTTGCAGACGTCGTTTGCTCATGAATTGTGTATGCCCTCGTGACATTGGACACAGTGCCTTTCAATACCCTCACAATGTTCGCCAATGTTGCCACTGAAGCTCCAACCAGACAGGCACCAACGATCATGCCTCTTTGGAAGTCTGTCAGGTCGCCCAATTTACCGCACCACTTTCACACCACGACACTCACAGGCGAACTGGTTACTGCTAACGGAAGAGGAAGGTCCACATGACACATTGAAAACAAACAGCGATCAACAACCGCAACACGCGTTGTACAGTGGAGGACCAAACTTATGTGTCTTGTATGAAGTGCTTTTATATTTTTTTTTGTCCTTCCCCTGTAGTACCAAAATAATGAATAGTATTAATATGTTCGAGCGTCCGTGCTACTGATGCGAAGAGGGAACTGTATCATAAGGGACGAGCTAGAGAGTAATGTGGCAGGGTAGAGGGAGGGAGCAAAGAACGCTACAATAGATGGACGATATCAAAACAGAAATGTCGTACGTGAAGACAAGCGGTTACCTGAAGACCGTGGAGCATGGAAGCTACTCAGTTGCGGCAAGTGATCTGCCAATAAGGGAAGAATACATATGATATATACATATTACTTCATGTTATTGCTGTTCTTTTCCATAGGGTTAAAATCCGATAGAACAATTTAGGTACCTAATAATGCAACACATCCAACTGACACGAAGAATGGACTTGTGCGGGTATTTCAGCTTGATGTAAATTTTTAGATTATTTCTAATTTTAAAATGTTTATAGTTAGAAAAATATAATTTTGTTATTATTTATTAGTGCACGAGACTTGGCTTAAAAAAACAAGAACGATATTGACAACCTTGTCAGTAATATACGTGGATAACGATACTGACAACCCTGTCAACAATATACATAGAGCAGTGGAGGCCGTGTGGGCGCAGAGCTACCTTGAATCTTCGAGAAGAGAATTATGCCGAAATATATAAGTTGCCGCTCTCAGTCAGGTTTAATCTGGAGTTGAAGAGAGAATCGTGTTGCCAGAAGAATGGCAAATGTGAAAATTGAGCAGTGCATCAACTTTAAATTCTTTGTGAAATTAAAGAAATCACCAAATGAGTGTATGGAACTGTTGCAGGATGTAATTGGTGCACAAACGCTTCAACGAGAGCGTTGATTACGATGAAAGAGCAGCTCGTCCTGTCACAACATCAACAGTGGAAAATGTAGTAAAAGTGACTGACATTGTCTGGTCTGGAAAGAATGCAGCCTTAGTATTTGAAGATAGCAAACATAGTGGCATCCATAAAGAGTCACTCTGAGTAATTCTGAACGACCATTTGAACATGCGCTAAAATGGTCCAAAAAATCACACGCAAGAGCAGACGATCTTCCAGAAGCAGTAACACAATGGAACGCCTGAAACCAGAACTCTGCTCTTTAATGAACCTCTTCACTGGTGACGAGACATGGAGTTTTCAGTATGATCCTAAAACGAAAAGGCAATTCATGCACTAGAAAACTCCCTCAACTCTGCGGGTGAAAAAAGCACGCAAGAGCAAATCGAAAGTGAAAGTCATACTCAATGTGTTCTTGAAATCAACAGTCTGCTTCTGATTGAATGAGTACCATCAGGTCAGACAATGAATAAGCAATATTATTAGCACGTTTTGGCGAAATTGCGAGAACGCGTGAGAAAGGAAGGGATCCTCTTCCGAAAGAACAATGAATAAATTATACATTATGACAATGCTCCTTCGCATACTGCTTTGACCGTTAAGCACTTTTTGGCTGCTAAGAAGATTCCAGTGTTGAAACACTTACCCTCCTTCCTAGACTTAGCACCACGCGATTTTTTCTTATTTTAAAAGGGAAATCCACCCTAAAGGGAACTTATGTTCAGGCTGTGGAAGAAGTGAAGCAGAAAATGGCAGTGATACTCAAGAAGGTAACATCTGTAGATTTTCAGAAATGTTTCCAACAGTGGAAACTTGGTATGCAAACGTGAATAGAGAGGGATGTATGCGGAAAGAAATAATCTTTAATTTGCAAGTTGTAACAATAAATCACACTTTTGGCACGTCCTGTTATTTTTAGCCAGACCTTGTATATTATAAAATCATAATTTTGTATGTTTCTTAATTTTGAGATGAAATCGGATTTTAAAAAATAAATTTTCTCTGCGGCATAAGACTTACTTTTACTTATTTATTTTTAAAGGATGCGGCGCCTGATTCTTATTCCCAACACCAAGACCGGAGCACCCGTGACATTGCTTTGTCGGCCTGCAGGAACTGGTGGTCTGCGGATCACGCCTACCATTCTCCGGGTCACCAGCTTCCACACTGCATGTACCATGTGTGGAAGTGTTTCTGTAGGCTGTGTGCTGTCCACGCCCTTGCAGCTCTGACACAACCCCATCAACTGCAAGTGGTTAGTGGACGAAGATGGTAAGTGTAGCTTCCGGCACACACGACAGAGGATGCCTTAATTGCATTATAAGAAGAATCAGAAGGTAAGATATGCATGCTTTAAAATTAACTATATTAAGATTAAAGTAAGATTGAAAGGTAGTTTAGCTAAAGGGGTAAGTGCTTTCTAAAATCGCTGTTTCATTGAAGCAACATTTGGGCAAGCACACGACACTAAGCCTTGCGGCATTCGATTTTCAACCGAGGAAACACGGTGCGTCATGTGCAGGCATGCCACACGTCATAGCCTGTCGGACCCACAAACTTGCCGCAAGCTACAAAAATTTGCTTTGAAGCAGTCTTGGTCCTGATCCCGCAATGTGTGCATCCGTGTAGCAATCTCTGTTCGACAAAATGAAGTGGCCCAGCATGCAGTTTATTGATATTATCTGAAATGCCCGTCCCATGGAGAATATGTGAACCCCTTCCCCTATTAAAGTACACATTTCAATTAAAGCGTAATTTGAAAAAATCTTTAACACACTATATATTTGGAGTAAATTTTGAACTCACCCCTAGGATACCCTATTAATTAATGTGACATGCTAAAAACCGTGAGTCAAAAACTAACTACTGTATGTTCAAAGATCCACTTAAAAAAATAAACCATTTTTCGTGATGCAATTCCAATGGATTATGTGCTTTTTGCGATCAGTCCAATTTGCGACAAAATCCATTTTAGTCCGTGTAGACTAACTTTGATTGGCATGATGATAAGACCAATGAGCTACGAAAAAAAGTCCGGTTTGCGATTAAACGATGACTGGTTCTTTGAACGATTCATCTAGTCAGGACAAATAACTGGGGGTGCGGGCGAAAGCCCACTCTAAATTCCAAAGGGCGGACCGAAGTCTAACAATTTTTTCTCTACTAGAATTAAAGCCTATAGTTTACAAGAAAGGAAAAGAAAAACCTTAATAACTCTAATAAGCAACGATAGTAAACATTAAAAACGCATGAAAAATTGGGCAATTTTCCAAAAGTTAATTTTAAAAGTGTGGGTGTTCTTGTTATTGCGTTGTTGTCTCTGTTCGTTTCTTTGAAAAATGAATATTTATCAATAATAACTTTGAATTTGCAATTTGCTTCCAAATATCTGATAGTAAATTTATGTGGTATGAAATAACGTTTGAAGCTCTATTGAATGATATTTTTTTATCCATAAGAAATTGTTGACTTTGCACTTGCTTTTTTTATCACGTAGTGAAAGCTGCTTCACGATAGTGTTAATCTAAAGGGTAAGATTTTTCCATTTGACGCAATACTTGGAGAAAAATCCAAAATTAGGCCTAGTTCATATATATATATATATATATATATATATATATATATATATATATATATATATATATATATATATATAGATAGATAGATATAGATATAGATAGATAGATAGATAGATAGATAGATAGATAGATAGATAGATAGATAGATAGATGTGTGTGTGTGTGTAAGGAAAGAGAAGACATTGAAAAGTGTGCGATGCTAGACACATTAGCTTTCCTTCCACTCGTTATAATAGAACATGATTTATTTCACCCAAAGACAGTTTTTCCCGATAATTTTGATCGATGTTCTTTTTTTTTACATCGAGTCCACTTACATAAACGGAGCATTGTGCCGCGTCCCAACTGCTTCGGAAAATCCACTTGCAGTGAATTTGAGAAGAACATCACCACTATCCTGAAGGAACTATGAAATGTGCTTGAAAGAACACTAAGTGGGGTTTATAGAACTAATAATCAAGCAGAAACTTGTACTCGTGGCTTTAAAAGTTTGGTTGGTGTTAGTAAGCCATCATTTTTATTCTTTTTTATTGGGGGGGGGGCGTTCAAATATAAGAAAGGGTGCAAGCATCGCAGTTACATGCACAGTAGAGCGTCGATTATCCGAACGTCGGTCAACCGAACGACCGCTTAACCGAACTGTGTACTCGCTCGCACCTGTTACTCTCCCACCCTACCGTCCATCATCTCCCTCACTCCCAAACCAAGTTTCCCACAGTAGTCGCCGCACTGAGCCACCGCTGGCGGAACATTGCTTCTAATGGAGCCTTCATAAGGCGCTGCTGACCGGCCAAGCCGCCAGTCCTTGTGTTTCAACAATCAGCACACTTCTGTCGGTTTGGCACTGGCTGTAGAAGTAGCGGCAGTATCAAAGCTGTTCACAGCAACAGCTGCGCCAGCTTAGAGATGAGGCGTGCCGCTCCGCGCATGGCAAATAAACATGTACAGTTCGATTATCCGAACAAACCAGTTTTCCGAACACTCATGTCCCCCAATTACTTCGGATAATCGACGCTCTACTGTATCATTCAATTAAAAATTGGGTCAGTATCCTATCAATAGAAGGAGTGAACATGTAAATTTGGATAACATGCTGTCTAATTTATAATGTGATACAAGAGATGCTGTACTTTTGGTCACAAAAACTAGGACTGCCTTCCAGACACTAAGTTCAAAAACTTGAACCTATATCCTTACAGAGCAATATGCGTATTCTCTAGTAGAAATAGAAAATCCGTACATTTCCTCCAAGTAGATATTCCGGTGACCTGCAGAAAACAATCATAAAAATATGATCACAAAAGGAAGCTAAAAGTAAGAACTGTAATACTACATGATACGGCATTTAGTGAAAAAGCTGGTAAATCTTAAGTTTGCTCCATTAATAACACCACCATTATTGCACTAACATTAATACTATATTCACTAACGGTGTACTAACAAATAACACTTGTCCCATGTTTCTGGGACAATAGTGTTAAATTTCGAAAATACCAAGTTGCCCTCCCAATAATCGCTAATAACTTAAGTTATTAGAACACTAATGTGCACTAACGATGCACGAAGGGATGACACTTGTCCTACGTTTTGGGAGAATTAGTGTAAAATTTGTAAGTCTTACACTAATTGGAATCCGCTAATAACTCTTACATTATTAAAGCAATAACCTTAGTATTAGAGCACTAATGTGCACTATCGAACCAATAATAAATGGCACTTGCAACGCCGGATTTAGGGGGTGCACCGGAGCACATGCACCCCTGCTTCACTGTAAATATACACTATCTAAAATGAGAACCTAGCAGTGAAAAACCAACATTCTCCGAAACTTATTGCTGTCATGTATCCGTTTGAAGCTTAAAAGAAAGCTTAGTTTTGCAAAAGCAATAGTTTAATTCGATTTTCTGAAGGTTGAAGGAAAAGGATTCAGTGAACAAAATAACATTCCTCATTCACACCACAGATGCCTAACGAGTAGAATAGTGTCCTTTTTTCACGAGAATTGGAGAAAAGTGCAAATTTCTCACGAGAATTGGTATAATTTCGCCTTATTTCTTACGAAAATTGATACAAATTTCCTTTATTTTGACGAGAATTGGAGAAAAGTGCAAAATTCTCACGAAAACTGGTACAAATTTCCTTCATTCTCACAACAATTGGTCAACAGTGCAAATTTCTCACGAAAATGGGTGTAAATTTCCTCTGATCTATTTTATCATATATTTTAATACAATTTTATATTAATTTATGCAATTTATGGTGATTACTTATCGTTTTTCCCCAATCCTTTAAGAAACGTGTTTCTTCCTTCCTTATTCCTTGGTCAAGTGGCGAGAAATAGCTAAAGGAACTTCAAAACATGTCCACACAAGTCTTTTTTGTTAATCTTGAACGCGGTTGGTCTTGCTATTCAAAAAACTAATTCTAAAGAAAGAAGGCACCTATAATAAAAGAATGGGATGATCTAAGGTGACATAACTAAAGGAGAAAGGCAGAAAACAAAAGAATAAAAAAGTAGGTCTATGGCAGTATGTAACCTTCGTGTGTGTTCTTTATGCATTGAATTGCCGACAATTAGCTTTTGTAATCGTAGCAGATGTTTCTTTTGAAGGTGTCTCGTAATTCCATCATTGTGTCAATTAAGGAAGTAACAAACTGTCAATTTAATGTGAGATATGGATGTTTGAAAATAGTCTAACCGTAGGAGGTGAGAAAGACACGCCAAATGACTTTTAAAAACATGGGAAACTCTGGATAAAGAACAATTGTTAAAAGATATTGACTGTTTAAGATGTAAGGCGTAGGAGGGAGAGAGCCCTTTGACGGGTGAAGAGTAACGAACGTAACATAGACACCTGCTTGTATGTGTGTGTTCCAATGTGATGGAGGTGGAGGGGTGTACTGTGCTCTTTTATGGAGTAAAAGACCTTGCTTAATGGGAGAGTGGGACTTCTACAGCATGGAAACTGAAAAATATACGAAAAAAAGAAATAGGAAATCATTATTTTAAGAACAGAGAATTGAAGAATGAGATAGTTAAATGTCACTTTTTAAAGTTAATGTATTGCTTCCCCATACTCAGAGACCGCACGTAGGATTACATATGGGAACTGTGTTGTTGTTTGAGCAAAAGACCAGTTTAAATAGGCGTAGCAATTGTTACGCATTTTGTTAAGACCTTCCCACATACGTAGAGGGGAGAGAAAGGGCGGCCCTTCCTACCTGACTTGCAAAGAGGAAAAAGATTGAATGAATTGTGTTCGTAAGGGAACTTTCACTATTGTGCTTTTTGGGAGAAGTGTTGAAACAAGATTTCTTTAAATTTTTCTACATAAATGATTTTATGCTTTTAAAACTAGATTATTGAATTAATTATTTATGAATATTAATGAAATGATAATGAATATTAATGAGGGGGTATTTTATGTATTGATATTGTATTTTCAGTAGCTGATATATGATTTTAGCATAGAATATCATCTTTTGGATACTGTATGGGTCTAACGGTGTACGAAGCTTAGACGAATGACAAATTGCATGTATATGTGATTACTTTGTAAGTGGGGTAGATGTATGTGTAGTTGATATGTGATTTTAATATAGAATATCATCTTTTGGATACTGTATGGATCTAACGGTGTACGAAGCTTAGACGAATGACAAATTGCATGTATATGTGATTACTTTGTAAGTGGGGGTACATGTATGTGTAGTTGATATGTGATTTTAGCATAGAATATCATCTTTTGGATACTGTATGGGTCTAATGTTGTACGAAGCTTAGAGGAATGACAAATTGTATGTATATATGAATAGTTTGTAAGTGGATTCATGTATGTATGTATGTATGTATATTGGTTTTGATATTGGGACAGGAATATATGTATCATATTGTAGACATATTATCTTTCGTTTGCATGTAAGTGTTTTAAGCATGTGTTGTTGGTTGCGTAGCTTTAGGGGCTATACTAGGCTGGATGCAAACACCTAAAGTGTTTCCATTGTAGGGTTATATATTGGGACTTTTTATTCAGGTATCCTTATTTTATCGTAATGTAGAGCTGTATATGTTGTTGTGGTGATATGCTATGTGAATGCAAACACATGAACTGATTATATTGTAGGCTTATATTGTGAATCCGTATGTATATAGATTACCTTGAATACCATGTTAGAATGTATATATTGTGATTTTTTACGTATGTAGACGCTTTTTAGACATGACCTAGTGGTATTTGAAGCACAAAGGATATCACTGTGTTATAACCCATTTACATATAGATATCTTTTCACTACAGTATTCTAATGCCATATATTTGTACTTACTTCTAAGATGTTTGTTCACCGTATAGTAGACATTATGCCGACAATATGGTTTTGAACTTACGGTCATTTATTGTAAGAACATAAAATACGTATAAATAATCTTATATGAAGCATACGTATTCTTCCTTTATCTTATATAGAATACAGATACTTCGTATGATATCAATATTTGTTTAGAGAAATAAAACATAATATCGTTAATTGTAGCGCTTTATTGTATTTTCCAATATTGATATACATATTTAAATAAGATATTTACTATACTTAAAATATTCTTAATAACTTATTGACATATTTACATTATATATATATACGTACAAGTACCAACAGATAGGAAAACTTATGAACATATTTGATGATATTATGACATCATGATACCTTTAGACAGTTTACTATTTACATATATACAGAATACCATTCATTTCACACACCTACCAATCATTTAACACAGTTATTACTTTGATAACCATATGGCAATGTTCTATAGTCAGTAATACTGTTATGATTTAATCGTCGTCTTTTATTTTGAACTTTTTGATGTGTTTTAGTTTCAGACTTGGATACAATGACAAACCCAGGCTTACGAACAATTCTTCCTGGATTGTGTAACTGTTTTTTGTCAGCTTTATCTCGAACTAGTTGATAAAAATGATCAAAGTTAATTTCTTGTCGTGTACGATGATTTAAAGTAATTCCTCTAATTTTAAATACATAATCTACTTTCCCTGTTTGAACTTCTTTCATTCTATAGGCATAATTTTTTGGTCCTAAGCCTATAAAGGCATCAATTTCCCACCCATCAGGAACTTCATTAGTTAACTCACCTAAATAGGAACCCAAAGAAAGGGGCGGCTTTTCATTACGTGGTTGTACAAACATAATACTATCAGTGTCGCAGTACAATACACGATCAGGATGTATAGCTGTTACTAATTCGTAAAGTTTTAGACGCGCCCAAGAGGTGATGAAGGCTGCAAGGACAACATTGGAAAATTTCCATGGCTTGTTTTTGTTTTCAATGTTTTTATATGATAGAATGAGATGTTGCTCTCCAATAGTTTGTACCTCATATTGCGGTGCCCATAGATAACTTAAAAATTTTTCTGGAGTATCTACAATTACAGATTGAGATAAATCTGTTCTTTGTCCCCATTTCCCGTATAAGGAATTGAGAAATATTTTGGAAATATATCTTAGACCAGGATTTGATTCAATGTTATTTTCCGTTAACTGAATGCATTCATGTTTATAATAGTCTGTAATATATTTTTCTTGATCTTGTTTAGTTTTGCACCAGCTAGGAAATCCTGAAGACTCTTGTTTCATTTTTAAGAAGGAATTGACATAATCTTTAAACAGATTATTTTCTGATCCAGATAATTTGAATTCCCAAATTTCAATAATTTGTAGAATTTTGTATCCGAGATCTAAAGCCACATGAAGTTCAGGAGTACAGTATGTACCAGTAAGGACACGCTCCGCATCATTATGCATACAATTGTTGTCACTTTGTTCCATGCACGTACGGCATAACCCAAACAAAAGGCGATCATTACATGTATATGGTAAAATTGGAAAATATAAGTCTTGGGGAGGCAAGATACTACATTTCACTAATCCATGAATACTTTGCACTTGTGGAAAGTCAGGCCCCTTGTATATTATAGGTTTTCCTATAGGCAATGGCTTACGTGCCATTACCCAGGGGTAAAGACTGGTAACATCATAATATGCCACAAACTCTTCGCTGGTACATTCGTACAAGGCATTAAAACATTCTGTACGCCCACCATGAAAACTATCTTTAGGTACCAGATGATCAGCAAGATCATGACACTGTGTTTCAATAAACTGTTGTAATTTTTTATCATTTTTTACCATGTGGTCCCATTCACATTCCCACATTTCAATGACATTAAGATTTAATTTTTTAAGAAATGCTATTTTTGTGGTGGTGTTTTCATACCGATCTTGTAGTGTTGTACCTTGCTTAGAGGTAGAATCTAGGGGCACGTGTCGTAGTGTAGGATAACAGTTTAAACATCCGTGATAGTAACATCCATGAAATTCGTAAACTGTATTTGTTTTAGTTTCAAATCCATCAACCTTATACCTCCCGAATCGTTTTTCCAAGCCATTTCCAGAATGGAAAATTTCACTACCAGTAGTACGTTCTAAGTATCGTAGCCAATACATTGCCTTTAGACTTTGACGATCACGATGGTCAAACCCATAAGGTGGAATAATGGGAATAATTTCTTTGGGTAAATATAAGGTACGATATGTTAGTATTGCCAAACTAGCAATAGTTGACGCGACGATAAAATATTGAATACCATTTGTTTTGTCTTCAATTAAGTTTGAAAATTTAATGACAGCCTCTGCTAAAATTTTAACATCATTCCGACAATATTCAATCATTTCCTTTTGGAGATTATACTCCTCATTACTTGCAGCACGTTCTTTGTGCCATATAATAAGTTGCTCTCGATCTTCACTGCTCCTTGAATCAGGATCAAAATATTTTATATCAGGAATTTTGCCTATATAATTTTGGTTTTCTAATGTATTAAACAAGTACGGGAAATCTCCCTTTCGTAAATTTGCAGAAAGACCTAATGTCTTAGGTAATTTAGATAATTTAACTCCCATATACAAATATGTGTCACGGAAGTAAATCTTTTGTCCTAAACGCATTTCAATAATTTTTTGCCCTGACATTATTACTTCAGGTGTAAAATGATGGTTTATGATCAAAGTTTTAGCACAGAATTGCATATCATAATTACTGCCATTATGAGAAAGCACAATGATTTTTTTAAATATTGGTCGAGTTATTAATACATGATTAACAAATTCTTCAATGTTGTTGAAATCAAACGAACGAAACCCATTTTTATCACCGCATACAAAACATGTATCATCAAGCTTCATGTTCTTACACTTGTAACAAGCATGAATACAATTTACAAAATTTACATGATGTTCTTGTTCTCCCTGTTCATTTTTAGGAAGCAACATTGTTTCTACATCAAAGATAATATACAAAAAGGTATCTACATGTTGCATCATAGCCGTTTGAACAAAACAAATATGGTCATCGCTTACATATGTGTAACATATTTTACAATAACGTTCACCACATTGATGTTCAGACTTTCGTGAACGCATGTCATTCATAGTACCACAACGGACACAAATTTTCTTTGTTTCGCATAAACTTTTTCCGGAAACATTTATCGCTTTATGATTATCAAAACATTCTTTTGAAGAAAACAGTCTATGACAATCAAGGCATTCAACTTTAATATTATTATCATTATTAGAAACATTATGATACTTTTCGCACATTGGACATTTGAAGTTACACTTATGATTTTGTGTATGATGATAACCTTTCAAACAATACTGACAATATTTCCGTTTGTTTAATAGTGTTGTAATGTTGGTAATTAATTCGTAGTGTCCTTCACTGTACAAAATCAAAATTTTCTTTGATGCATGTATTCCAGGATAAATTACATTATACTTTCGAGTAAATCCGTTTTTTTCGTAAACAACAATTTGATAATGAGGCGCTAGCTTATTTTGAAACTTTTTTACATCATCAATAGTACATCCATCATGAATTTCAATGTCAACTTTAGCATTGACACACAATTGCTTTGCTTGTTTCATTAATCGTTCAGGATGATTTTTCAATTCATATACGTAGTTATAACGATGATCAGCCCTACCCATGCCAAGAATAATACTCTTGGGAAGACAATACACATTCTTTTCTACAGGAATAGTACATTGTTCCAGGTGTGTTACAAGATCAACAAATTTTGATGAACCCCTTGTTCGTCCCCTACCTTTACGTGAATCAACAATATGAATTTTGAAATTTACTTTATCACCTAATAAATAATTTTCATTACTATTTAAAACATTTTCAATTTTACGAAATAAATTGTCGGGGCTTAAATCAGACTTTTGACGCCACGAAATGTATATTGGTTTATTAATCGTAGAAGCAGAACTTTCTATTGTTATACCAACATACATATCATCATCGGCATCATTTAAAACATGATCCTTTACAAATTCAAATAACAACTGAATATATTTTTCAGGATCATCTATTCCACTAGTTTGCATACGTTCAATTGTGACTTCCTTTCCTGTAAGTCCAAAATAAGCATAATGTTTGATTCTACTATTAACAATACGAAAATATTCATTTGTTTTACCACTCCCATACATGGTAGGTTGTGATACAGTATTAGTATTAGGACTTGGAAAGTTTATAAAATTTTCCATGAACACGCTAAAATCATTTGTAGTTAAACTATTAGCTTTTCCTTCAGACACAAGTTCCATAAACTTTTCACGAGCTAAATTCTTTATATTATCTTGACGAAAGAAGCCTACATGATATAAATCAATAATATCTTTTGCAGACTTACATTTTTTCAAAACAACATGAGGATCACAACCAAAATGCATAAACAACGCCTGCAATAACTTGGAATAAGCTTCATTGCTTACCCTTGCACCCGTAGCATGACATTGTGTTATCACTTCCCATGTAAATAAAACTTCGTTTGGATTTTCATATCCACGTGCTTCTTGTGCCGACAACATGGTACAGATGACAGACTGTCCTTCCATTGTATGATTGACACACTAAATATGTAATTGCAATTTGAATTTTTGTCTTATACAGTAAATATTTTATACAATGATGTACACAGAACTTTGATATTTCTTTTCACAGTTTTTTAAATGACAAGGTTTCGTAAGTAGACTTTTATGATATGATTCACAATGTGTTGACCAAAGATACACTTTTTAAGAATTTTTTACACTTACCAGTAAGTATAATAATAAAACTTTGCCAAACTTGTTTCCGTTGACAACAGATTTAGTTGTAAGTTTACCGACACTGCAGTTAAAAGCTTGTCGCCAATTGCACTAACACTTGCCGTTAACTACAATCATAAAACTTCCCGTAACTTTTTCAGTTTAGTATCGATGCACTACCACTTGTCACTCACTAAGTATATTTTAGTTTACCGAAGATATACTTTTAAGTTTATCGGTTAATCCTTTAGCACTTTCCGATAATTGTAATTTACAAAGCGTCGTAATAAAATTGTTTTAGACTAATTACAACACGCAAAGTACAAACAGGAAGTGTGTTTACTTTTTATTGAATGTTTATTATCAACACTAATAAATGGAAATTCCAAGAACACCACACGAAGATTCCCGAAGATTGCCGAAGGTTCCCGAAGTTTCCCGAAGTTTTCCGAATATTGCCGAACCTAAACGAAGATGAACATAAGAGTTTATCCACAATTGCTGTACATGGTGGTTAATGTACCACACGAATGGTTCCGAAAATTGCCGAACTTAAACAAAGATGGACATAAGAATGTATCAACAATTTCTGTACACGTTTAGTAAATGTAAATTGCAAAAATCTTGTAACTTTAAGATATATTTCAAAGTTTATTATTAGATGTAACTTTGTAACAAAATTGGTATTTTAAAATAAATGATTTAATAACAGAGAGTATAATAATGATTGGCTTTACTTTAACAGTAGAAATTTTATAGTGCGCGGCGCGGCTTGCTGCGCTGGATTTATACTTTCAAAATTTAATCTCGTACCCAAAGGCACTTAGTTTGTAATCTCGTACCCAAAAGCAAATAGTTTGTAGTCTCGTACGCAGGTGCTTTAACATATTTTAAATTAGTAACAGTAATATTACACAATGTGATATAATTTGTAAATGCACTATTAAAGTTTGCAACACTTCAAATAATTATAACTACTTGTTTGTATGCTTTTCCATTGTGTTATTGGTCTAAAAAATTCCTTTGTTAGTAACGCTAGGAATTTCTTTTGTTTGCTTTGCTACAGGTGTTTAAACTGGTTTAAACCGGTTTAAACTAGTTTATTGTTTTTGTTATACAATTATTCAGTTCTGCAAGAACTTCGTTGTTAAAATAGAGTGTGATCGTATTTAAATTGCTGTGCAAACTCCTTATTTATTTAACATTTCGTAATATTCATTGGATCGCTTGCTAAGCAAGCTCCGAGGAACTATGTTCCGAAAAAATACTAAAATGTGTAAGCATACAAAAGATAATTTGAAAATATTAAAAATTATTGTGCAAACTCCTTATTTATTTATTCTTTCATATATTTTATTCCATCGTTTCCTTTGGAATTTTAGTTGGATCGTTTGTTACTGAAGCTCCTTATTTATTTAACCTCTCGTAATAAATTACTCGAACACTTCGTGTGAGCATACAAAATATGTTCCGAAAAATACTAAAATGTGTGAGCATACCAAAAATAATCCGAAAATAATAAAAGTTGTGTCAACGTACAAATAATTCCGATGGAAACACAAAGTAACATAGTTACAAATATTTTATTCGTTCGCTTCATTAGCAGCTCCGAGGAATTACATTGCAAAAATATTAAAATTAACAAAACAACTTGAACATAAGAAAGTTATTTTAGCATAACACAAGATGATTAAACTTAAAATTTATTACATGAAGCTCTTTAATTGTTAAATGGAGAAGTAAAATTTAAGTCAGTGTTGCAATTGAATACAGAAACTAAAAGTAAAGTGTCAAAACATAACTTAAAACACAATGTTGCAATCTAAATTGCAAAACAAAATTAAAAATACAACTTACAAACAAAATGTACAAACCGAAAATAAAAAGTGCAGAAACAAAATTTTAAAAACAATGTTGCAATCTAACATACAAAACGGAAAATAAAAAAATATAGAAGCAAAACTTAAAACATAATGTTGCAATTAAAAAATGCAAAGCTAAAAAATACAGAACCAAAACTTAAAACACTGTTGTCATCAAAAAATACAACAGCAAAAGTTTAAAATACAATGTTGCAATCTAACATACAAAACGGAAAATAAAAAAAATATAGAAGCAAAACTTAAAACATAATGTTGCAATTAAAAAATGCAAAGCTAAAAAATACAGAACCAAAACTTAAAATACTGTTGTCATCAAAAATACAACAGCAAAAGTTTAAAATACAATGTTGCAATCCAAATTGCAAAAGAAAAAATTAAAAGTACAAGTTTAAAAATTGAAACATTCAAACTAAAAATACAGAATCAAAATACAATGTTGCAATCCAAATTGCAAAAGAATATTAAAAGTACAACTTTAAAACACAATGTTACATTACAAATTCGAAACAACATTAAAATTACAAGTTAAGAAATATAATTGGAAACTAAAAACTAAAAATGCAGAAGAAAAAATTTTAAAAACACAATGTTGCAATCTAAAATACAAAATGAAATTTAAAGTACAACATTAAAACACAATGTTACATTACAAAATCCGAAATAACATTAAAATTACAAGTTAAAAAATAGAATTGGAAACTGAAAATAAAAAATACCGAAAGAAAATTCAAAACAATGTTGCAATCCAAATTGCAAAGAAAAATAAAAAATACAAACTTGAGATATACGAACATTACCTAGTAGTATACGGAGCTGGACTTTTACCGTCATTATTTTAATGACATGAGTTTGCAACACATTTTAGGGAAATAAGGTCCGTATACTACTAGGTAATGTTCGTATATCTCAAGTTTGTATTTTTTATTTTTCTTTGCAATTTGGATTGCAACATTGTTTTGAATTTTCTTTCGGTATTTTTTATTTTCAGTTTCCAATTCTATTTTTTAACTTGTAATTTTAATGTTATTTCGGATTTTGTAATGTAACATTGTGTTTTAATGTTGTACTTTAAATTTCATTTTGTATTTTAGATTGCAACATTGTGTTTTTAAAATTTTTTCTTCTGCATTTTTAGTTTTTAGTTTCCAATTATATTTCTTAACTTGTAATTTTAATGTTGTTTCGAATTTGTAATGTAACCTTGTGTTTTAAAGTTGTACTTTTAATATTCTTTTGCAATTTGGATTGCAACATTGTATTTTGATTCTGTATTTTTAGTTTGAATGTTTCAATTTTTAAACTTGTACTTTTAATTTTTTCTTTTGCAATTTGGATTGCAACATTGTATTTTAAACTTTTGCTGTTGTATTTTTGATGACAACAGTATTTTAAGTTTTGGTTCTGTATTTTTTAGCTTTGCATTTTTTAATTGCAACATTATGTTTTAAGTTTTGCTTCTATATTTTTTTTATTTTCCGTTTTGTATGTTAGATTGCAACATTGTATTTTAAACTTTTGCTGTTGTATTTTTTGATGACAACAGTGTTTTAAGTTTTGGTTCTGTATTTTTTAGCTTTGCATTTTTTAATTGCAACATTATGTTTTAAGTTTTGCTTCTATATTTTTTTATTTTCCGTTTTGTATGTTAGATTGCAACATTGTTTTTAAAATTTTGTTTCTGCACTTTTTATTTTCGGTTTGTACATTTTGTTTGTAAGTTGTATTTTTAATTTTGTTTTGCAATTTAGATTGCAACATTGTGTTTTAAGTTATGTTTTGACACTTTACTTTTAGTTTCTGTATTCAATTGCAACACTGACTTAAATTTTACTTCTCCATTTAACAATTAAAGAGCTTCATGTAATAAATTTTAAGTTTAATCATCTTGTGTTATGCTAAAATAACTTTCTTATGTTCAAGTTGTTTTGTTAATTTTAATATTTTTGCAATGTAATTCCTCGGAGCTGCTAATGAAGCGAACGAATAAAATATTTGTAACTATGTTACTTTGTGTTTCCATCGGAATTATTTGTACGTTGACACAACTTTTATTATTTTCGGATTATTTTTGGTATGCTCACACATTTTAGTATTTTTCGGAACATATTTTGTATGCTCACACGAAGTGTTCGAGTAATTTATTACGAGAGGTTAAATAAATAAGGAGCTTCAGTAACAAACGATCCAACTAAAATTCCAAAGGAAACGATGGAATAAAATATATGAAAGAATAAATAAATAAGGAGTTTGCACAATAATTTTTAATATTTTCAAATTATCTTTTGTATGCTTACACATTTTAGTATTTTTTCGGAACATAGTTCCTCGGAGCTTGCTTAGCAAGCGATCCAATGAATATTACGAAATGTTAAATAAATAAGGAGTTTGCACAGCAATTTAAATACGATCACACTCTATTTTAACAACGAAGTTCTTGCAGAACTGAATAATTGTATAACAAAAACAATAAACTAGTTTAAACCGGTTTAAACCAGTTTAAACACCTGTAGCAAAGCAAACAAAAGAAATTCCTAGCGTTACTAACAAAGGAATTTTTTAGACCAATAACACAATGGAAAAGCATACAAACAAGTAGTTATAATTATTTGAAGTGTTGCAAACTTTAATAGTGCATTTACAAATTATATCACATTGTGTAATATTACTGTTACTAATTTAAAATATGTTAAAGCACCTGCGTACGAGACTACAAACTATTTGCTTTTGGGTACGAGATTACAAACTAAGTGCCTTTGGGTACGAGATTAAATTTTGAAAGTATAAATCCAGCGCAGCAAGCCGCGCCGCGCACTATAAAATTTCTACTGTTAAAGTAAAGCCAATCATTATTATACTCTCTGTTATTAAATCATTTATTTTAAAATACCAATTTTGTTACAAAGTTACATCTAATAATAAACTTTGAAATATATCTTAAAGTTACAAGATTTTTGCAATTTACATTTACTAAACGTGTACAGAAATTGTTGATACATTCTTATGTCCATCTTTGTTTAAGTTCGGCAATTTTCGGAACCATTCGTGTGGTACATTAACCACCATGTACAGCAATTGTGGATAAACTCTTATGTTCATCTTCGTTTAGGTTCGGCAATATTCGGAAAACTTCGGGAAACTTCGGGAACCTTCGGCAATCTTCGGGAATCTTCGTGTGGTGTTCTTGGAATTTCCATTTATTAGTGTTGATAATAAACATTCAATAAAAAGTAAACACACTTCCTGTTTGTACTTTGCGTGTTGTAATTAGTCTAAAACAATTTTATTACGACGCTTTGTAAATTACAATTATCGGAAAGTGCTAAAGGATTAACCGATAAACTTAAAAGTATATCTTCGGTAAACTAAAATATACTTAGTGAGTGACAAGTGGTAGTGCATCGATACTAAACTGAAAAAGTTACGGGAAGTTTTATGATTGTAGTTAACGGCAAGTGTTAGTGCAATTGGCGACAAGCTTTTAACTGCAGTGTCGGTAAACTTACAACTAAATCTGTTGTCAACGGAAACAAGTTTGGCAAAGTTTTATTATTATACTTACTGGTAAGTGTAAAAAATTCTTAAAAAGTGTATCTTTGGTCAACACATTGTGAATCATATCATAAAAGTCTACTTACGAAACCTTGTCATTTAAAAAACTGTGAAAAGAAATATCAAAGTTCTGTGTACATCATTGTATAAAATATTTACTGTATAAGACAAAAATTCAAATTGCAATTACATATTTAGTGTGTCAATCATACAATGGAAGGACAGTCTGTCATCTGTACCATGTTGTCGGCACAAGAAGCACGTGGATATGAAAATCCAAACGAAGTTTTATTTACATGGGAAGTGATAACACAATGTCATGCTACGGGTGCAAGGGTAAGCAATGAAGCTTATTCCAAGTTATTGCAGGCGTTGTTTATGCATTTTGGTTGTGATCCTCATGTTGTTTTGAAAAAATGTAAGTCTGCAAAAGATATTATTGATTTATATCATGTAGGCTTCTTTCGTCAAGATAATATAAAGAATTTAGCTCGTGAAAAGTTTATGGAACTTGTGTCTGAAGGAAAAGCTAATAGTTTAACTACAAATGATTTTAGCGTGTTCATGGAAAATTTTATAAACTTTCCAAGTCCTAATACTAATACTGTATCACAACCTACCATGTATGGGAGTGGTAAAACAAATGAATATTTTCGTATTGTTAATAGTAGAATCAAACATTATGCTTATTTTGGACTTACAGGAAAGGAAGTCACAATTGAACGTATGCAAACTAGTGGAATAGATGATCCTGAAAAATATATTCAGTTGTTATTTGAATTTGTAAAGGATCATGTTTTAAATGATGCCGATGATGATATGTATGTTGGTATAACAATAGAAAGTTCTGCTTCTACGATTAATAAACCAATATACATTTCGTGGCGTCAAAAGTCTGATTTAAGCCCCGACAATTTATTTCGTAAAATTGAAAATGTTTTAAATAGTAATGAAAATTATTTATTAGGTGATAAAGTAAATTTCAAAATTCATATTGTTGATTCACGTAAAGGTAGGGGACGAACAAGGGGTTCATCAAAATTTGTTGATCTTGTAACACACCTGGAACAATGTACTATTCCTGTAGAAAAGAATGTGTATTGTCTTCCCAAGAGTATTATTCTTGGCATGGGTAGGGCTGATCATCGTTATAACTACGTATATGAATTGAAAAATCATCCTGAACGATTAATGAAACAAGCAAAGCAATTGTGTGTCAATGCTAAAGTTGACATTGAAATTCATGATGGATGTACTATTGATGATGTAAAAAAGTTTCAAAATAAGCTAGCGCCTCATTATCAAATTGTTGTTTACGAAAAAAACGGATTTACTCGAAAGTATAATGTAATTTATCCTGGAATACATGCATCAAAGAAAATTTTGATTTTGTACAGTGAAGGACACTACGAATTAATTACCAACATTACAACACTATTAAACAAACGGAAATATTGTCAGTATTGTTTGAAAGGTTATCATCATACACAAAATCATAAGTGTAACTTCAAATGTCCAATGTGCGAAAAGTATCATAATGTTTCTAATAATGATAATAATATTAAAGTTGAATGCCTTGATTGTCATAGACTGTTTTCTTCAAAAGAATGTTTTGATAATCATAAAGCAATAAATGTTTCCGGAAAAAGTTTATGCGAAACAAAGAAAATTTGTGTCCGTTGTGGTACTATGAATGACATGCGTTCACGAAAGTCTGAACATCAATGTGGTGAACGTTATTGTAAAATATGTTACACATATGTAAGCGATGACCATATTTGTTTTGTTCAAACGGCTATGATGCAACATGTAGATACCTTTTTGTATATTATCTTTGATGTAGAAATAATGTTGCTTCCTAAAAATGAACAGGGAGAACAAGAACATCATGTAAATTTTGTAAATTGTATTCATGCTTGTTACAAGTGTAAGAACATGAAGCTTGATGATACATGTTTTGTATGCGGTGATAAAAATGGGTTTCGTTCGTTTGATTTCAACAACATTGAAGAATTTGTTAATCATGTATTAATAACTCGACCAATATTTAAAAAAATCATTGTGCTTTCTCATAATGGCAGTAATTATGATATGCAAGTCTGTGCTAAAACTTTGATCATAAACCATCATTTTACACCTGAAGTAATAATGTCAGGGCAAAAAATTATTGAAATGCGTTTAGGACAAAAGATTTACTTCCGTGACACATATTTGTATATGGGAGTTAAATTATCTAAATTACCTAAGACATTAGGTCTTTCTGCAAATTTACGAAAGGGAGATTTCCCGTACTTGTTTAATACATTAGAAAACCAAAATTATATAGGCAAAATTCCTGATATAAAATATTTTGATCCTGATTCAAGGAGCAGTGAAGATCGAGAGCAACTTATTATATGGCACAAAGAACGTGCTGCAAGTAATGAGGAGTATAATCTCCAAAAGGAAATGATTGAATATTGTCGGAATGATGTTAAAATTTTAGCAGAGGCTGTCATTAAATTTTCAAACTTAATTGAAGACAAAACAAATGGTATTCAATGTTTTATCGTCGCGTCAACTATTGCTAGTTTGGCAATACTAACATATCGTACCTTATATTTACCCAAAGAAATTATTCCCATTATTCCACCTTATGGGTTTGACCATCGTGATCGTCAAAGTCTAAAGGCAATGTATTGGCTACGATACTTAGAACGTACTACTGGTAGTGAAATTTTCCATTCTGGAAATGGCTTGGAAAAACGATTCGGGAGGTATAAGGTTGATGGATTTGAAACTAAAACAAATACAGTTTACGAATTTCATGGATGTTACTATCACGGATGTTTAAACTGTTATCCTACACTACGACACGTGCCCCTAGATTCTACCTCTAAGCAAGGTACAACACTACAAGATCGGTATGAAAACACCACCACAAAAATAGCATTTCTTAAAAAATTAAATCTTAATGTCATTGAAATGTGGGAATGTGAATGGGACCACATGGTAAAAAATGATAAAAAATTACAACAGTTTATTGAAACACAGTGTCATGATCTTGCTGATCATCTGGTACCTAAAGATAGTTTTCATGGTGGGCGTACAGAATGTTTTAATGCCTTGTACGAATGTACCAGCGAAGAGTTTGTGGCATATTATGATGTTACCAGTCTTTACCCCTGGGTAATGGCACGTAAGCCATTGCCTATAGGAAAACCTATAATATACAAGGGGCCTGACTTTCCACAAGTGCAAAGTATTCATGGATTAGTGAAATGTAGTATCTTGCCTCCCCAAGACTTATATTTTCCAATTTTACCATATACATGTAATGATCGCCTTTTGTTTGGGTTATGCCGTACGTGCATGGAACAAAGTGACAACAATTGTATGCATAATGATGCGGAGCGTGTCCTTACTGGTACATACTGTACTCCTGAACTTCATGTGGCTTTAGATCTCGGATACAAAATTCTACAAATTATTGAAATTTGGGAATTCAAATTATCTGGATCAGAAAATAATCTGTTTAAAGATTATGTCAATTCCTTCTTAAAAATGAAACAAGAGTCTTCAGGATTTCCTAGCTGGTGCAAAACTAAACAAGATCAAGAAAAATATATTACAGACTATTATAAACATGAATGCATTCAGTTAACGGAAAATAACATTGAATCAAATCCTGGTCTAAGATATATTTCCAAAATATTTCTCAATTCCTTATACGGGAAATGGGGACAAAGAACAGATTTATCTCAATCTGTAATTGTAGATACTCCAGAAAAATTTTTAAGTTATCTATGGGCACCGCAATATGAGGTACAAACTATTGGAGAGCAACATCTCATTCTATCATATAAAAACATTGAAAACAAAAACAAGCCATGGAAATTTTCCAATGTTGTCCTTGCAGCCTTCATCACCTCTTGGGCGCGTCTAAAACTTTACGAATTAGTAACAGCTATACATCCTGATCGTGTATTGTACTGCGACACTGATAGTATTATGTTTGTACAACCACGTAATGAAAAGCCGCCCCTTTCTTTGGGTTCCTATTTAGGTGAGTTAACTAATGAAGTTCCTGATGGGTGGGAAATTGATGCCTTTATAGGCTTAGGACCAAAAAATTATGCCTATAGAATGAAAGAAGTTCAAACAGGGAAAGTAGATTATGTATTTAAAATTAGAGGAATTACTTTAAATCATCGTACACGACAAGAAATTAACTTTGATCATTTTTATCAACTAGTTCGAGATAAAGCTGACAAAAAACAGTTACACAATCCAGGAAGAATTGTTCGTAAGCCTGGGTTTGTCATTGTATCCAAGTCTGAAACTAAAACACATCAAAAAGTTCAAAATAAAAGACGACGATTAAATCATAACAGTATTACTGACTATAGAACATTGCCATATGGTTATCAAAGTAATAACTGTGTTAAATGATTGGTAGGTGTGTGAAATGAATGGTATTCTGTATATATGTAAATAGTAAACTGTCTAAAGGTATCATGATGTCATAATATCATCAAATATGTTCATAAGTTTTCCTATCTGTTGGTACTTGTACGTATATATATATAATGTAAATATGTCAATAAGTTATTAAGAATATTTTAAGTATAGTAAATATCTTATTTAAATATGTATATCAATATTGGAAAATACAATAAAGCGCTACAATTAACGATATTATGTTTTATTTCTCTAAACAAATATTGATATCATACGAAGTATCTGTATTCTATATAAGATAAAGGAAGAATACGTATGCTTCATATAAGATTATTTATACGTATTTTATGTTCTTACAATAAATGACCGTAAGTTCAAAACCATATTGTCGGCATAATGTCTACTATACGGTGAACAAACATCTTAGAAGTAAGTACAAATATATGGCATTAGAATACTGTAGTGAAAAGATATCTATATGTAAATGGGTTATAACACAGTGATATCCTTTGTGCTTCAAATACCACTAGGTCATGTCTAAAAAGCGTCTACATACGTAAAAAATCACAATATATACATTCTAACATGGTATTCAAGGTAATCTATATACATACGGATTCACAATATAAGCCTACAATATAATCAGTTCATGTGTTTGCATTCACATAGCATATCACCACAACAACATATACAGCTCTACATTACGATAAAATAAGGATACCTGAATAAAAAGTCCCAATATATAACCCTACAATGGAAACACTTTAGGTGTTTGCATCCAGCCTAGTATAGCCCCTAAAGCTACGCAACCAACAACACATGCTTAAAACACTTACATGCAAACGAAAGATAATATGTCTACAATATGATACATATATTCCTGTCCCAATATCAAAACCAATATACATACATACATACATACATGAATCCACTTACAAACTATTCATATATACATACAATTTGTCATTCCTCTAAGCTTCGTACAACATTAGACCCATACAGTATCCAAAAGATGATATTCTATGCTAAAATCACATATCAACTACACATACATGTACCCCCACTTACAAAGTAATCACATATACATGCAATTTGTCATTCGTCTAAGCTTCGTACACCGTTAGATCCATACAGTATCCAAAAGATGATATTCTATATTAAAATCACATATCAACTACACATACATCTACCCCACTTACAAAGTAATCACATATACATGCAATTTGTCATTCGTCTAAGCTTCGTACACCGTTAGACCCATACAGTATCCAAAAGATGATATTCTATGCTAAAATCATATATCAGCTACTGAAAATACAATATCAATACATAAAATACCCCCTCATTAATATTCATTATCATTTCATTAATATTCATAAATAATTAATTCAATAATCTAGTTTTAAAAGCATAAAATCATTTATGTAGAAAAATTTAAAGAAATCTTGTTTCAACACTTCTCCCAAAAAGCACAATAGTGAAAGTTCCCTTACGAACACAATTCATTCAATCTTTTTCCTCTTTGCAAGTCAGGTAGGAAGGGCCGCCCTTTCTCTCCCCTCTACGTATGTGGGAAGGTCTTAACAAAATGCGTAACAATTGCTACGCCTATTTAAACTGGTCTTTTGCTCAAACAACAACACAGTTCCCATATGTAATCCTACGTGCGGTCTCTGAGTATGGGGAAGCAATACATTAACTTTAAAAAGTGACATTTAACTATCTCATTCTTCAATTCTCTGTTCTTAAAATAATGATTTCCTATTTCTTTTTTTCGTATATTTTTCAGTTTCCATGCTGTAGAAGTCCCACTCTCCCATTAAGCAAGGTCTTTTACTCCATAAAAGAGCACAGTACACCCCTCCACCTCCATCACATTGGAACACACACATACAAGCAGGTGTCTATGTTACGTTCGTTACTCTTCACCCGTCAAAGGGCTCTCTCCCTCCTACGCCTTACATCTTAAACAGTCAATATCTTTTAACAATTGTTCTTTATCCAGAGTTTCCCATGTTTTTAAAAGTCATTTGGCGTGTCTTTCTCACCTCCTACGGTTAGACTATTTTCAAACATCCATATCTCACATTAAATTGACAGTTTGTTACTTCCTTAATTGACACAATGATGGAATTACGAGACACCTTCAAAAGAAACATCTGCTACGATTACAAAAGCTAATTGTCGGCAATTCAATGCATAAAGAACACACACGAAGGTTACATACTGCCATAGACCTACTTTTTTATTCTTTTGTTTTCTGCCTTTCTCCTTTAGTTATGTCACCTTAGATCATCCCATTCTTTTATTATAGGTGCCTTCTTTCTTTAGAATTAGTTTTTTGAATAGCAAGACCAACCGCGTTCAAGATTAACAAAAAAGACTTGTGTGGACATGTTTTGAAGTTCCTTTAGCTATTTCTCGCCACTTGACCAAGGAATAAGGAAGGAAGAAACACGTTTCTTAAAGGATTGGGGAAAAACGATAAGTAATCACCATAAATTGCATAAATTAATATAAAATTGTATTAAAATATATGATAAAATAGATCAGAGGAAATTTACACCCATTTTCGTGAGAAATTTGCACTGTTGACCAATTGTTGTGAGAATGAAGGAAATTTGTACCAGTTTTCGTGAGAATTTTGCACTTTTCTCCAATTCTCGTCAAAATAAAGGAAATTTGTATCAATTTTCGTAAGAAATAAGGCGAAATTATACCAATTCTCGTGAGAAATTTGCACTTTTCTCCAATTCTCGTGAAAAAAGGACACTATTCTACTCTAACGCATTTAAAAACTTAAACATTTAAATCAAATGTAGTGGTAGTTATTGGTGCACCCCCCTTCAAGAAATCCTGGATCAGGCCCTGGGCACTTGTTTCATGTTTGGGGGTAATTAGTGTAAAAGTTAGTAAATCTCAAATTGACCTTCTCACAAATAATTGATAGTAATTCTTACGCTATTAGATCAATCACTAACATTGTTAGAGCGCTAATAATACACTTACGAATGGCACATGTGAGTAGTAGGTCCCTCGTTATGTCTTAATTGACACCGAATAGTGTATTTGGATCACTTAACGATTCTGGTTTGTTGTTAGAGGTCACGTGGACTTAGGCCATGCCTCTGCGGTAAATTCAAAATAACCCTACACGCTAGATCACGTGATATAACGTCATGAGGTCATATAGTCTAAAGCCAATCCCAGCGGAAAATTCAGAATTAGCCTTCGCCCCTATGACGCCATTGAACCGGGATTTTTCAATCAGAAGTTATGGTCTAGGGATATGTTTCACCACATTTATATTTTATAGCCAATCTCGTTCCCTTTTATGGGTAAAAAAAAAATTCTTAAGAAATGCAAGTATGGAAGGTTTTTCATCTAATTTACATTCTATAATGATGTTTTGTTACAATATGGATAAGTAATGATTATCTAATTCTCAGCCATAGGACATTACTAGAAATTTAAAAATAGCCCCGCCCCTGGGGTCAGATGGTATGACGTATCCTCGCGGGAGTTTTAAATCATGGCCATGGTCTTTGCTTTGTGCTCCTGGGTCATGGTCGTACTCTTAGATGGCGTTTATAGGATTTGTGTACGTATCGTAGGCTCTTCGCATAGATCTCTGATAGTTTAGATTGTCCTATTCGTTCCCTCAAAAAATCAAATTTGGGAGGGTTTGTTTTTTAAAAAAAAAAAAGAAACCTAATTTTTCTTCTGCGATGAGGTTTTATTTAACATATGGTCTTAGGGTAGGTAAATAAATTAATTTTCTTTTATAAGATATGGGCAAAATTTACCTCCATGAAATCATTTTGGTAAATTTTAAAATAAAAAGGCCAAGTTCACTTTTTAATTTTTTGGCAGAAGGACCATGATCTAGAACTACCCCCTCTAAATTTCACCTTTTTATTCTATTGAATAGGTATAAGGTTCCTTAAAAATATATAAATTTGATAGGTTTCTTATCCTCTACGGTAAGGTTTCATGGTTCTATGAATATATTTGGTAGGGTATATGTCCATGAAAAAATATTGAGAAAGATGTTGAATTTGGTCTTTTCGATGTTAAAGATTATAGTTATATCTTTTAATGTACAAACGCCCTAAGCTCGATTCCAGATGAGAGCTTATATGATTTGGATATTAAGTTCTTATGGTATTTAAGTTTATGTTGTACAAAAATCTTAAATGAGTATACAGTGTCATAGTTTGTCTGTTTCTTAAACTAAGGTTCCATGAAAAGATATGTAGGAGGTTGTATAAATTTGAGTTTTTGGTGATAAAGATCCAGTAGCGTAGCTAGAATTTTTTCCAGGCGGGCCAATGAAGAGGCGAAGAAAATTTTGAGGGGGCTATCTCCAATTAATGAAAAATTGTATTCACATTAATATATATATATATATGTGTGTGTGTGTGTGTGTTGAAGGTGAATGTTTTCATCTTCGTGTTCATAATTTTACTCTTTTACAGTGAAAATGTAAGAATTTACTACCTCAAACAATTAGGGTACATTAATACAATTGATTTCTATTATACAAGTAAGTAGATATTTAATCACGGCGTTTAAAATAAGTTTAGCTGGTTGATTTAAGTGGAAGCAGACAAATACACTTTTACAGGTAAAGAAAATAACTTATAGGTTCATGCCTCTACTTAAAAGAGGGTCTTTCTATTCTTGTGCGCAGCAGCAAGCTTATCAACTTCTTCAAGATCTAACGATTTAGCAATTTTCTTCAGTATATAATAATCCTAAGTTTTTCAACCTGTCATCAGTCATTGAATTGCGTATACAAGTCTTTAATCTTTTCAAACATGAGAATGATCTTTCACATGTAGCACTAAAAACTGGTATTGTCACAGAGATGATAGCTCGTAGGTTTCTAGGAAAGCGTTTTTGTAAGCACAAAAATGATCAATGAAATTAATCAAGAAATCAACTTTGGGTTTCTCTCGTCTTCATACAACTTGTTTCGGGAGGATTTTGAGTTCATATTTGAATATTTCTAGATCACTTCCATAATGCTGGGCCATAAACTCGACAATGTTGTAATTTAGAAAGTTTTCACTTTTTGGATGTAGAGCGGTAATTGATCTAATGATTTTTGCTACATCTTCCAAAGCGGTTTCCCATCTCAGTGATTGCCTTATCAATAGTAGGCAGAAAAATATCACTTAATATATTATCTTTAGAAAATTCGTTTTCTGCCTTCAATGAAGGAAGAGATTCACCCAAAATAAATTTGTGATATTTCGATGGCAAATGTGTAATTCGTTTTCACGAGGAACCCCTATAGCTTATCTGTTTCCACCTCTGGAATTTCAAGACCATTTTCTTTGCATGTTTCCAAACATTCTTGATAAATTTGTTCGAATGTTGTTCATTGAGAGTCACATTCTCCAGACTTCATCTTCGACAGCGTTTGAACTAGTGAATTTACAAGAATCAAACCTTCCGACATGTCTGCATCTACTTGAGATAAGGTGAAGCTCAAAGTTACAACATGGCGGCAGTCATCTCACGAAAACATTCCTACTTGTGCAGGTCACACTAATTTGCCGGATGGAATTATGGAAGTAAATAAATATGAAATGTTTCAGATTTGGTTAATACCGCATAATAATACCACCATCGATAGTAGTTTCACTTGTGGCGACTATCAACTCTCCGTTTGTCGACCTATAGCAGTATCACTCTGTGTGTGGGGGAAGGCAGTAGGGATGCCAAGAATTTACAAGGGACTCCAATACACTCCTCTTAAATTTTGACAAGGGACACACATGGCTCATCAAAGCTGCATAAATTATCCAAGCTTAAGGTCATCTTCTTGGTCCTGGTGTGAGCTCCTATGATTCAGATTTTGTCTGAATAACCTTGACGTTTCAGTTTAAATTCTCAAAAAAATTCAAACTAAAAATTTTGAAATGAAAGTTTTCAAACCAAAATTTTCAAAAAAAAAAAAAAAAAAAAAAGAAATGGAACAAATTCTCAACACAGATTTGAAAGTGATCACCCAAATTAGTTTGCACCAAAGATAACTTTTCACTAATGACCTCAGATTGTGAGTTGAAACTAAAGTCCGAAATGTGAAATTGTTGCTACATATCAATCGGTTTTAATGATTACTTATCAGGTACCCTCCAGTTTAAGACGCTCAACTACACTCTTTAGCAAAACACTGACAAGGAGAAAAGGAAAGCGTTTCACGGTTAACCGTCGAACTCTATCTGGTTTTCAACTATTCGATTAACAAATAAACGTTTTTCAACTGTTTGAATAATTAATAAACGGGTTCCATTTATTTAACAGCATTTATGATTAGGTTAGTTTAGTTTATGTTATATTAGTGTAGGAGTCCCGCATAATTTTCCAAAAAATGATAGAATTTCGCTTATTTCTACTAATATTACGTTAGTTTAGGTTAGTTCAGGTTAGCTTACGTTAGTTTATGTTAGGTTACGTTAGATTTGGTTACGTTATGTTACGTGTAAGTACTTGCATCACTCATTTCTCCTGTAAATTTTGTGTTTTTTTACGTGCTTCTGGACTCCTTGTACTAAACATACACCGAAATTTATTTTTTATAAATGTTTTTCATGCAAAGTATTAAATTTTACCTGTGAATATTCCAAAATGTGGTGTATCAAAAGTAAATCAGCACCCAGTAACTTGTTTAAAATTTGTCTTGTAGAACTGTTCAGGGCTAACTTTTCACTAATCCCTTTCATCATTTATGTGATGAACCGTTTGGTTAGTCATAGCTGGACATTTATTTCGTAAGGAGACATTGATGCCTGAAATTAAGTTCCTTTTATCTTCAATCACAATACAGGCACGTAGCCAGGATTTCGTAATAGGGGGGGTCCGAGACATGAAATACTGTGGTTATCACGCCAGAGTTCGATTACACTAAACTATTTTACTGGTAACATATATTGGTTCGTTTAGTCAGGATTTCGTAATGAAGGGGGGGGGGAGTTTGACATGAAATATTGTTGTTATCACATCAGGGGCTTGATCAATTTAAACTATTTTAATAGCAAAATATATTAGTTTGTTAAAACTTTAAAATTAGGACATGTTACTAAGTATTTTAGTAGCAAACTATGAAGAAATCTCGAATAAAAGAATATTTAAAAAAAAGAGATTTGAAATGAAAATGAAATAAAATCTTTAAGTTTTACGTCCCACGTTTATGCCGGTTAGGCTAAAGGAGACGATGATGATGAGAGATGAGTGAAAAGGTGGAATGAAGAAAGTTGGAGAAAACGGAAGAATCCGAGAAAACCCACCAGCACGGTGTTTGTCCACCACAAAGTCCACACGGCGCGAGCCGGTATCGAACCAGGGACCCCAAGCACCGGAGGTGAACGCTCTACCACTGAGCCACCGCGCCAAAAAAAAAAAAAAGATTTTTAAAAAAAGATTTTACAATATCTACGTTCCTTCTGTTCATCCAAATATAACAATATTCTTTCCATTATGACCTCAACTATTTAAAAAAGTACGTATCCAATAATGTTATGTAAAATATTTTATAAGATCTGCGTTCGTTTCTCTGTTGAATCAAGTGTTAACAGAACTTTCTTTCCACATAACTTTTTTGTTTTCATTATTCCGTCAACTGTTGTCTATTCCAAATGACAAGTTAAAGGAGCAGTAGAAAACCGTTTCTGAAATAACATGTTTGATACTGCAGAGAAGCGATGATGAAAAATTATATTTATTTTTAGCTTTTTTATTTTTAACGCTGATTCTTCCTATTTCTTGTTTCTTTTTGCTTCATCCTTCCTTATTTTTTTATTTCTGGTCTCGAAGGGGGGGTCCGGACCCACCCCTTGGCTACGTGCCTGCACAATATCTCAAGCTTCATCTTACAAGACAAACAGTCCAGTCAGCATTAACTCACGAACCGTTTGAAAAAACATACCGGTTGGCGAGCCGTAACCTTTTATCGATTTTCAAGTGTAGTGAAAAATATTTTATTTAAGATTGAAATTGTCTTAAGAACTGTTCAGGGCTAAATTTTTCACTACTAAAATCTATTTACTTTATGTAATGAACCATTTGACCAACCATAACCAGATTTAATTTCGTAGCAAGACATTTACGCGGCAGTCGTGAAAGTTTTCTTCTATTATTACTATCACGAAATCTTGGCCTTGATTTGTTTGGCCAGCCATAACCTTTATGAATGTAACGAACTATTTGGCTGGATATAATCTGCAAGATCACTAGGAGTAAACTCCGAACAAGCAGTGTTTGTAGGTTTTGTTAAGAAAATTTTCCTCAACTGACTCAAAAGTTTCCCTTTTTAAAATCAAATTTTCCCTAATTTGTTGAGTGTCCAATCCTATTACGAAAGTTAAGAATAATTTAGCTATATTAAAGATAGTGTCAACCACGTTTGTTTCATTCGCTTGCTTTTTGATTCTATTTTTTAAAACTTTCTCATTCACTTTTTTTTTTTTACAAATGGATACACACAAATACACCCAGCCAACGATCAGTGTAAATTATGCTACGTTGGACACATACACACACACACACATACACTATTGCTATTGTATTGGTTTATACCAGAAGAACGAAGAAAAATTGAAGCATTTATATCAATCAGCCAGCGCGAGAATTTCCCTGGATTTTTCATGATTTGCCGAGAAATTCGCTTTTTGCTGAATTTACCTACAAAATTTCCCTAGATTAGGGAAACTTCCCTCAAACTACGAACACTGCTAACAAGAGAAGTTCTAGAGAAAGCACTCGCCTACAGCGAAACTAAGCATGCCATTTGACAGTGGCATATACTGGTTTGAGGGCATAGGATACTACTGATCTTGTATATTATTATTATTATTATTATTAATAATAATAATAATAATAATAATAATAATAATAATAATGATATACATAATGAACAAAAAGTGTTTGGTGTGTTTTGTTTGAACTTTTGCTTTGAGACCATTAATGTTTTTCACCGTAAATGAAATCCCATCATACATTTGCGGAGTTAACTTCTCGTGGATTGCATTCGTAAAATGTTAATTTTTACCAATGTCACTTCCCTCAGGAGTCGCCTCTGTTACTGACGTTGGTTGTCATTTCGTACCAGTCTTCGCGAAAATTCTGTGTATAGCAACGTAACTCAAAAATGCAGACAGTCATTATAATTGTTATGTCCATTATCGCTACGTAAATCTCAAATTTTGCGTTGTTAACGCAAACTATTACGGAATATGCCCGGTTATCCCATACAATATTTTCCGTTCATCAATTTGCATCACGAAATATGTATAGTGATTTTGCTATTTGGTCTTAAATCCATTAGTATATTGATTTTAGCTTTACAAAAAACATACTATAATCAAATTACTTTGTGCCAAAAATGAAAATTGATCATCTTCTTCGTAGCATTTCATTTTCCCGCTAGATATTACTCACAATGCTCATCAGAGTAATAGAAGTTAACACATTCTCCAATCTACAATACTGTCTGCAGGCCTCATTTCGTAATGATTTGCGCAAAATCAGCGGATTCAATTCAATGCAAATAGCGCTATAAGTAATTATAACTACAATAACAAGAATAGCACAGTAAAACACATATTTTGCATTGCTTGACGTAAAGCGCTACGAAATGATGCCCCGAAATTCTCAGATAGCCCCAAAATGGCTACTATGTCATTGTTCTTAACTTCAATTTACTCGCTCCTTTTACAGAAACCGATACACAGAGAGATTACCTGCTTTGTTGCTATCCCGTGCCTCGCTAATAGTTTCAGACTATGTACAAATCTCCTGCTATAATCTTTGATTGGTCGGAATCCAAACACATCAAATGGTTGTACAAATACTAATGTGCAGTTCTTTGGTGTATTTTCAACCATTACGGCTTTGCCTTTCGTAATCCAACTTGCAATGGACAACTTGTCTGTGAATGGACCCCAGTGATCAAGCAGTAGCAAGTTCAAACCATCAGGCTTCGCCATGGGAGAGAATACTTTGGTTATATACTTCTGGCAATTGCGCATTTAACGTTGAATCTTTCGAAAAGTTCTCAATCATACAGGAGTTTTATTATCTTGTTATAATCAGCATGAATTGGTCTTTCAAATAGCATGCTTAGTTTCTCTGCAGGCGAGTACTTTTTCCCAAACTCCCCTGTAAGATACGCGAAGTTACATTATAGTTTCGCGAACATTGAAACCTAAACCCACAGTTTAAGGTGAAATCTGAACGACTGTAATGTACTCAAATTTCAAGATTCTCACAGGACCTTACAATAGAATAAACACAATCAAGGCTTTGCTGTAATGTTTCCCCATTTTGAATCGAAGATTTGCTGTAATGTTTTCCCCACCTCGAATCGAACCCTGAACCATGTGCTGATTGATTTTGCAGAAGTGCAAGTTTCTGAATAACTTCGAGTGCTGGGCTCTGAAGTGCATGATTTCCCAAGAATGCTGAATATTTTTGCAACCTTTTAAAAAAAATATATCTGCAAATCTAGAAAAGCTAAAATAATACAACATACACCTTTTGAAAGTTTAGACTTTACTCTTTATTCTTATATATAATATTCTGTATTCCAGCCACAAAACCATTACAAATCACAAATAACATTTACACGTAGTGCAAGGAAAATGAATGCGAATATGAGTATTATTATGATATCTCAAGGTTACTTACCAGCGGCGTCATTTCAGTCTTCGCCTGAGGGGTCAAGATCATCACCGACATAAGACTTTCACGTTTTGTACTAGTATCTTACAGGGCCCACTCACGGTCCACGGTTTGCGCAAACATCATGTTTGTGCAAACATCGTGTTTGCGCAAACACTCGGCCACACACGATACAACTGTTTGCACAAACTTCAGTTCAATTTTGTGTTTAATCGCGTAAGCATGTCCACTGAAGCAGCTTGTTTAACGTTAATGTATAGTAGGCTATATAAATAACACCTACCCTCAGTGGCGGAACTTCAAAATCAGCCCTCCCCCCACACACACAGAAACAGAAAAATCTTGCCAGGACTTATTAGGACCTATAAAACAATTTAAGCATTTCATGTTTCTTTCCAGCACAGACATTCAAAGTCAGGCAATGAATGGCACCATGTAAACACGAGTAACTACATGTAATAATCAGAATATTACCGCTACTTTGAATTAGGACTATTTACTAATTGTTTAAAACTGAATATAATATATGTGAATGGAGTTTTCATGATTGTTACACTGTTATAATTCAACGAGGATATGTATGTGTACACGGCTGATTGACAGTGACAGTTCTGGAAAAATATTATGTTGCTTATTTTCCTAATGATCTTTTGATTACGAGTTACATACGCATATACTGTTGTGAAATCTAATTTGATTTCAAATAAATTTTGTAATATATTAAATTTACCTCAGACTTGTAGTAAAACGGACTGTAACTGTTCCGAAAGTAGTTCTAAACTTACTCAGAAAAATAAAGATATCTTTTTCCCCAACTTTGATCACATCAGGAATGACAAAATCAGGTTTTATACCCGCTCTAAACCAATAATCTTAGGGTAAAATAGTGCGTATAGTTTTCAACGGAAGTAACAAAAATTATTTTTCTTGATTGCGATTTCATGTCTGACTAAAATAAAACACATATAATCAGGGCCTCCTTACGTCTTGGGCGTCCCTGCCGTTGCAGAGGCAGTAGCTCCGCCACTGCCTACCCTACAGTTTTTTTTTCGTAAGATTGCTCTAATTTAGACTTTAGTCTGGCAATGTCAGCTTATGACCTTTGTCTGACCAAGTTTTTCACCCTGGCAGATGTTATTGGGTACTAGAGTAGACGAAATTTGTCGCTTGGTGTTGGTGAGCTCATTGCTTGATGAAATGACAAAGCGACTGTTTGTAACAAGCTGCTTGCAAAATGGGTCTGCAGTCATTCAGTCAAGGATTTTTTTTTAGATATATATCTTATCAACTAGAACACAAAACCTTTTGTACGAATGCAACAAAACTCCGCGTGCTGCTATGCTCAGTGGAGGTATGATCGGTGGCGTTGGGCGCTGGAAAATGCCTGTTACGTGATGTCATGCAGATTATCAATCATGTCATTGCTGGAACTCCCGCGCTTCGGTGTTGATCCCACCCCCCTTCGGCCCCACCGACGGCCGCGAAGGCGCGAACTCCAGAAACTATTGAAGTTAGCAGCACAACGACTGTTGTTACCAACATGCACGTTTAAAATGGTGCGGTGTGAAGAATGAAGACTATGTCTTTTTTTTTTTTTTTTGGTTGAGAACAAGGTCACAAATGAAAATATCTATCATAACATATGCACAAATTTACCACTACTTATATTAAATGAAAGTGTTTCTTCCACATCAATTATTTCATCCAAGGTCGAAATACCGGATAATTGCATTTCCTGGTCTCTCAGAAAGTCCATATGGGAAAAATACCACAACGAGGGTACATACACGTCATCTGTTCCACTTCCAGATCTTGTACTTGCATTTATCTTCTTTAGTTCTCTTCGGTATACAGAACGAAGTGAATTGATTTTATTCCTCACTGACTCTCTGTCCGCCGTTTGATCTATTTCCTTCATTTTATTCACTAACTTCTCATATGCCGCATTTTTCAAATTCCTGTTTTTATAATCTTCACTCTTTACCTTCCACAGTTCAGGTAAATTTCTATAAAGGTCAATAAATTCTCGCCAGAATTCTTGATTCCTATTCATTGACGCCATAGCGCAAGAAATAATCGTCTGTACACTAGGATTCCTACTCGGAAATAAAGCTCGTGTTTGCACAAACATGCCCATACACGGTCCACGTGTTTGCGCAAACATCATGTTCGTGTAAACAATTTTCGAACGAGTTCGATGTGGAAAATGTTTGCACAAACGTTTGCACAAACAGTTCATACATCGCCACACACGGTCAAACTGTTTGCACAAACAGCCTTGTTTGCGCAAACCTTGGACCGTGTGTGGGCCTTCTTAGTAGACAATGGATTAAAGTATATATATATATATATACCTAGTACTCTTGGGGGGAGCAATTGCCCCCTCCTGCCCCCTAAAAGACACCCCTGTTATTTACCTGACAAATCTGATGTTTCTGTTGCTACATAGTCTGGATCATACAATAGTCCAATAACTCTCCTTCAAACAAATTACCATCACTGTCGCTCAATTCCACTTCTAAACTAAAGCGTACTGAATCGTCTGACAGGCTCTTTCTCGCCATTTCGACAGTCAAATAATAAGCACATGATTGATGAACCCTGGCGGTAACAAGGTAGTAATTAGGATATTCACGCTAACTATTGACGAAATTGAAAACTGCGAAGTTCAAGGGATATTTGAAAACTGCTAAAGAGCTGCCAGTAAGAGATGGTCTCTAACAGTTCGCAGCGGCGTTGCCACTGCTCACAGCTCAACGTTTAGGGATCGAGCAAAAAAGATGTCAAAACTAAACACACTTATCTACCTACACAAATAGGCGGTTCACATTAGTGCTGTCGGATTTTTGTGACATTTGCGGTTTTCGGTTTTTGAGAAAACCGGTTTTCTGAAAACCGAAAACTGCAAAAACGGTTTTCAAAACCGAAACCGCAAAGGTAGTTTTCGAAACCGAAACCGCAAAAGAGGATTTCCAAACCGAAACCGCAAAAGCAGATTTCCAAACGGAAACAGCAAAAGCTCTTTTCGAAAGCGAAAGTCGTCCGAAACCGTGTTTGCGGTTTTATAAGGGAAACCATGTTCGTCATTTTCAAAGCAGAAATAATGTTTGCTGCTTTTAATTACACCTTTTAACAATTGTGAAAGCATCTATCAATCGAGACAATTGTATTGATTTATAGGTGTGTTTTGACTTTTTTTAAATTTGCTCCAAGACTATTATGGTAATATGTGCAGCACTGTGCGAAAGAGATAGTTCGATGGTTGTATATACAAGTCATAGCTAAATTAGGGTTGCCATATTTTAAAATCAGAAAAGTGAGGGGTTCTAAACCGTAAGTACTGATGTGAACTTGTGTGTTACAAATACTGACCTGGGATCTTTAGCACTTTTTTTTATTTTTTATTTTTAGTTATTTCCTCGATGACAGTTCCAATGTAGTTTTCGGCTACAGAGAAGCAAACTGGACTCCACCTGATTTTCATATATGTTGTAAATTAGACCACGAGAAACACGAATCTGATGAAATTTTGATATTTTGAATGTCGGAACTCGAGATATTTGAACATTAAGTGACCATGGAAGCAAACTGGACCCCACTTGATTTTTATATATTTTGTAAAGTAGACCACGAGGAGCACGAATCTGAAGGAAATTTGACATTCCGAATTTCGGAACTCGAGATATTCGAACATAAAGTGACCAGGGAAGCAAAAAGGACCCCATTTGATTTTTATATACTTTGTAAATTAGACCAAAATGAACAATAATCTGAAGGAATTTTGACATTCCGACTTCCCGAACTCGAGATACTAGAACTTATACAGTAGTTTTATATAGTATGTATAAAATTAACGAAGAAAGTTTTGTCGCTTTTTGACCTATCATCTTAGAGCATCGATATGTCACCTAAGACGTACCTGGAAGATCAAAAATAGTACCCATCAGTATCAACGACCTTCTGCAAACGTTCGGGATGGCATAGATTCCTTCGCGGTAGAACTTGGTTTGCCCTGAAGAGAAGAAGGTATCAAGTGTATTTTGCTCCTCTACTACGGAGCTGAACTGGAGTCCTCTAAGGTGAGTGTCCAAGAAATGTAACAGGTGATAATCGGACGGTGCAATGTCCGGGCAGTATGGCGGATGCAATAGTGTTTCCCACCCAAGGCGTAGGATGGTGTCCCAGGTCATTCTAGACATGTGGGGAATAGCATTGTCCCGTAACGGGAGAACCTCCTAGCGATTGAGAAGTGCTGGCTCCAGGGTTTTGAGTTTTTCTTGAACACGGCTCAACTGCTGACAGCAGTGCATTGATGTTCTGCTCTGACCAGCCGGTAGCAGCTCCTGATGCACGATGTCGCTAGCAGTCCACCAAACACATAGAAGGACTTTCTGCTGCATTGCTTGTTTCAGCTGTTTTGGAACAGGTTCATGGGATTTTAACCAATGATGACGACGCCGTGGAGCTTCGTATAGGACCCACTTCTCATCACATGTCAACATCCTGTCCAGAAATAGCTCCTTCCTCAGACGAGACAGCAAAGAAACACAGGTGTCTGCTCGCATAGCCTTTTGGCCCGGAGTCAAATCATGTGAGACCCATAGACCCAATTTGTAGTGCTTCCCAAGTTGATGGAGGTGCTGCCGAATGGTTTCTCCACTGACATTGAATATTAGCCCCAGTTCCTCACATGTCCGTCCACTGTTCGGTTCAATTGCTATCTGAAGATCTTCATTTTGTACATGTGTTGATCTTCCGGCACGTGTGGTGTGTCTTCCGTGAGTGTTTCGTCACCGTTCTTAAACTTGCTAAACCACCCTTGCACTGTCTGCGTAATCACGACATCCTCAAGAAAGGCCTGAGACATCTTCCGCCTCGCTAAAGTGGCGTTTGACCCAAGTTTGAACCCTTACAGCATACACGCCCTTATGATGCTCTGTGGAGGTTTCATATTCACTCTGTCCTTACACAAGTTCACATTGTAACTGAACTGACACAATAAGGTAGAATGTTGGACAGACCCACACTAACAACTGACCTTCGCCTTATCTCCATTCGCATTCAACTCATGGTATGAGGGCCAATTGAACACAGACCTCCACAAAAAGCGACAGAACTTTCTTTTTAACTTTATATATCTCACAGGACATCATAATATGTTTCGTATAGATAATATTGTGTTTTTTCATATAGATACATAGCGTCTCTATTAAACTTTAAGTTTGAATATCTCGAGTTCCGGAAGTCGGAATGTAAAAACTCCTTCAGATTCGTGTTCCTCGTGGTCTAGTTTACAAAATATATAAAAATCAGGTGAACTCCGGTTTACTTCCGTGGTCACTTTATGTTCGAATATCTCGAGTTCCGAAATTCGGAATGTCAAATTTCCTTCAGATTCGTGTTCCTCGTAGTCTAGTTTACAAAATATATAAAAATCAGTTGGGGCCCAGTTTGCTTCCGTGGTCACTTTATGATCGAATATCTCGAGTTCCGAAATTCGGAATGTCAAAATTCCTTCAGATTCGTGTTTCTCGTGGTTTAGTTTACAAAATATATAAAAATCAAATAGGGTCCAGTTTGCTTCCGTGGTCACTTTATGTTCGAATATCTCGAGTTCCGAAATTCGGAATGTCAAAATTTCTTCAGATTCGTGTTCCTCCTAGTCGAATTTACAAAATATATAGAAATCAGGTGAGGTCCAGTTTCCTTCCCTGCATCCTACTTTTCAAACGAAACAGTTTTCCAGAGTATACATTTTGCTTCAAACTAAGTTCTGCCCTGGGGGCGCGGTGGCTCAGTGGTAGAGCGTTCACCTCCGATGCTTGGGGTCCCTGGTTTGATCCCAGCTCGCGCCTTGTGGACTTTGTGGTGGACAAACACCGTGCTCATGGGTTTTCTCGGGGTTCTCCCGTTTCCTCCCACTTTCTTCATTCCACCATTTTCACTCATCTCTCATCATCACCGTCTCCTTTAGCCTAACCGGCATAACCGTGGGACGTAAAACTTAAAGATTTCATTTCATTTCATGAGTTCTGCCCTGGCTAACATACGTAAATTCACTTCTACGTATAAGAGTCTTTAAAGTTACACTTGAAATTGTCGTTCGGCATTCTTGTAGCTTATGAAGGCATGAATAATTCAAGTATGTTTGTCACAACATCTGCAAACGAATATTCATTCGTATAGAACCTCTAATACATCACATTAGAAACACATGAACTACACAAAGAAAACCATTGTGCATTAGAGCAGATCTCTTATTAGCAAATAGCCCTGCACACGCGCACTGCTCAGATAGCCCACAGCCTGAGCCTGAGCGCGAGTCCAAATTTAACTCAATCGCGATTGAGATTGTCAGAGGTGTAACGGTTTACGTTGAATATACCAACACTATATCAACTAAGTCGTCTTAGATGTTTCTGCAATTCCAAAAAGCAGGTGGTTTTTCGTGATTAAGATATGTTTAAGTGGGGGACGAATATAGAACCTGAAAATCGGGTGGTACCCGCTAAAATCGGGTAATAAGCCAACATTAAACTAAATAGAAAATAAGGTATATCCCTATTTAAGATCACTACACATTAGAGTTGCAAGGGCTCGGAAAAAAAGCGGCTTTTTTGAAAAAAAAACCCGGTTTTTTCTGCTTCGCTTTTTTGCTTGGGAAATTTTGGGCTTCTTTGAAAATTTTGCTTAAACTGATAATGCAGATATTGTTTCGCTTCTCTACAACAAAAAACTCATTTAATTAGTGGTTGATGCAGATAATAATATGAAACCTCGAAAATAAACCATGAATTTCAAAAAGATTTTTTTAAAAATTCTTAACATTTTTACATTATGAATTCCTAAGGATTAACCAATTTATGTAATAATATTTTAGCCTCTTATAAACAATAAGTACTTAAAAAATGATACATAAATAACTAGCAAAATTGTATGTAGTATTTTTACTTCAAAATATCACACACCCTCTTTTTGAAGCAAAATAAAGAAAAAAACATGAGAGAAATATGCACATCAAGAGCTTCGTTTCGGGTAGCTCTGTACATTCTTGAAATTTTTCAGTTAAGTTTTAACTTTTATATACATTGTATGAATATTTCGAACAAATTTTTCACTGATTGATCACAAAGGTAATAATCTGTTACCACCTATCAGGTGCTCCGAATCTGCAAAATCGATAAAGCTCTAAATTCTGTAATGCACTGACTGTTCCTTAAGCTTGTTCAGAATAGGGAAAGTACCGAATTTTCTGTTCATGGATCATATACGTAATAGACGGTTCATCTGAGAATATGGTTTTCTAGGCTGTAGAATATATAACAACCATCACGGTTTACCCAGTCCTGAAGGTTTCTGAATTTTTAACAAGAAATTCAACATATCTTTACGAAACTTTTTTTTCTTTCTTTTTTCTTTTTCTTTTTTCTTTTTTTTTTACCAAAAAGGAAAACTATGGAATACATTTAAAATGAGTGGAAGAATTAATCACTGTTCCAATTCACAAGAAACGAGACAAAATTGATTGTAATAATTATCGAGGCATTTCTCAACATTCTATTAATAAGATTGACCCCATACGCAGATGAAATTATTGGAGATTATCAGTGTGCATTAGTCGAAATCGATCATATATTTACCAGTCGACAAATACTCGAAAAGAAATGGGAATATATTACCCAGTACATCGACTGTTTATTGATTTAGAAAGGCTTACAACTCAGTTAGGGGGAAACATTGTACAACATTCTTACAGAATTTGGAATACTGAAAAAGCTAGATTTACTAAGTGTTTAAATGAATCCCAGAGTAAAGTCCAAGTAGAAAAATGCGAGCTTCCACGTCGAGATTGGCCTGAAACAAGGATATGCATTATTGCCGTTATTATTCAGCTTTGTTCCGGAGCACCCTATAAGAAAAATCAAAGATAGGAACCAGGGAGAGCCTAGAGTTGAAGGTGTTCACCAGGTTATGGTGTATGTTGATGATGTAAATCTAATAGAAGAACAATCGAAAGAAATGCAGAGAATTTATTAAACGCTTGCAGGGATATGAGTAAATGCAGAGAAATCTAAATACAAGGAAGTTCACAAGGATCGTAATATGGCAAATTGTGAGTGCGTTAAAATATCAATTAATACTTTCGACACAGTGGATACTTTCAAATATCTTGAATCAGTATTACCAGACCAAAATCGTACCCTCAAAGAAATTAAATGTCGACTGAAATCAGGAAATTCTTGTTATTATTCAGTTCAAAACATTTTGTCGTCGCGAATTCTGTCAAGGAATTTAAAGCTTAAAATATATAAAATGATAATCATGCCTGTTATGCTTTATGGTTGTGAAACATGATCGTTTACGCTGAGGGAAGAACGCAGACTGAAATTATTTGAGAATAAAATTCTGAGACGAATATTTGGACCCAAGAGGAACGGGAATGGGTAATGGCGGAAACGTCATAAGAGGAACTACATAATTTATACGGTTTACCAAATATCGTTAGAGTCATCAAGTCTAGGAGGCTTAGGTGGGCAGGTCATGTAGCCAGAATGGAAGAAAGTAGGAACGCTTTCAAAGTTTTAACTGGAAATCCAATCGTATACGTCCATTAAGAAAACCTAGGCCCAGATGGGAGGACAATATTAAGATGGATTTAGCAGAAATAGGAATACAGAGTAGAAACTAGATTGAATTGGATAAGGACAAAAGTCAATGGAGAGCTTTTGTAGTCATAGAGAAAGAGAGAGAGAATACATTTAAGTTAAGCACAACAAACATGAGTGAGTGGTTAGCTTTCGCGCTTCTATCGTGAAGTCCGGGATTCAGCCCCGCATTCGACCATTTTGACAAACGTTTTCTTAATCCATCTGTGAATGTAGAGATAGTGCGTGTACTGTGTGTCCTGGCCGACTTCCTTTCTAATCGTTTTTAAATCTTTGTTATTACTAATTACTAGCAGTGATGGATTTGCAAAGAGGGTTAGGGGTGGGGATGCCTTTCGGACCCATTGCCTCTACCCTGAAATTACGGAATTTCTAAAATAAACTAAATATTAGTTTTGCCTTTACTCATAAACTTCAAGCTGTCCTCAAATTAAAAAAAAAGGGATTTTTAGAAAAACTAAGCATTAATAAAAAAAGCCCCTCCCAAAATACTTTTCTAAATCCGCCACTGATTATCAGTATAAAATGGTCTTCAAGGTTGTATCTGAAATATTATAGCTGAATATACAAACGAAACGAAATATTTGTTATGCCTGTACTCATAAACTTAAGCTCCTCTTAAATAAAAGTTAGGAATTTTTAGAAAAACCAAACATTATTCAGAAAAACCCGTCCCAAATATTTTTCTAAATCCGATATTGATTATTTCTATCAAATGGTATTCAAGGTTGTGTCCGGAAGATTATTGTTAAATCTTTGCACAGCTACATTATAACGGAAATGTGGAAGTACGCTCTGATGGATATATTGAAAAACATAAGTTTAATTATGTGCTAGAAGCTAGGGTTCTAAGCTCCAAGATATGAAACATGAATGACTAAAAAGAAATGATCTAGAGAAGAAAAAAAAATGTGGATGATTCAGAAGTTAAAATAAGGTTAAACAGCTTCTAAAATTGCCCTCAAATACTACGTACTTTATGTTTACTTTAATTCATAAACCATGTGCTCCATCCATCATGATGGTGAATTCCAGAGCGAAATATGGCATTCAGGTCATGAAATCTTATTTAACTTTAGAGTATATTATAAGAAAGTTATTTAAACAGAAAAATCATGAAAATGAAAAAAGCCAAAATTTCCAAAATTCTCGTTTTTTTTTCAAAAAAGCCGGCTTTTTATGTGCAAAAAACCATCGATTCAAAAAAGCCGGCTTTTTTGCATCTCTACTACACATGCAACTCATGAAATTCAATTCAACTCGTGCAATCAGACTGAGATCTTTTATATTATTATTACTCTTTCCCCTTGTTTTTAAAAATAGTACTGCCACTCTTTCTTTTGTTAACAAAAAAGAACCACCTCCCTTTCTTAAAACCAAAAGAAAAGAAAAGAGAAGAAAGAAAATCTCGATCGCAATACAAAATTTTATTGATTTGTTGCCACTCCGATAAATGTGAATGTGGTTTTGTATGTGTTGATTTGGTTTCTTATCGCAAGTCGCAGACACCTGCAATAGTTTATACGTGAAGGAAACACCGATCATATTTTATTCTGTATCTTTTTATTTCCCAATAAAAGATAGCCGTGCTTCTTTGTGAGAAATTGCAACTTATTTTTTTATTCTGACAATTGTAAAAGTATACTCAACAAGAATTTCCTTACACTTTAAGACATTTTAAGAAAAAATTCCTTCTTTCCCTTCTGCAAATTTTGAGCATTTTTTTCCCTACGCCGAGGGAAATTCCTCTCCATCTGGCAACTGTGAGCCGAAGTGGAGAAAGATTCTTTGCTGTTTTCTCGTCGTTACTTGATATTAGTGCTGTCGAATTTTTGTGACATTTGCGGTTTTCGGTTTTTCAGAAAACCGGTTTTCTAAAAAGAACCTAAACCGCAAAAGCGGTTTTCAAAACCGTCATTTCGGTTTCATAAAATTTCACTTTCCAAAAACCGGTTTTCGGTTTCTTCAAAAACCGATTTGGACAGCACTAGTTCACATCACCTAGACTATGAAATTGTTACGGCAGAATGAAAAACATTTATGTACAACACGCGATTATAAAATTCCCAAAATGGGAAGATAAAGCCTGAGGAGGTAATTAAATATAATAATAGCCATCACAACACAGCCTGTTGTTATTATTTTAAACAAAAAGCGTCTCAGCACCTTCTGTCAATTTTATCTTTGAAAAAAATATTTCGAAATATATATATAAATTCATATATTGGCTGCTAATGCTTATGAGTAGGAAAGGTGCGTACAAGGTAAAGGAAATATGAGCCCACGGACTTTTGTCAATTGGTACTGTCCCGTGATTTGCCTAGTGGGAATAAGAGAAAATCGCTGAAACCCAGTCACGATGGCTAGCCCTGATTTTGAACCCAGAACCTACCGAATGCTAAGCCAATACTTTACCACTGACCCACGGGCGCTCGGTATAAAAAAAAATATTTTTATTAAATAGAAAGAAGTTCTTATTGCAATAAAGAGAAAAAGGGAACTATTATGACTTTCTTGCTCCAAATATGTCCGCAAATTAAATACCGGTATCAACTCTCGACATTGGCTGTTCAAGGTAGCATCTCTGCCAAATTTATTATTATTATTATTATTATTATTATTATTATTATTATTATTATTATTATTATTATTATTATTATTATTATTATTATTATTATTATTATAGGTCACTGGAAAATAGATAAGCAAAACTAACACAAATCCGATAAGACACTGAAAATGGAAATACATACAAAAACACACCAGTGGGAGAGAATTAGTCTCATAGCAAACACTGGTAGATAATCACAAAGTAACATAGCCATTTAAAATAATATTGTACAAATATTTGAGTATTTAATTTAACACAAGATAGACAGCTCTATCTTTCCCACTACACTTTCAGAACTTATCAACTTGAAGACTTACACGTAAATGACAGCGAGAAAGACAGATCTCAAAACCGGCAACGTTGTAACACATGTTTTGGTGTTTTTCATAAAAACCAGCTCTTACCAAAGTGTTGCGATAGACACAATAAACATACTGGGCGGTATGCAGAGAGAATGCGTTAAACGAGGGTTAGTCACAGACTAAGTAATGGCATACTAGCTCTTTAGTAAGAAAGATGCACTTTTTGGTATTCAGAGTCTACTTTGAGTACAACTAAAACGTTGATTTGGGTATGATTAACTTACACAACCCCAATGCATCAGGGGAGAAAAATAAATGTGGCAACTACGGAAAAGTAGATGAGCGCATGCGTAGCTTTAAAAATGAAAATACATGAAATACGAAATGTTTCAAACGCTAAGCCGTGGATAAAAGATTAGCCTCTGCTCTAGATTAATTAGTCACATGTGATTAACTTCGTCAAATACTACGTCCTAATCAGAGACTCTGAATACAATTTTGATAATCATTCTTTAGTCAACCCCGTAGTATGGCGTTAATCAGACTTCAAAAAGACTCTGCATAAGGTCCACCAATTCTAGAATCAGATGACACTACTAAACTGAAGATGAGCAGTAGCGGTTTCTGACGTAGGGCTACCGGGCTACAGCACGCTTCCTATGTTTCTGTATTTGTGTTAGACTAATTTTAGTTCAAAAAATTTTCATCTATTCATTTGTTTAAACTGTTCATCAATGAACAAAATACAGAACTTTCCTATGACGATCTTCTTTTTCGAGCGTGGAGCGCGATTATCAGCGCCTTCAGCAGTGTGGAAGTTGTACTAACGAACCGAGCGGGCTATACTGAATGGAGCCCGCTTGAACTATACAAGCCTATATCTCTAGCATGGAGCAAAGATCTCAATATGCCTTGTCCACTTTCCTTTTTTTACACCCAAAACAGCTTCCACCGTGCTGTGTTAGGTTGAGCCCGAAGACATTCTGCGCAAGCGCCAAGTATTCCTCTTTCTCGCTTTCTTTTGCTTACTGGCGGCGCTCGCCGCTCGGTTCTGTCTTTTCTCCTCTTTTTATTTTCTTTAATCCTAAAGGTCCGGGAGCCCAGAATTGTCGGGAGTGTATATTAAATGAATTGAACATTTTTGACACAGATTCAGATCGTAGCAGAATTATAGCGCACACATTTAATGGGGCATCGGTAATAAGGGATCAATTAATGGCGTACAATCTAAAAAAAATAAAGAACACTTTCCTTTGGCACACTACGTCCATTGTTAACCAATTAAATTTGATAATGGGAAGAACTGCATCTCAAAATCAATCGACAAGGGCTTTTTTCCTGTAGTCTTTCAGGATTTTCCACATTTTTCCTCCTACTCCCCACAGCGTGTATCTGTTTTGGAAAAGTGGCTGTATGACGTATTCCGAGTGGGTCAGCTACTCAATGGAATTTCAAGTCACGAACCGTCAATTCCATCTATGAAACTTAAAATGTTTCGAAAGAGTGTTTTTCAGAACTAGAGAAATCCAACACAGGGAATTCATGTTTTGGTTAGAATTCTTTCACAAAATAATGCCGCATGTGAATATTTTCTATAATCAAATTCAGTGCAGGCCTACCAGTAAAGTACAAACAGTACTTAAATATTTCATTGAAGCCAATGAGAAAATTCGGAATGACACAGACAATATTAGGACAAGTGATATTTTTCTTCCAACAGTTGGTAAAACAAATATGGGCGGATTATATCTTGCAGAGTACCCAATGCCAAAGAAGTATGTGATCGCATTTCTGCGGATGCGCGAAATAGATTTGAGAAAACAAGCCATTTGGATGCCGCCAAATTTCTGGATTCTGCAAATTTTAGTGATTTTTCCGGAATATTTCTGGACACTGCGGTTGAAAGCTACCCAATGTTAGGTAGTGACTTCGCACTGAGCTTTTGGTTCTGTCAGCTTATCTTTAAAAACAATTTACAGAACAATTTTAGCGAAATAACAACCCTTTTGCAAATAACAGTCACCATACCAATGTCCACAGCAGAGCCTGAGAGGTGCTTTTCGTCTCTAAAGAGAATTAAGGCATTCGTAAGGAATTTCCGTAGGTCAGGAAGAACTGCCCTTGCCATGCTCTCGATAGAAAAAAGTTGGATCAACAACATGCTAGATTTCAACTCCAGGGTGATAGAAAAGTTTGCCAACATTAAGAATCGAAGGATGGATATCAACTTCCGCCTTCAGTAGGTAAATGCACGTATATACACCCTCCATTCCAAAAGAAACCGAACTTTTGAAAACAAATAGTACCACTAGTGCCATCTGTTGTAATATTTTACCGGTAGATGGCGTAGTTCCTCATTGACAACTGGTATAAATGTCATGACATTTGGATGCACGGCAACAAAGTTATTGCGTTTCAACTGTCAGTGTGTTGTGTACATTGGTCGGAAAATGAGTTTCAAACAACGATCTGCAATTGAGTTTTGTGGTAAACTGGGTAAAACTTTTAGTGAAACGCACCAAATGCTACAAAATGCATATGATGATGAGTGTCTATCCCGTACGCAAGTTTACGAGTGGTTCAGGTGATTCAAATCGGGTAGAGAGACGCTGGATGATGACGAAAGATCAGGCCGTCCCAGAACCGGATTATCGGAAGAAAACATCGAAAAAGTGCGTGAATTCATCAAACATAACAAAAAATCGTCGGTGAAAGTTATTGAAATGGAATTAGGCATTCCTCAAACAACCGCATACCGCATTTTGACCGAAGTTTTGGGCCTTAAGAAGGTTAATTCGCGGTTTGTACCGCACAAACTCACCGAAGATCAAAAAGTTGATCGAATTGCGCATTGCAAAGACATCGTTAAAAGTGCTCGGCAGAATCGAAACTTCTTGAAATCGATTGTAACTGGTGACGAGACGTGATGTTTTGAATATGAGCCCGAAACAAAGCGGCAAAGTGCTGAATGGAGAGCGTCGGATGAAGGAACACCCAAAAAAAAAAAAAATCGCTTGGTGAAGTCAAAAGTTAAGGTGATGCTGATTTGTTTTTACGATTCAAAAGGAATTATCCACAAAGAATTTGTTCAGCCCGGCCAGACAGTCACTGGAGAGTTTTACTTGGGCGTCATGAAGCGTTTGCTGGCAAGAATTCGTCGTATTCGGCCCGAATATCGCGAAATCGGCAGTTGGACTCTTTTGGACGATAATGCACCATCACATCGTTCGCGACTTGTAACTGAATTTTTGGTCAAAAATCACATTATTCGGTTGTATCATCCGCCCTATTCACCAGATCTTGCTCCGTGCGATTTCTATCTGTTCCCGAAACTGCATTTGGCGATGAAAGGAAAGTGGCACGCATCGATTGATGCCATTGAGAAGGCGACGACCGCCGTCCTAAAGACCATTCCAATAAAGGACATGGAGAAGTCGTTTGACAACTTGTTGGAGCGTGCAAATATGTGTATCGATGCAGAAGGGGAATACATTGATTAATAAAAATGATTTGTTCCAAAATGTACATTGCCTTTTTGTTTTTTTAAAACGTTCGGTTTCTTTTGGAATGGAGGGTGTATATATATATATATATATATATATATATATATATATATATATATATATATATATATATATATATATATATATATATATATATATATATATATCTTGTAGCACGCTCTGTTAATGACAGTACGAGCCGCCACTGAAGATGAGTACGTTTTATTGTACTGAAATTAGCCAATAGCAAATTGTAGACGGTCTCTAAATTATCGTTGTGCGTTTATTACAGCAATATTTTTTTTAATAGCCTATTTTGATAAGTTTCACTTTTTTTCTGTGTTGAGGTCGTGTCAAGAAGAGAAAGGATGTAGAAAAACCAAGTAGTGGGATGTCTAGTTTAACAAAAACAGCGGAATTTGAGGGATTGAGGGATGATCCGGAAACGCGGCTTGGTGTTGTTTGCAAAGCCACACCGCTGGATTATTTCTCTCCTACTCCACCCTTCTCATCTTCCCTCCTTCTGAAGGAAAGCTTATTTTAAGGAAAGTTTGTTTCCAAGCAAGTGATAATGGCAGCCAAGGAAGCAGATTGATGCATTGGTTCTTCATTTTTGGAAGATGTGAAATTGAGTTCAAGTACTGTCGTGCACACTGGCGCAAGTCCCAAGGTGGATGAGGGGGACGATGCCGAAAAGAATGGATTCGACATTAATATCGGTCATTTTTGATTATTTTTATGTTATGAGTACGTTTTATTTTTATGTTGATTATTTTTCACAGTATGTAGGCCTATGTTTTTATATAATGACATCCCACTGTTCAATTAGAATATGTATTTTAATCAATTTAATATCGAAAGATCCGAAGATTGATAATCCTGCAAAATATCATTTGAATTGTTAAAATAATTGTTGCATGTTGAGATAAATTCACATTCAATTTTACATGATAGATCTATTTATGTATTGAGCTGAGTTTAACGTCCTTTTCAGCAGCGAGGCTATATGAGACGGGACCTTCTGATTAACGTGGAATCCGAACCACATGAACTCCCGCCAGTTCACTTCGAATGTCAAAAAAGAAAAAAAACATTCCAACAATGTGAAAAGAAAGGAAAAAATGTTAAAACAGAAACAAAGGACATATAAAAAAATAATAAATAAACAAGGGAAGAAAAGTCTTCCTTTTCGTTTCATCCACAGTAGCAGTTTTTTTTCTTTTTTTTTTAATGGAGTGAAATAGACTGACCGTGATTGGCAACACTAATGTCAAACTAGGGGCTGCGGTTTCACTTTGCACGTGGTAAAAAATGTCAGAGACCATCTCTTACTGGAAGCTCTATAACTCAATTTAATAAAGGAGCAAAACCATTTTAATACGTACATTTTTAATCAAATCACGTATAAATACGGAATCCGCATTCTATATAAGATCAGCTACTACGTAAAAATACAGAATTAGCACTCAAAGTGTTAAAAGGAAGAGATTTTTTTTTTCTAATTCTTCTCACTGCAGTCCATATCCTATGGGTCCAAGAAACTTGTTGGTTGGGGGAACCGGACACCCCTAAACCGTCAAAATCGACGCCTGCTCCATTCTCGAAAGAACACTATATTCTAAATTGCCAATCAACCAATTTTCTACTTGTATGGACAAATTCTTTGTAAATTACATGATACAAAGTAAAGGAATATTGATTCAGCCTGTGCTATACAGAAATTGCGTGACAGAAATCACATGAAAAGCTAACAATTCTTGAGTAGTAAACGAGAGATGAGGGAAGAGACTCCTTGTACGAGATGAATTTCGTTGCAAATGTTCATTTCAATTTGATAATTTATTTGTAACAGGAAAAGAATATAACATTTGCACTTTTTTATTCTGCGACATCATTAGTTAACCCTCTGACTACCAACGAGGGAGTACTATGTGCCCACCCCACTACAGTATATTTTTTGTAATTACTCTTCTAATCTTTTTTTTTTTTTTAATTGTAAGAAAATATATTATTGCTCAACATGTTTAACTAAAGCGTATACCTTACGGTCGTTCAAATTGAATATTAGTGTGTCTCATAAATGTGCTATTTTAAGTTGATGGGCTGGGCACAAAGAAACCCCATCCCTCCGCCGTTGGTAGATGTGATTGACATTTAGAATTTCCACTCCTAGATGGCAGTGTAATAAGTAGCTCTTAGTCCCATCCTGTATGCTGTTCACTTCAGTCCCTGTAGATTTTTTTGAGAGTTTTTAATTAGTTTCTTTTGCGAGATATATTTAATCTTAACACAGTGGCGTATTTAGGGGGGTGGCTTCCGGGCTTAAGCCCTCCCCCCCGAAATTTTACTTAGTATAGTAAAGTAAATGAAATATCTTGCAGAGTTTTCACATTTCCAGGCAAAGCCCCCCTCCCCCGAAAGTTAGCAAAGCCCCTCCCGAAACAAAATCGTAAATACGCCACTGTCTTAACAGGTGGGCACGAAACCCCCTTGGTAGTCTGCGTTACAAAAAATAGCGAGGGTTCTAAAAATGAAAGCTAATTATTCAGACGGAATTCATACCTCAGTCATCTTGCATTCTCTTTAAAGTGTGCTAGTGGTATTGGTTTACAAAGATATCAGTCCCGTGCTTGTAACATGGAACTTGCAATTCACTTAATAAAATGCATTGTTTATGTAATAGTGATTTTCTACAAACTCATTATGGAATCATGTTACCTATAATAACTTGGCCGCTAAGGAAGAGGCATTGCTTACTGCAGGGCTACGTCTGCTCTGAGCAGGTCCTAGTCTAAAACGTCATGCATAGTCTTCTGATGAGCAATCACATTATTTTGGGTCTACTGTAATAATTACCTACATTATTTTCAATCTCGTACTTTATTAGCATTATCGCCAACTGAAGATGATTGTGAAAGAACACTTCTGTTCCAGAGCTGGATAGATTTATGGTATTTATGCCGGCGAAAAAATTCCATGTCAGCACTGTAGCATAAGCTCCCGAATAATTATAAAAACGAAGCATCTTTTCGGTTCTAAATGAACTTGATACTTGGACTAGGCAAAAGTAAATACATTTCTAAAAATGTGCTGTTTTTCCATTTTTGATTTATCAAATATAGACCTACAAAATGTTTTAATATCCATAAAGGACCAATCAGCATGTGTTTAAATATGGGCTCCAGTCTTCAACGATGAAAGGGACCCAACATTCCAACATAATGAAAAAAGTTCCCCAACTGCTCAATGTAATGAAAGAAGGACCCCAACTGCTCGATATATTGAAAGAAGGGCCCCAGGCACAAACTAAATCAGTTTCCAATAATAAAAGACCATGGGCCTAGCCACAAATCCAGTAACAAAAGGACCCTATTGAGAAAGTTAACTTACTGATGGAAGGATGGAAGAGGGGGAAGTGTTGGCAGCATAATAACCAGTGATCTACCAAATTATTTAGCTTTCTTCTGTTTTTTTCTTTTCTCTCCATCTCTTTCTTTATTGTTTTCATTATTTTTATTTGTGAGAGGCCCTGGCCAGTCCTTCCCTGGGTATTCTTGAAATTCATGATCAAAGATTTCGCCCATATTACTTTTTCTTGATTGTGTTGCTATGCACATTTGAACCAAAAGAGAAACATTTGCTCTTAATATTTTTACTTGCTTTTCTTGTACTCGCTTACTCTTCAGTGTTTTGAACAGCAAAATATATTTCTTCTGTATTGGGGTGTCAAATGGTTTACTTCTTCTAACGAGGACTTCATTCACAAAACTGTCATATTGTTATTTACCTTTATCCAAAAGCATTGGCACTGATTCTTTCTCTTCGGTAACGTCTCCTTGAGTATTCACTAGTTTATTACCGAACTCGAGAAATGGATTTCCATTCTTCCGAATCACTTGAATCATGTTCTTAACATCAGGCCCGTAACCAGCCCAAAAAAGTAGGGGATGCCCGGACAGAAGTTAGGAGGGGCCGATCCAACCATTTTATAGTTCATCATTATATTATAGTTCATTTGCAAGCCTACCGTGAAAATTTTAGGGGGGGCCGGTCCCTCTACCCCCCTGGATACGGACCTGCTTCACATCACATAGAAAATCTTGTTCTTTTGCCATTTCATCATGATGAAAGTAGTCACACTCATTATATTCATTGTCTTCATACCTAGACCAAATTTTAAAGTCTTCAAGTCGCTTATTTACTTCAGGAGCAAACATAGACAAGTTCAGAAGAGCAATTGGATCTTGAGTTAAGCCAATTACTTCCCCTGTTCCCTTTAGTATCTTGTTTAGCTGTTCATGGCCTTGATAGATTGCAATGGAAAAGAAATGTTTCTTAGACTATTGACAGTGAATCTCCCAATCTTGAACTCATTAAGGACCGATTTTGATACTTGTTTCATGACATTAACATGGATAGGAACCCATCTGACATAGTAATAAGTGGTCATCAACATGCAAAAAAAAAAAAAAAAAAAAAAAAAAAAGACAACATGAAGTCCAAGGCTGCAACATGAAGTTCAAAATTTCCCTCTCTATGCGAAGGAGCAAAGATCAGCAATAGAGCCTGTAATTCCAGAAGAAGAATCCAATACGCAAACGTAGAGCACATACTGTTGTTTTTAACCCAAGTATTAAATTCAGTTTCCGATTATGCTTCTTCGTAAGCTTCGTTGAGGAGTGCTTGTGTATGTTATATGATACGTGTATCTAGCCTTATTTATTTATTTATTTGTAAAAGGCATACAGGATTACAATCCTACAATTGTCGTATTAACATATTTAATACAATATCATTAATCTATAGGAAAATAGGCAAGTTTCAAAGACAGACCTAGAAACATTTTTTAAAAAATACAAAATACGAAATACGATAAAGTAAAATACAACAGAAAAAAACGATTTGACATGTACGGTTTTAGAATACCATCTGCGATTCCTTGAGAGGTTAAAGCAGCTTCGACAAAAGCTTTAATCCATCCTGATCCCTGCAAGATATCTCCAACTGCCCTTACACTGTGATTTTCTGTATAAAAGCCTCAGTGGTGTATTTACGATTTTGTTTCAGGGGGGCTTTGCTAAATTTATTCCTGGAAATGTGAAAATTCTGCAAGATATTTCATTTACTTTAATATAGTAAATAAAATTTCGGGAGGCTTAAGCCCAGAACCCCTTCTCCCTTAAATACGCCACTGGAAACCCTCCAAGCATGATCACAATATCTTTCAGAAAACCAGAGCTCCACTGAAGTCACTTCATTATACCTTAAATTGACCCATCCCCAGTCATCACGAATATCTGTTCTGAATTTAAATGATGTATGGCTTCCTTAACCAATTCCATTGCGTGAAGAATCATTCGTGAATCACTAGACGACTTTAAATAAACAATCTACTAATGTATGGCTGCACTTTCGTTACTAATTTCTTATGATAGGCTGACTAAGTAACTTGAGCATTTAATTGTTCAGGAAAGTTGTAACGAGAAAGTAAAACTAAACTTGGTTCCTCCCAAAATGAAAAATAATGTTTCCATAATTAGTTTGTCAGAGATTTTAGATACAAATGATCACAATGGAAAAACAGTGTTTCTAACTGCAATATTACGAAACTTCATTCTGAAAAATAAAATTTTCTCAACACACACATTTCTTAACTCTGAAAATGGTATCCAAAATTTATAGATAACAGTATATAACAGGATTCTGGACATTACAAATTCATTTTGTATAAATGCAATTAATTTGCTTTACTTTAGTACAAAGAATACGATTATATCTTCTTTCTGTAAGAAGTTATACGGTTTTAAATATTTTACTAGGATATTTACGAGCGGCCATATTGATAACGTCTTAAGTTTCGGTCTATTAGAATGTAACTTCTCCTCCCTATATTATTAACTAGGTGACTTAAAGACTAAATTTGCAGTGGTGAAACATCTTTAACTCTTATTTAATTATACAAGTATAACATATCTATAAATTACAGTTACGAAGCCACTACACTGTCTTATATAGCATCACGTAACTCCGTATGTGAAATTATACAGAAAATATATTGATACCGTTTTATAGATCATAATAAGACCTACATTTTTTGTTCTACAATATTTTTAGAATTCTTGATAATTATGGAGTTATTCAGATTTAAAATTATAAAAACGAGTGTCAAAAAATAGTTTCTTCGAGCTTACTTCAATATATCTCAAATATGGCACCATACACAGATACTGCAACTAATTATGTATAATTTGCAGTTAATTTACTTTCATTTAGGTCAAAAATGATCGTTTTACCTCTATTCTGTGGGAAATTATATGTGTTTAAAAATTCTATTGGACATTTCAGGGGCGGCCATGTTGATGACGTCGTAGCTAAGTCTCGATCTACTGGAACGCCAGTTTGGGCCCCCTTCTATTGTTTGTGTATATGACCCAAAGGATGAATCTGCAGTGGTGGCCAAACTTGTACACACACTGTGGCAAGCGGTCGGGCGGGAGAAAGAGAAAATAGAGAGCCTTGTAAGCTCTGTGTTGATGCGCGCTCAACCAAGGATGTTATAAAATCCTTTCGCTCAACCAAGGGAAAAGTTGGACAGATTTGTCCTGCTTCTCTCTTGCACGCACAGACACAAACACACACATAAAACAAGAGGCACGGTATATTATCTAAGCATTATTTGCCTAGCCATGGTTAATATGAAAGAAGAAATAAATACTTTTCTAGTGCACTTTACAATTGAATATGTCTTGTTAAATGGAGATATGTTCCTTTTCAAATATTACATATATCCCTTTCTAACAATAATCAATTCAATTTCGGAATTTAGCAACATCTTACGTATGTTTACATTACCTTTGTGTGTGTGTGTATGTGTATGTGTATGTATGTATGCATTTAGGGATCGAATTAATATTCCCAAACTACATTTCAATTGATTTATCCTTGAAATGTTACTGTAAAGCAAGCATGTGAAGCCACATACTAATATGTAAGAGTTATATACACTTGTAATTAAAATTAATCATTATAAAATATGAGGAAGTAAAAAAATTGTTACTTGCCAAGTCGTGTAGGGTGGGCTTAAAATGGAAAACGCTTAGGACTTCCCTCGTGGCTATGTGGTTAACGTATGCGTCTTTGACGTGGGAGACCTGGGTTCAATTCCCAGTGGGAGCTCATGTGGCTCGAATTCCACGTTACGCCACATGTTATGTGTATGATTGAATAAGTTAGACTGAAAATGAACGTCTGGTGCGGTCTGACACACAGTCACTTCATTGACCCCCCTTTTTTTCTGTGACTCTACCATTACCAACACATTTACCTCGGTATTCTGACCAATTTCGCGGTGCCAGCAAAGTTACTTCAACTCGATGTATTTTCCCAGCAGAATGGTGCTTTGTGCACATGATCACTAAAGTACATGATGTCTTGACACTACGGTTCTCTACAGATGGATTGGGTGGTACGATCCTTTTCCGTAGCCACTTTGTTCACCAGACTCCTAACATTCCTGGTCTTGTTGTTGAGTTTCGTGAAGGATTATGTGTATCTACTAAACTTGTGCAACTCACAGAGGTTAAGCAACGAATACACAACGCGTACGACATAATTACGTATAGCATGTGCTATAGCAGGGCCCAAAATTTCCGATTGCCAGGTCGCCATTCGCTATTAGAAATTTAGAGCTGGTGACCAGTGTTCGCTAGGAATGGTTTCTGCCTAAACTCACAGGGCAGCGGTTTGTTTTACACGAAAATAATTGTCACTGAGTGAGAGAAAACACCGAATGTGAAGTCTTCACAACGGACATGGAAAGTGAATTCTTCACAACCTTGTAATTCGCCCCTTCTTTCCCACGCTCGATCGAAATGGTTTGCCTCCTGGAGCATCAACGAGAGAGATGTAATCTCTTCCTTTGTCAAACCAAAGGCCGTGGAGAGAAGGGGCCTCTCATAATTTGTACATGAGAGATACTGGCGACCATCATTTTTGAATTGGCGAGTGCGTATGAATTTGAAATTTTGCGCCCTGTGCTATAGTGTACATGGAAGGAAAGAGAATACAGGCTTCATGTGTTCTGTACAACTAGTGGTGCTCGTATTGATGTCTACAACTGAGGTGACAAAATAATAAATAAATAACTATGAGTTTCTGCAATATGTACAAAAAACCGTTAGTAAAACTATGAGCATAAAAACAGTTCTTAAATACCTAGTATATAAACCAGTGTTAATAAATTAATCTTTGTTTTTCAAGGTCCTTCTCCTGAGTCCGGCCGTTGTCTTCGATCTGAGTTCTGCGGCACAGGGGTGCTGCAGTTCACCGGTGCATACTCCGGTGCCCCAGCCGTGCTTTCTGGGGATATGCTCTGTTCGGTGGTACATGCACCAGCAAGCGGTATATCAGCAGGGAGTACGGTGTGTCGTAGATACCGGCGATCCCGTCGTTGCGCCCGCCGACAGGGAAGTGACGACAACGTGTTAAAGCGTTAGTGGACCAGGCCACAGACGAAGATGATGAGGAGAAGTGAAGCCAAGCGTAAGTATTTTCATATTTTATTATATTTTAAGATGTATGCTTTACTAGCTCAAGTTTTCTATAGATGACTTTCATCAAAAACCTCGAGACACTCACAAACCTCTGGCACTGGAAAGTCTTAGTGGGAATTTCGAATGTCCTCCCTTTCCCATCTTCGGAAGATGCATGCAAGTTAATGAAATGTTCATGTTCTAATTAAGTGGGGAAAAGCCGTAATTACCTATTTATTCAATTGTTCAACAAAAGGAGCAAACTTGCAATAAAATTATTAATATGCATCCATGTCTATAAGTTAAAGGATTTGTCTGAAAATGACCAAATATTCGTTATTTACGTTGTACTTTCTCGGTTAACAAAAAGAGGTCTCGATCTCTCTTTCTTCTCGAGTCGAAAATCGTCGTCTAGGTCTCGGTCTCGAATGTTTACCTTGAAATCGATACCTTATAGTATCAGCACAATTGTTATAAATATATACAATGGGTTTTAGGTTTCCTGTTCATCGCATGACATTTTTCTCTTACGCTAGTTTGCTTTCTAGTTTTCTGAGATCGATATTTAAAATATGAAAACAAATTCAAACAATTTAGCCACTGAACCATTCACTGAAAGAGAATTAGATGCTATTGTAGTTTCGCTAGGATCGATTCTTATCCTCGTTGCAATCCTGAATACCATGTCATCAAATGTTGTCTTCACATCATCAGACATTGAAATCGTAAGTTGAATCTTCAAACCTTTATTGTTGGACCTGCTTCCAGCTCCACTCTTTGCGGCGCGATCTCATCTCTGTAATCAAGAAAACAAATTTTGTAATTTAAAAAAAAAAAGCGTAAGGAGAATCATCTGGAAACCTGTCATTTCCTCTTTTTATTTTTCATTTCATTCTTGACTGGAGAATTACTGTAGGCCGCGAACCCCTTCATACCTGAGTGCCTAATGCTCCGCTTTCTGTGCGTGTGTTTACGGGTTCAATCCTCAGCACGTACGTCATGCCTTGGGTAAAACGGGAATAGTGATCCACATCTCACTTTGAGCAATAAATCTTATCTTATAGCCTCAGTACTGACTTTAGAAATAAACTTGAATCAATCAAATCCAGTTCTACAGTTTATTTCCTTTCCGTCGAACGAGTGTTATTCAATCCTACATACCAGATAACACAGTAGATAGAGCCCAGGGTACATTTAATCAAACAGAAATTCAAATTTTACAATTTCTCACTTTTTATTAATTATATTCTTCTCTGATTGCTCTGGTCATCGCTGATAATCACACTCATTACCTTAACAAATATTGAAAAATTATACTACTATATGATTCGTTTCAAATGAATGAAACACTTTATTACCGTCTCACATCTCCGAGTTTATTTGATATTTTATAATACATGTTCCATGCTACTTTATGATGAATTTATTCCTCATAGTGTAATACAGCTACAGCACTCATATTTACTATGCATATTTTCGGGTTGGATCACCAAACGAGATGTCTAAAGAATTTACAGAGGACACTCAAAAGAATTTACAAGTGATTGAAAATTTCTATTGTTTATTCAATATAAACATATGGTGAATTAATATTTTATTTATAGTTACAAATGCCTACTTTATTGGTTGAAGCAAAAACAAGAAAAAAGGTTTGACTCGAACCAGGAATCCTTTGCACTTGAGTCGCTGATTCTTCTCACTCTGTCACGCCGTCACTTGCTAAATTTGCGCGTCGTACGATATATGTGTCGAGTAGAAAACTTTAAGACGGTTTTTCTCCATCATTTTTGCCCATTGCGCTCTCCCAGTTTGTAATATTAACTCTTTAAATGTGCACTACCACCTCGCAAAAAATGGCCCTGAAGTTCACTTACCAAAGTGTGCCTTCTCCTTGTAAGAAAAAAAGTACTATAAAGTTATTCAAAGCTACACTGAGAAAAAATGTATGTGGCGTCGTATGTTATATTTGTAAATCCTGTAGTTTTTTTTTTACTTAACGTACAGCAAGCATATAACGGAAAACGCATGTTTTATAATACTTTCTGTATAAGCGTTCCTTCTGTACGTACTTTCCGTATGAAACAATATGGGCGGCCAGGATCTCACATACAAATGGACGTATATAGCATATAGCTGATGAAGGTAACATACATATATGCATGTAATATACCGTACGGAAGACTGTTAGACATCAGACATCCTGCAACGGCATGATGTAACACCTAAGGGCAGTGCCTATGTAGCATAAGGATAACGTATGTTCCGTTCTGATTTTTGTGGTAAGCAATATACCACTGTCCGGAGAACCGATTTTTCTCAATGTAAGTAAAACGCTACACCCATCTAGTATCGAGCAAAAGCATCACTGCTTCTTTCATGTTGAATTACATTATTACGCGTACGTGACTAAGAAATAGTTCTAATTTACAACGTTTTTATATGAAAACTAGCTACTTCCACGGGATCCCCCACCCCAAGTACAATACAAAACATTCTGCTACTTAGTTTCTCCTCTAAATCTTGCAAATCTTTACTAGTCCTGGCTCCACAACGTGGAATTTAATCCTTAAACTTAAACGTTAAATATGTTCACTTGCTCAGTTACTCATCTAATTAAGGTAATTTAACAACTTTATTCTTCTACGAGAACAAGGATATGAAAGTCTTTGCAACCATTACTTTTTCGGTGGCTGTTTCACCACAATTCTTGTTTCACATATCACACCACAATAATTTACTAGAATCAGTCGCCTTTAACGGAACTCGGAGCTCTTAATTCACTTCACAACTAATTGTTCCACTATTAATCTAAGGTTTGCTGTTGACGAGGATTTTGCAATGCATGTGTGTACTACAACTATATAATAGAAGAACAATAACTTACCGCCGTTACTGCAATCGGCAAAAGATAAACGCTTTGATCCTGCTCCTGCTTTTATGATTTGGCTTGCAGTAAGCACTTCACACTTCGTTTCCTACCTCCCAGATCGCTATTACAACTGTGGCGTGAAGTATTATGAACATATTCCTTCTTTTCGGAAAACTTGTTTCAATATGTATTGTGTCATTTCATATCGAGATTCGAGAAGACTCCTTTACTTTAACTCCTTTAAAATATGTTTAGAAGTGTTCGTCAAATAGTTAAAATGAAAAAAATTCTTGGAATAATCTCTTTTATATTGCATTTTATTCTTAGTGTTTATACATAGAATTAGAGATGCAAGGGCTCGAAAAAAAACCGGCTTTTTTGGAAAAAAACTCGGTTTTTTCTGCTTCGCTTTTTTGCTTGGGAAATTTTGGGCTTTTTTCATAATTCTACTTTAAATTGATAAAGCAGACTTTGTTTCGCTTCTCTATAACACAAAAAGTCATTTAATTAGTGGTTGATGCTGATAATAATATAAAACCTCGAAAATAAACCATGAATTTCGAAAAGATATTTCAAACAATTTTACTTCAACATATTTACATTATGAATTCCAAAGGATTAACCAATGTATATAATAAAATTTTTTTAACCTCCTATATACAAAAGTAAGCAGAGTTGGCAAGAACCAATGGTTGTTTTTGAAAATGCCAAAAACCCGTTTTTGGGGGATGTTTAAACCAGGTTTTTTTAATTTAGATATTTTGCTTTATGTATTTATATTACATATTCACAGAAATAAGTTTGTTTCGCCTTGGTGTTGTTATGCAACAGCGGGGTTATGCTGGAAGAAGTTCCATAAGCTTAACTCCTTCAGTGTGGGTGGCGTATATATACGCTTTCATTTTGCTTTGGCTATTTTGTATTGCGTATCGCGAATATACTTGCCCATAGTATGAGTAATGTTATCCCGACAATATTTAGCGAGTTTGCGCTCAGCTGGTTTCAATTGATGCTTAATTAAAAGAAGAAGACGAAAAAAGAAAGAAATTAAAATAGAGTTTGGGCTTCGCCAAATATAGTTTTCATTCTTTGTTTTGTTTGAGAGCAGACAGTACAGTAATGGCTTCAAAACGATATTTCAACGATGCTGACATCGAGGAAGAGTTATGAATTAGTGATTTTGATGTAAGTGATTTTGAAACGATTTAGAATCAACATCCAAAGTTCTCAAAAAACTACACTTTTTACAGCGGTTCGCATCTGAAAATTACGCACTGAAGGGGTTAAAGAAATCCGGTCAGTAAATTTCTTAAATTGAGAAACTCCCACCCTAGCCATCGGGAGAATCCCGTCATTACTTGAAATGTAAAACAATAACGGAAAAATCCTGTTATTGCTTTGCATGCAAAATTTAAAGGTCAACATATAATCAGTACGCTAAAACTGAGGTATTAAATTAAAAATTTAGTATGTAGATATAATTGAAAGTCCAATCCAAGCTAATGTTGGAAGCTACGTAGGCAATCGATAAATTTTGCCAATTTCTATCAATATATTTAAGCAATCTTGGCTTCTTTATAAAACAACAGGCATTAGGCATGCAGAAATAGGGGAGAGGGGGGTACATTTGAACGGGGGTACCTTTGAACATTTAAGATAACAGGCTAGAAATAATAGTATATCTGGTGGTTTCAAAATTTTTGGTTTGGCAAAACTGCGTTGCGTGACGGTCAACTGTTATCTGCCATTTTAGTGTAACTGTTGATGAACAGCAGTTCTTTGTTACATTTGTGGGGTGGAAAGTTCGAATTTTTCTGAAATTTTGTAAGATTTTTGCCAGAAGCCTGTGTTTTGATATTATCTGCCATTCATTGCAGAAGCAAGTACATTAATTTACTTATCTAATGTTGCCCTTTGTATTTCACAATAGTTTGTACTAACTGGGTATTACCAAATTCTGCTTGATCATGCCGGTTGGGGCAGTTTTGAACAAAAATTAGGGGGCACATTTGAACATTGTTCTGCCTATACTTTTCTGAAACTTATAAGTATCGGCAACATATTTGGGTTCTCAGACAAGGAAGAAAAATGTTCAATGCCAACTGCTGATATTGTGTGTAGACTTTCTAATCCCACAACTTCTGGAAAGACAAAGTGTACTGCAAAAATTCTGACATTTCATGTTGATTTGCAGAATTTTAGGGTAAAATAAATTTCATGTCCAGTACCCGGTTAGTAGTGAAAAAATAATAATTTCTTAGATCTCTTAGATTGCTAGTAGTAATAGGTTCTCCATTAAGCTTATCAGGTATGACGAGCTAAATTAAAAAGTGACTCATAATCATATTTTCACAGATATGCTACGATGATCATATTTTTTTAAAATTTTTCTTCAGATCACACCTACGCCTATAGATATGTTGTCTACATATCCTTTGTGTGTGTGTGTGTGTGTGTGTGTGTGTGTGTAACGTATAATGTACAGCATATATGCAGGCCCGTATTTAGGTAAGTGCTATTCTGTGCTCGAGCACAGGACGTCACAATTTAGGGGCGGCAAAATTTTGGATTTTTTAAAAAAAGATTCACAATAAAGTTATATTTAACACTACCACACCCAGAGTCCCGCCCAAGAGCGAGAAAATGTTTAATTCGCTCTAATTACAGTAGTTACTAATTAGCTAGCTTATCTGATTAATTTTTAAAAAGTCATCATCTCCTAGTTCCACCCCAAGGGGTGAGAATGAACTTGAACATCACGAAAACTGATACCGTTAAACTCAGCGACCTCGAAAACAATGAATTCAACACTAATATATGTCGTTTTCGATTACTTTTAAACTTTCGCCCGCCTCACTCGGGAGTTGAGTATGATCTTGAAGTTGAATTGGATTAAAACTGTCATTATTCATCTCAGCGACCCCAAAAACTATGAATTCAACTCAATTCTGATGTGTTTCCGAAGGGGGAGGCAAATTGTTTAGAGCACAGAGGCGCACAATATACAAATACGGGCCTGCATATATGTTACACCAATTATTACTATTATTATTATTTCCTTGCCATACGCGATTGGTTAATTCTTGTGCCTTATACCGTTACTGCTGCTTTGTTACATTAGCCTCGTTGTTCGTGAACGAATTCATCTTGAAAATAACGATTATTGTAGTAAAATAATGGTTTGTTCAAAACTGTCCCACGTATGTTCAAATCTACCCCATGCTTGTTTCAATCTACCCCCCAAGGGGGTACATTTGAACAACACCCACTGCATAACACCCACTGAATAACAAGATCAAACAAAGTACTCTATTTTATGGCAAATATAATGTATATTATATTTAGCTTTTGCTACAGTTCTATAAGGAAATTTACTGAGTGTTTGGAAGCAAAAACGAATATTCGAAAACAGATGTTCAAATGTACCCCCTCTCCCCTATACAATTTGGTTTCGTTTCGTATGTTTAGGCTTAACATCCTTACGTAATACCGAGGTTATCAAGGAGAAGACTCGCTTAAAGTGACATCCGAACCGGTACTTGGTTTACGCATGAAAGAAGGGTTGTGGTTCGACCGAGAATTGAACATGGGACACCTTGATTAAAAGGTGAAAGGTAAATAAAACTATTGCAGGTGGTTTGATATATAGAAATGCCACCATGAAGTTCACACGATTCGCATTTTTCTTTTTTTTTTTATTATTTTTTTGGTTTAAACCAGTTATTAAAAAAAAGTTGGTGTAAACCAGCCAACCCTAAAAGTAAACACTTCTTTTTAAAAAATACACAAATAACTAGCAAAATTGTATGTATTATTTTTACTTCAAAATATTCCATACCCTCTTTTTGAAACAAAATAAAATTAAAACATAAGAGAAATACTTAGATTTATATGATACACTTAAAGGCTGCACATCTAGAGCTTTTGGTTCTGTATATTCTTGAAATTCTACAGTTAAGTTTTATATAACCATCATCACGGTTTACCCAATCCACAAGTTTTCTTAATTTTTAACAAGAGGGATTCAACATATCATTACGGAACTGTCCCCCCCCCCCCAAAAAAAAAGTACTACGGAATATTTATTTAAGTTAAGCTAGATACAACTGCACAATAAACATGACTGAGTGGCTAGCTTTTGCGCTTCTATCGGTAAGTAAGGGATTCAACCCAGCATTCGACCATTCTGACAAAGCTTTTCTTCATTCCATGTGTGAATGTAGATATAGTGCGTGTACTATGAGTTGGCCGACTTCCTTTCTTATTGTTTTTAAATCGTTATTATTACTAATTACCAGCAGTGACGGTTTTGCGAAGGTTAGGGGGCGGTCTTTTGGACTGAAGCCTGTTCCCCAAAGTTACGGAATGTCTGCAAAAAACGAAATATCTATTAGTTATGCCTTTACTCATAAACTTTAAGCTCCCGTCAAATAATTACGAATGTTTAGAAAAACTAAACATTAGTAAGAAAAACCCTTAACAAAATACTTTTCTAAATCCGCCACTGATTCTCAGTATAAAATGATCTTTAAGGTTGTATCCGGGGGTCTAGGAAAATTCGGTGTAGGAAAATTCGGTGTAAGAAAACTCGGTGTAGGAAAATTCGGTGTACAGAAAATTCGGTGTACGGAAAACTCGGTGTGGGAAAATTTAGGTGTACGGTAGATTCGGTGTAATACATATTGAATATTACCACTTACGATAATTTAACGATAATTTACGACACTTCATATTGTGAAAACGAAAACCATAAAATGTAACGAATAAAATGTTATTTCCTATTTCAAGAAAAGCAAATTTATTTTTTTGCCATCAGTCCACTACCTCTTGCATGTCTTTCGCGGGATATTACTATAAACTACTTTTCATCACACAATGAAGCTGACACTTTTTGTCGGAAATAAAACAATTGTAAGTTCAGAGAATAGTTATAGGAACAACTAAAAACACCTTTCCTATAGTACATCACAGAACATATACAAGTTGATTTTTTTAACACTCACGGATTTCATTTGGGTCTAGAATTTCTAACTGAAGTCCGATTTTCACGGGGTTTGTGGCAAGTGATCAAGAAACGTTGGGAGATTTATGGAACTATGTTTACTGGTTTAAATTCATTTGGGGTAATATCGGCCACGCCTCTAGAAAAACAGCAAATATTCGCCACTGTATCTAAGTGGAATTAGGTGAGGTGCAGTGTGGAGATTTGAGTTTCTTCGTTAGATGGCAACCTCGCGACGGTCAATAAGAAACAAGAAACTGGGCCGTTGTATTGAAATTTATGCTGTGCTACTGTATCAATATGATCAGGACACATTTACAATAATGTACTCTTTGGAGCAACGTGATTTTATCGTTAAAAAGTTTTTGGAGAATGGGATCTGTTGTTCTACGCAAAAGGCATTTACACGCAACTTTGCCTCATGTTCTCCCCCAGACAGGAACATAATATGGTCGTAAGTGAATAAATTGCAGGAAACAGGATCGCTTCTGATGAAGACAGGGAAGCATAGGACCTCGCTGTCGGATGTTGTGAAAGATATCAGGTACCGACTCTAAGTCACCTAAGAAATCTCTATTCAACATGTGATTTCGCTTCATATATCCAATATCTCATTCGAACTGTAACGTACAATGGCGAATATTTGCTGTTTTTCTTGCGATCTGCTCTATATTACCCCGGATGAATTTAAACCAGTAAACATAGTCCCATAAATCTCCCATCCTTCCTTGATAATTTGTAGCAAATCGCATGAAAATCTGACTTCAGTTAGAAATTCTAGAGCCAAATGAAATCCGTGAGTTTTTAAAGAATCACTCTGTATATACATATGCAAGATGCAAAAATATATTGATCAAAAAAGTTTTAGTGGAAAGGGCAATATAAAGCAGGATGGTTTTATCAGATAATAGTTGTACAAATAGTTGACTTCTCCTCCAATCAGACACTTTAGTTTGTTTGCCTTAAGGTAAAGTGTCTGATTGGAGGATTTTGAGCACTAAAGTGTCTGATTGGAGGACAAATTTCTCGTCATGTAAGGGCCATAAAATGTTAAAATCCCTCGAAATCTAGAATTCCAATAATTTCAGGAACACAATTCAATATAAAGTAATATAAAGTAGACAGTAAACAGTAAAAATGATAGTAGACAGTAAAAGTATGTTCTACACAAAATTTGAACTTCAAACTAATACACTCATTTATCCTCAAAGTTGAGTTTTTAATAAATCCTACGGCCTACTACAACGAATCTTTCTTTACACCTAACATTCCCCACACCGAGTTTTCCGTACACCGAATTTTCTGTACACCGAATTTTCCTACACCGAAATTTCCTACACCAAATTTTCCTGCTCCCGTATCCGAAGATTATTGCTAAACATATAAACGACGCGAAATATTAGTTATGCCTGTACTCATAAACTTCAAGCACCTCCCAAATAAAATTAGGACATTTTAGAAAACAAAACAATCAGAGAAACCCCTCCTAAAGTACTTTTCTAAATCCGCTACTGATTATTTGTATAAATTGGTATTCAAGGTTTTGTCTGGAAAATTATTGTTAAATCACTGCACAGCTACAATATAACAGAAATGTGGAAGTACGGTTTGACGGATATATTGAAAACGTACCGTACGCTTTGACGGATATATAGAAAAACGTAAGTTTAACTTTTGCGCTAGGAGCTAGAGTACTAAGCTCTTAGAAATGAAACATGGATGACAAATTAAAATGATCTAGAAAAGAAAAAAATGTCGATAACTCAAAAGTTAAAATAAAGTTAAATAGCTTCTAAAATTGCCCTCAAATACTACACTCTTCATGTTAGCTTTAATTCGTAAAACATGTGCTCCATCCATCTTGATGGTGAATTTCAGAGCGAAATATCGCATTTAGGTCATGGAATTCTTATCTAACTATAGAATATACTATAAGAAAGCTATTTAGATAGAAAAATCATGAAAATGAAAAAAGCCAAAATTTCCAAAATTCTCGTTTTTTTCAAAAAAGCCGGCTTTTTATGTGAAAAAAACCATCGATTCAAAAAAGCCGCCTTTTTTGCATCTCTACATAGAATTAATCGAGATTTTTTGCAAGCCTTCCGTGAAAATTTTAGAGGGGGTTAGTAAAAATTTAGGGGGGGCGGTCCCCCTTGCACCCCGTGGATACGGGTCTGGGGGGCTCAAGCCCTATATACTTTTGTGAATACGCCTTTAAGTAATTCCGATCACCCTCCCTTAATGCATCCGAAAATACTTCCTTCCCCAGGAAGATTTTTCTTTTTTTTTTTTAAAAAAAAAAAAAACTATTTTATTCTAAACTTCAGCTTTCTTTTGGTTTAACTAATCAGAACTCTAAATATTCTATGCAAGAACTTGTAATGCGTTCGCCGATCTTAGACGTGATGTGAATCAACTGTGGAATTTCCTGTTCTGTAACTTTCTTCATTCATCCATTTGATCAGAATAGCAGTAAATGAGCTGTGTTTATGTTAATATGAATTTTTCATACCCCATTATCAACATCAGATGTTTTAACAAATTAATTTTACTTCCATACTATAAATCATAAAACTGTAAAATTGTTAGGGATGGGCACGAGTCGAGCTAAAACTCCACTCGAATTCGAGTCGAGCTCCGAGTCTAGTCAAAGGTATTTTTCTCGAGTCGAGTTCCGAGCCGAGTCATTGTTTTTGAGGTCGAGTTTCGAGTCGAGTCGAGTTTGATAAATGACTCGCTCGCTCAGCTCGTTTTAACTCGTTTCGAAATCATGGTCAGATTAGACTGGAAATTGAAAGCTATGAGAAATGTAGGCATAATATGGAATACTTTTAGTGTTGCTCACGAGAGAGCACACCGCTCATATCTTGTCACGTCTCGATAAAGCGACGACAATAGATTTTTATAGACAGCCTCAAATGTCGTAAGCACCAATATAAGTATACACTGTAGTTCTTACCATCAAGGCTGAGACCTGTACGGTCCAGGGGCGGATTCAGCACCCATTTCTGGGGGGGGGGGCGGTGGGTTGTCATACTGCTGCTTAGAGCTACTTTTAACAGCTTCAAACTCTGGGATGGGTTTTATTTATATATACATAATAAGAAAGTTTCGTCTTGTGGGGGGGAGCTATCTCCCCGATCGCCCGCCCACTGGATCCGCCACTAGTACGGTCGAAGTTTTGAGCCCAAGCAGAAGCCCAGCCCCGATTGTGATGTCAACCGATTCGGCTCGGTTCATCTGAGCGAACAGCTCGAGCAGGTTCGGTTGGAGTGAGCCATCGGCTGGAGCCGGCTCAATTGGGATGAGACATCAGTTTAGTTGGGCTCACCTGGGCCGAGCAATTTTGAACATGTTTGGCAGCTCCCTACAACTTTTAACAATTTTTGGCTCGAGCCCGAATACTTGCTCCTCTGGAACTCAAACCCAGAACCTGGTGAACGATGGCCTTGCCTCCTAGACTTCACGACTACCGATGTCAGCAGTCAATAGTTTTTAGTATTCAGATACAACCCCCTATCTTACATGTTTATACATGGTGTTGTTGTTATATTATTATTATTATTATTATTATTATTATTATTATTATTATTATTATTATTATTATTATTATTATTATTATTATTATTATTGCTATTATTATTATTATTAAGTATTCTGCCTTTCGGCAGATCCTGGGACTAATGAGGAATTTTTCTTTTTTCAATTTTAGATTTTGGCCTGGAAATGTTTCTTCCACTTTTGTCGATCTTCAGCTTCCTCTTTCAACTCCCAATATTTTCTCCTATCTTTCAAATCATGGATCAGCTGTGTTTTTCTTCTTCCTATTCCTCGTTTTCCTTCCATCTTTCCTTCTATGGCGGTGTGAAGAAGACAATTTCATGGCAAGATATGTCCAATCCAATTGGCCTTTCTACGAAGAATGGTGGCTAGAAGTGTCCTCTTTTCTTCTATCCGTTTTAAAACATCTTCGTTTGTTGCTCTCTCTGTCCACTTTATCTTCTCCATCTTCCTCCAACACCGCATTTCGAAGCTCTCCAAATATTTCCTCTCTAACTTCCGTAATGTCCAAGTCTCTGAACCATACAGTCCAATACTCCATATATAGCACTTGACCAACTTCTTCGTAAGTCCAATATTGAGCCTGCTAGTTAAGAGTAATCTTTTCTTGTTGAATGCTTCTTTAGCTATGGCAATTCTTGACCTGATCTCTTTGGTGCAGTAAGCGTCTCTCGTCAAAATACTTCCCAGATACTTGAAATTATCGACCTCTTCAAGTTCTCTTTGTTCTACTCTGATCCGTAAGGGCGTATTTTCACGAGATATTCTCATGACTTTCGACTTTTCGATGTTAATTTCCATTCCATACAGTTTTCCAGTGTCAACTATCTCCTGTAGTCCTCCTTCGGTTTTAGCTAGTATAACCGTATCATCTGCATACCTGATCTCGTTAATGATCTGCCCTCTAATTTTGAAATCTCCAATTCCCATTAATGCTTCCTTCATTAAACATGCACTGTAAATGTTGAATAATTGGGAAGACAAATTACATCCTTGTCTGACTCCTTTTCGAATCTCCACACTATTGGTTTCTCCTTCATTCAAGCACAGCTTCACTCGTTGTCCTGTGTACAGGTTTTGAATGAGTCGTCGATCTCTCCAGTTGACTCCGATTTCTTTAAGTATTTTCAGAAGTTTCGTCCAATTGACTCGGTCGAAAGCTTTTCGCCTGTCGATGAAGCACAAACACAACTCTTCCTTTACATCAAGAATCTGTTCCATGTAATTGATCTTCTTCTAACCTCTCATCTATCTTACTTTCCAGCCGCCTATTCAGTATGCGTGCAATGATATTTCCAGTATAGGAAATCAGACTAATGGTTCTGTGATCGCTGCACTTCTTTGCTTGGTTTTTCTTGGGCAATGCAGTCATTGTAACATCAAGAAAATCCTTTGGCCATTCTCCAATCAGGTAGATCTTGTTAATAAGTGAAGTCAGTACTTTCATTGCGTTGTCTCCTAATGCCTTGAGCAAATCTACTGGTATGTCGTCTTCTCCAGTGGCCTTTCTCCTTCGCATGTCTTTGATTGCTTGTACTACTTCACTTTTCAATATACTGGGTCCTTTTTCATCATCATCCACCTCTTCTTCTGCTTCAATCGCAATATCTTTGGGGCGGTTCTTCTGATCATACAGATCTTTTATGTATTTCTTCCAAATTCTAAGGATTATTTGATGGTCAGTGGTTACATTACCTTCTTGATCTTCGATGCCGAACGTTCGTATACATTTGTTACCTTTCCCTCCTAATTCTTGTGCTTTCTGGTACATCAGATCATATCTGCCGCGCCGTTGAAGTTCCATTATTTCTTGTTCCATGTACTTTTCTTTGGCTTTGTCTGTCTCTCTTCTCAATTCATTATTCAGGCTTCTGTATTCCTTGATGTCCGTGTTTTTCGCCCTTCTTCGTTCTTCCATCTTCTTAAGCATTGCTTCAGTTATCCGTAGTTTTCTCGGTGCTCTTTCCATCCTGCCAATGTTATTGTGAAGTGTGTCAAGTAGAATCTGTTTAACTTTTCCCCAACTATTCTCTATATTGTCAACCACATCGCCCATTCCACAGAATTTTTCTTCAATTTCTTCTTTCACATCATTGTCGATATTTCTAAGTAGCTCCAAGTTCCATTTTCGATTTCTCTTCCCATTTTTCTTGATCGACTTTAACCAGGTTTGACTTCAGCCACCAGGAGATTGCAATCCGATTCAATGTCCGCTCCTGGCAGTGTCTTCACGTCTCGTACACTATTCTTGAAACGTTGCTTCACAAGAATGTAATCGATTTGGTAGCATTTCGTATCTCCTGGACTTTTCCACGTCTACAGCTTGGTTTTTCTTTTCTTAAACAACGTGTTCATGACCACCAGATCATGTTGCCTACAGAAATCGATAATAATAATAATAATAATAATAATAATAATAATAATAATAATAATAATAATAATAATAATAATAATAATAATAATAATAATAATAATAATAATAATAGTTGTATTAGTAATATAATTGATAATTATATTTCCTATGTAGGATACTTGAAGAGAGTACTTGAAACTACACACGGATTTGGCTCGATTTGACTCGAAATTCGACCCGAATTCGAGTCGAGTTGGAGGAAATTTTTCAAGCCAAGTTCTTGAGTCGAGCTTAAAGATGTTTGTTTCGAGTCGAGTCGAGTTTCAAAGAAAACTTTCTCGTGCCCATCCCTACAAATTTTTACATTCCGTCAAGTGATGATCTAGTATGATTTGTCTTTAATCAGATAGAGTAGTGTATTTAATTCAATTCAAATCCGATCGTCGTCAGATATGGCAGCGAACGTGTTAAGACGATCTTATTTACGTCTTTAAAAGTTTAGTTCATGACTTTATGTTAGTAATTCTAATCTTATGTTTTTTTGTGCAAATTGTGTAGCATAGCTAGGTTAAATAATCAAAATAGATATCAACTTATGAGTTATTCAGTAAATAAATAATATTAGCCTGTCTTATTAAACTTATAACATTACTTTTAACATTACTTTTTACAGACCTTGGGAAGCTAGTCAATGCCGCCATCAAAATCTTGTGTTCTTCACCTTTCTTCCAAATTTACAAGTATGATTTCCTTTTATTTCTATTTTGTAGCTCTTTTTTCCAAATTTTAAGTGAATTGCCCCCCAAAAATCCAACCCAACGTCCGCGTCGTGGGGGGCGGGCAACGCTGGTGGAGGACGTTTGCTCCACCAGCGGCCAACTGGGCTCTGGTGATCTACACCAGATTTCTAAATGCCCAGACTTCTAATTCAAGACTGATCAAGGTATTACAGAATGGAACATATTTGAGCTACAAGAAAGAAAAGAAAGAAAGAAAGAAAGAAAGAAAGAAAGAAAAATTGATGAAGTTATAAAGGAAATCATTCAACAAATCAAATATATGGACGTTTGTAAATACACACACGAGTTTTTGGGTTGGTTGAAGTACGTTTCAAGCAAGAGGTCTATAATTGGATGATGATAATATTGTAATCCAACAATAATTTAGGATTTAATGGTCTTAGCCTTGGAGATCCACAGAAGAAAAAAAATAAGAAAGGAAAGCAACGAAGTTTATACTTTGCTTGAAGTTTTTGCAAATAGAGAAGGCCTTGCTGAAATTCTTAAGTGAAGCATGAAGTATTACCTAATGAAGAAAGCTGCATTTGTTATGATTCATGTTGTTAGTCACATTTTGCTAAACTTCGATGATTATGGATAATCGATCAACAACGGAACCGGAGTTATTTTTGTGATATTATGAGCTCGTCATTCTGACGAAAACTAATGTCTAACTGGATTCATCATAAACCTTCCTCTCATAAATGAATATGTCCAAATGAAAACCTCAAAAATTGTAAATTGTGTTCACATTCTGAAGGAAAGGCCATTGTCCTGAATGGCCTTTTAAAACTAAGCTTGAAGAAGAAAAGATACTTCATTTATATTTAGCAACAGAACGAAGATGTACCGAACAAATTAGTTCTGGCATTATATCGCATAGGATGGTCGATCTGTAAACCTGTTTCTGCCAAAGAGAAGTGAAAAGAGGACATAAATGAAACTTACTCTTAGTATCATCATATGATTTAGGAACATTATTGAACAATCAACTGTACTCTTGACTAAAATGTACCATGGGAAAGGTAAAAGAGATTTTCTCACAGTTGAAGCAGCAACATTCTACCGCTTTATTCAATTGGTTAGAATCGAACAGTTGGAAATGGATACCAGCAATTTACATTCATACAAGCAAGATTTGAAAGCAATATTAATATCGTTGCTGTTGTTCGGAATATCCATGATTATATATTACATAATGTGTCGCCCTTCAACATAAACTCTTAAGAAGGCATTTCTGGTGGAAATAGAACTAAATCAATTTATATACAGACAGCAGATATGAAGTATAAATATATGCAATTCAATCTTGTTCTACAATAAATTATCGACTGAAATTATACGAATTAAAAAAGGAAAACCAAGACGCTCTCGTCGATATATCAATATAAAATAGAACTCATATCAAGAAACAACAATTCAGCCATTTTGTAATTTATCTTTCATCTTCAAATACTGTATGTTTCTTAGGAAATATATCACGTACAAACTATCTTATGATAACTAACAACTATTTTGGATATTTTTCATAACAATCGGATTTTATTCAGAAGAATATCAAACCCACAGGAAAAAAATCTTCTTAAAATTGTCTTAGGAAATGATTAACAACTACGAGATGCAAGTAATGATTCGAAGGATACAATGAGAGAATGAAAATGGTAAACTAGAAATTTACAAACTTCTACCAGCATTTAATTAAAAGGAAAAAGAACTGTAATGTATACAACAAGGAAAGTTATAACGAAATTGCAAGCTTTGTTTGCTCAATTTCTTACGTAACGTACATAGTATAGAAACCAATGGGTCATATAGAAATAAATTAAATTTTGAACATAAAACAAGAGTAGAAGCCATTTGTCTGAAGTCCTGGATAAGTCTCGACAATATGGTAGATAGTGAAGTTAAAAAAAAAAAGGTTAAGTTAAAATGGATTAAAAATTTTGTTTCAAGCATAACTTCAAAGAGAAATTCGGAAGTATAAAGAGAAGCAGTTAAGGTACAAGGAATTGAAAAAAAAACTTTACTATCAACAGTCCAATACGCAAGAATAGATTCCACATAATTAACGAGTCTGTAAGGTTAAATAAATGAGGCTCACGTGCCACATCATCTTTCATTACATAACTCTAGAAGCGGAAAGGACAATATTCAATTTTCAGAGTGCAACATCTAACAATAAATTTCTGACGGAGTCAGAATTAATGGTTTTATATAATCATTAGAGATCAACGTAAAATACACGTTATAAAACGTAACCACCGAAGAAAACTACGTTAATTGTAAAGAAAGACAAAATATTATGGTAGACATACGAATTGTATGTTGATGAAAAGAATAATAACAAAAAGTTTAGTAGCTCATGCTTCAGAGTGCAACATAAAAGATACCAATACCAATTTTCTTGTGATAAACACGAAGAGTTTTGGAACATCTTCCTATTCGTCTGTAAGAACATTAAAACATACTAAATGGCATTTTTCAAAATCGTACACGGTATTGGTCACCACAATAGAGCAGTTTCTAAGGATAAGTCACATAAAATGGCAGTAAATGATGAACAATAAAAAAAATGTCGATTGAAATATTCGTCCTTGAGAAATCGAAATTAGATGAGACAGTCAATAATGTGCGACAGAGAAAAATTATAAAGAAAAAAATAATAATTTATGTTGATACGCTTTCTATGAAACAGACATGATGCCAAGGCAATCGGCTGCTCAAAATTATAGAATTTCAACGAAAAAAAAAGTAGAGTTTGCTGTTTGAAGTCCTGGACATGAACATATCAAAATTTATTTCAACGTGATAATTTACGGACTCGGAAAGAGGCAAACAACTTGCCGCTGAAGCAACCAACGAAATATTAGCAATCTTATTTCAGCTGTAATAGCGAAGCGATAAATTCATAAGTCCAACGAGAGTAGCTCAATATGAAGGACAATTCAACTCAAAACCATCAGAAAGTACCAACAAATCAATAATAGAATATGCCAGCACGACTGGATTGTGAAGAAAGGAAAGGTTTTATAAGATAAAGTTCAGTTATAAAAAATGAAGATCTTCGTCTTTGTATTGAAGAAAACAGGTTAACTATACAAAAATAGTATGCTGTCGTACAAGGCCCATTTCTTGGATTTTTTTTTTTTCATTAATTCTTCAAAGAGAAGATTTTGTGTGCATTGAGATAAGTCTGTAACCATGTGTATAAATTGTGCCCTCGGCAACCATAAATAAACAAATAAATATCAAAATTTGTATTTTGTTTTAAAATTTAAATGTAAGGGGACTGAGTTTGTCTTTCGTAGTCAAATAGAAAACATTATAGGTACTTTAAATTGAAAATTACATATCTTAAGAAAGAACACGTTATAGTCACCGGCGTCGTTAGAGGGAAAGAAGCAAGTAGTACATGTCTCGCACAAAAACTTTCTGTGTCATAACTAAGGCTGCCAACTGACCGATATTTTACTGTAAGGCCGAAGAAATTGCAGCTATTTTGAAATGAAATGAAAGTAAAATATTTGAGTTTTACGTCCCGCGGTTTTGCCAATTAGGCTAAAGGAGACGGTGATGATGATAAATGAATGAAGTGGTGGAATGAAGAAAGTGGGAAGACACCGATGAAGGAACCCACGCTCACGGTGTTTGAATCAAAATAGCTGCTAGCGCCATGTGAACTGTGTAGTGGACAGACATGTCTAGGTAGTTTGTGAGAGGGTGCCGGCATTTCATATTCCAAAGTTGTCAGCCCTGGTCATGTCTCATATTAATGTTTAATTTTTTCTACGATGTTAACTGTGGCTGCGGTGAAACAGGCCTGTTAGAATTTCGTCGTAAAAGTTGTTGTTTTACGTATGTGTTTGTATATTTTGACGTACTAGCTCAATTATTAGATACTTGTTGGGTTACTTTTTTGTATGGTAATACTTAACAATCTATCGTTTTCGTCCATCCATCCGAGAGGCAAAAAAAAAAAAAAAAAAAAAAAAAAAAAAAAATGAACTACTTGATGAATTGTCACTAAATTTGGTCAAAATGTAGTGTTCGAAGTTGGGATTCAAGTTTAGTTTTGAACTTATCTTCAAACCGGAAGTAGTAGAAACTAACAGTTTCTGGTTTTAATAATAGTAGCTATAGTGAGAAAACGGTAATAGAGATAAGATGTTTTCTGTAATCGCTTAAGAAAAAAATTGAAAAAAAATGAACAGGAGAGAAAAGAATGCTATACATCCATCCGATAACGTTGCACTGAGTAGTATGTGAAATAGTCTTAAACAAAGGTCGAGACATTAATTGAGATAACTTTTCGTTAGAAAATATTTTTAGCCTTGCAAACTGGATAATACTGATGCAAGTGCAGAAGGTTTTAACGGAATGGTCGAAAACTCAGAATCAACTCACATATAGACTAACCACTGAGAATTAGAATTGAAGAAGAAATGACAGGGAATAGTGGAATTAAAAAACATTCAACATACGTATTGTCTTTCATCTACATTATTTAATGTGTATTTAGAAGAATCTAGTGAAAAAGGATTTGAGTAGAGACGAAGTTTTTTTTTTTTTCGGTAGGAAATATAGAATGGTTAGTCGGACAAATTTTACTGTTTTCTTTGACCGTAGAGTGGATAAAGTACTTATGCAGAAAGTATTAAGCCTTTCACACTTTCAATAGTTTTACACTCATCTTTACAGTACTAGAAAGCAGAATTCAGTGACAAATAACTGAATCCTTCAGTCAATACTTAAAAAAAAATTAAACTGCAGTTCCAATACTTTGATACATTGAAACTTGATTAAGTCGGATTTAGTGTTCCTTTTCGCTACAGAAGTTATCCTGACAGTGCCTTATGGGTAAAGTGAGGTCCAGAACAAAATACGGAATTTTATCCCAAACTTTTTTTTTTAAAAAAAATCTAGAATTTAAGTCAGAACGACACACACTTAAAACACATGGGTTTGCTTCTTGAAACACGAAGAGATCAGACACTTTTACTTCGTAATGCTATTACAAGCCGAAGACACTTCATAAAATGCTTCTTTTCTTAAGAATTATTTTTTTGTTTTATGTTAACCTACCTTATGTTCATTTTTTATTTAAGCGAATAATAAAGAAATGTTATTATGTGTGTAAGTTATTTTATTAACTACGTACTTAATAATTTGCTTATATTTCATGACATTTGATATTAATTTGATGTTATTTACAATCACAACAAGATGGACTTGTCAATATTTTAGCTGCCAAGAGAACTTTCAGTTTTATAAATGCTAATCTTAGATTTAGGTTTACTTCGTGTAGTAACTTATTATTTGAGGATGTTTTAAACTATAGCTTCAAGCGTAATAGTTAACCCTGAAATTTATTTTGTTAATTAAAAACAAAACTCTGAATGTAATAATCTTAGTAAATTTGTTCTCTACAATTGTCAGAATATCCAATTAACTTTGATTTCCCGTTGTCGCATTTTCTTATTCTCGATGTAATCATTTTATGGTCGCTTTTCCTTTGTATCATATTGTTAAGCCTTGGATTGGAACCCTAATCCTGCATGTTCATTCTTAGAGCATCTTTCTGTAGCTTCATCAGTTCACGGTTTCTTTTTCTAGAGCTCAGAGTCGCGTATAAGTTCTACCGGTAGTTTTAGTTTAGAAAACAGAAAATAAAGATTTTATTCGTTTGATTCTATGTCGTCAACAAACCATAGTGTCTGAAATACTAGTGAATTTAAGATAAAAGTCGAAATCGAGTGATTTCAGGTTAGAAGCCATGTGTCCAGGGTAGGATTGAAGTACAGAATCGAATGTTGTGTAGAACGGCGCGTAATCGTCATCTTTAAAAACTTCATGAGTGAAGCCTAGCTGTGTAAACCACCTTCGTATGTATTGCAGCAGCTTTCTTTAATTTTTTTATGAGAACGAATCATCATATTCATCATGCGTATTGTGCCATTATCTGCAACTAAGAAGTTTCCATACACCATGGTCTTTAGCTAATCTCTTCGCCTTCACGTACGATTTTTCTTTTAATACTGTCCATCAACTGTAATATCTTTCTCCTTTGCCTCTTTTTCCTGTTACCATGTCATATCCTTTAATACATCCTTATAGGGGCCGCGGTGGCTTAGTGGTAGAGAATTAACCTCTGGCACATTAGGTCTCTAGTTTAATCCCAGCTTCCGCCAACTGGGCTATGAGTTGGACAAACACTGTGTGCGTGAGTTTTCGCGAAATTCTCCTATTTCCTCCCATTATCATCATTCCACCATTATCATTCATATTATCGCTGTCTCCCTTTGCATCACTGCATAATCATAAGACATTAAACTGAAAAAAAAATCATTATAATACAGTTTCTTCTCAGCCAATGTCCCAACCAGTTCCTCTTTCTATTTCCAATTACATCTAAAATTATCATTTTCTCCCCCACTATTTTAAATCCTACTCATTTGTATTTTTTTTTTCTGTTTGACTCAGCTAATTCTTTCAATTTTTCTGGTTTCTAGTATTTTTTTTCATCGTTTTTCCGCAATGTTGGTGTTTCTGCCCCGTACAGCAAAGTATTGATATGAAACGTTTTATGAGTATTTCTTCAAATTCGTTGTCCAAGGATCATAAAATATACTTTTCTTCCTCCTAAAATGCTTCTTTCACCTTCCTATCTATGCTTTTATTTCTCGTTCGCGCTTCATGTCAGCAATAATAATACTACCTGGTATCAGAAACTAGCCACTTGTTCTGTTTTCTCCCCTCTTATTTCTATATTTTTATACTTCTATATTAAGTTCTATGAGGTTTAAATTTTATAAACTAGTTCAAAAGTAACAATGAAAACTCGTTGACAATCCAGATAACAAGAGCGTTGTGCGGCATCCACAGGAAATCTCAATCACCTTATAACAGAACTGGATTCGAGTCGAGTGTGAACCTAGAAACTCTCGTTGAAAGAAGAGGTTACTATTTTTATCGGAGAATTAGTTACGAAGGGCTTAGAAACAAGACGTGATGTCCAAGGGAAGCGAACTTGAAGAGTTATGGACTATCCAGGAGCTTATCCCAAGGTTCAATTCTCGATGATAGAAGTCGAAGGGGAGATCAGCGGAAAACTTGTTTCTTCAGCCTGAAAACATTTGACTAGTCAAAAGATTTATTAGACTGTCAATTGGTGAAAAGTGTATGCATCTATACAGTGTTGGGATTTTTGCCATCAAGCTACAACTTTATTATTATTATTATTATTATTATTATTATTATTATTATTATTATTATTATTATTATTATTATTATTATTATTTCGGCAGCGTAGAAGTATATTTCCCCGTTCTTCCATCATTAGATAACTGTCTAAACCACTTCGTTCTCCTGATACGACTAAATAATACGTAACACTCATAAATCCAAGTTACATCATATGTTTTACACTATTCATGCAATTTACATTTTCTTACAGTGAACCTAGAACAGTAGTTCTCAGCTTTTAGAAACTACGTCCCTCTTTTGACTGTTCCCTACGACCCTTTTGTTCATTACAAACAATAACAACATAAAATGTATTAAAAAACACTTTACCGATGACCTACCATCGGTTTTCCGCGATCCTCTGGAGTTGCGACACACCACTTGAGAATACTGATCTAAAAGGACGTACCGTTTTCAGGTGAATAAAACTACGAATTCCATATTTTTGTACATTAGTTTATGATGCATAGTTTTACTGAGCCGATTAATCTATCGAAATCATAGCTCTTCCTCTGAAGTAGGCGCACTGTGACTCAGTGATAGAGTGCACATTTCTAGTACAAGGGCCCCTGGTTCAATCCCAGACCTGGAAGGTTTGTGGTGTCCGTGAGTTTTCTCGGTGTTTTTTCTATTTTCTATTATTTCATAATTAACTTTCATTAACCAAACGTCTTTGTTAGCTCAAAGAGCATAATCGTTAGATGTTAAAGATTTCATTTCATTTAAATTCTTTCTCCAAGAGTTCATTTACGTATTCTTCATCTTCTTAACATGCAGAAATACATGCCTATTTAGAACATGTAGAAACATGTCTGCATCTTCTTGCGAATCCTAATTGTTCTTCTAACTTGATCACTATACTATGATTATTACTCGTTGAAATGTTGTATCTAATTTTCTTACTTTGCTGAACTTTTTGATAATACCCCGAAATTTCTCCAGTTTCCTTAGGGGTTACCTTTGTGCTGTTACTGCATCACATCCAACTGTGTATTACTGGGATCTATGACTAAAAATCCTTTTGTCCGACATTTTGTTCTCCAGTTATGGTTGTTTTTGCATTTTCCGACATGTTCGGCTGTTGATAGAGCCGAAAGGAAACATTTCTATACCCAAGTAAGCCCATGCTTTTTGTCTTATCTTGGTGTCAGGAATCACATCCCAAACGCTGTTGGTGTTAATTAGAAATATCCTGTAAATTACTTCAACTAAATTTGATTATTAAATATTAAAATTATATGCAACAAGATTTAATTTTCACGAAGTGACAGGGACTGTAAATAGATTTTAATCAGATTATTCACAAGAAATTTAAATGAGTTTTCATGGAGGGAGTGGGAAAACAAAATCAGTTTCTGATTTATTCGGCGAATCTTAACGCACTATTTCGCTATTTCTTCAGCAGTTAAAGACAGATTTCATTGTGCCAAATCAGTATGAATTTCAAATACATTATTTAATTTTTAAAATTAGACTTTTCTTTGCTCTCTCTTGCAGTAATTTTTATATTGCCTGGTCAGCTATAAGAAGCTCTCGACACGTCTTTGTTTTTCGTAGTTCTACATATTGCAGTATCATGGATTACGTTTGCTTCACCAGTTTGTTTTAGACTTTTTTTTCCGATAATAACTACTTGCTCGATATTTGTTTCCTTAACATATTACCAGATTAAAATATTTGAGTCTCCTTATTGTCACACACAAAAAATATTACTTTTTAACATCACTGTAATGTGTATAAAATGAAAAAATGTAACACTAGAATCCTTGAACGCTTTACTACACACAACAGGCCTATACCAAAATCAACTTAATCGAATTCTCTTCTACAAACAACTAAAAATCAATATGCCCCTAAAGTAGTAATATATGAAAATTAAAATTAATTCAATTATTCTTTAGTTAAAAGATACAATATTAAAATTTTGCAGATATATTAAGATTATATTTCTTTAATACACAAACTAGATAAATGTCGCCAATAATAAGACTTTTAAATTTGAGTCAAAGTCACATCAACAATGCTGTTGGAAATTAACTTACTCAAGTCTACAATTAACTTGTTTGTCGTGTTGTATGATATTCATGTCATCCACGTGACATAAAATAATACAATGTAAACATGTTTTATGAATGTAATAGGTAAATAGATGAGTAACATTAGTAAATTGAACTAAATCAGCATGAAGTCAGATTTTTTATATATATTTCTATTTTGTCTACTTTATACCATTTTCCCGCCCTGTGCAGTATGTTGCACATACACGTGCTCTGTTCGTGTTTCACGGTGAACTTCAAGTTAATGTGTATCTAATTTAGTTTACTTACTAAGAAATCCAATTACGACTTTTCTTTGTACAGAAGTACATCGTCGACATATCTATAGTGCCTCACAGTATCTACTTCTTTTTCTTTAAGTATCTTACTTTCAAAAGATGAAGTATTAGTTTGGTCAAGGAAGAAGATAAAAGGTTGCCCAAGACTAAATTTCTACTTGATGGTGTATGTTTTCTTCGAAAGAGAAAATGTTGTATGTTAAACAGCATTCAAGAAGCTTCAGTATTTCATTTATTTTAGATGTATCTTTCTTCATGTACAAGGTGGAAGTCACAGATGCAACGATTAGTTCAAATGGAATTGATAGATACATATTACTATTCGATTGAAGCCATTTGAAGAGCTCTTTAGTTCCGTGACTATTTTTAATGCAATGTGGAAAAGTAACATTTAACTCATTGAAAAAATTGATAGCCATTTGGCTACCTTGTACATAGGATAGCGCTGCCTTAATATGATCGGTCTTAGAGGGAAGTCTCCCTTATAAATTTTTGGAGTCAATAGATTAGGGAAAGACAAAGATATACGATTTTAAGTATCTAATTGCAGGATCATCCATTTCTAAGATGAGGTTACAGTTCGGTTTGTGATAGCTTGGTTGTTAATTTTGCATAAGAACTACCTTGTCTTCTTCAGAATCTTTTCCCTGTACATTTCCCTTGAAATAACAAATTTATTCCCTTTATAAACTTTAATCCAGCAGTTATTATACTGTAACAAGGACCATTTTTTGAAATCATACAAAAGTTAAAATAAAATGTCTCTGACTTCTGGTCTGTACAGGACATCAAGATGCTTAATGAAGTATGTATCATAACTAAAGCTCAATAATAACTAAAACCTTCTCTCTCGTTTTGTTCTAACATTTTAATGGCCATCTCGATGGTTATAACAAGCCTATTGGAGATTTGGTAGGGATTGTGCTGTAACTGATCCCCACCTTAAGTAAAAGTTCAAAGTACCGATCTACCACATTGTATACGTGCTTATCAATGTCCTTTGCACTTACGTTGCTAGATTTCATATACCAGCTGTTACCAAGTTCCTCCATTTTCCTCATCAAACTGTAGTCTTTCTCTCTTTTTATATTTACTATCTCTTTATGGATTATCGGGAACAATCTGCCCCAAATAAATGCAGGGGAGCTATTGCTTAACTTTGTCCAAAGTTCATACCACTCGTAATTTAACTGTTTGACCAATGTGTGTATTTCCCGAATAACTTCCTTTAAAAGTCTCATTTATTCTTTATGTGCAAATTTAAAAGTCACATTTGATGAGGTAGCAATCTTCCATTTGGTAAAGTTAGATATCATATCTGTTTCAATGCATGATTCTAGGAAAATAATGTCAAGGTGTGATGTTTTTATTCTAATCCTCTTATTTTCAAATATGCGTGTGTTTCTACTTTTAACAGTGGTATGTCAATATCAAACAATATGTTAATACGCTCAGGAATTTTAACAATCATTTTACTTGTAATTATAATTCCTGAAAATTCTTTGTACTTCCTAGCTTTCGGCTCTTCTGTAGAACCTTGTTCATGGAGGAAGAAAGCAAGAGGAAAAACAGTAAACACATTGGGGAAAATAGAAAAATGGACTTACCGAAGAAGGACTTACCGTAGGAATAGATTCACCTGGTAGGTCCGTCTCTTTTTTATTTTTACCTGTGTTTTTACAGTTTTTCCTCCTGTTTTTATTTTTCGTAAACATGGCTTTAGGAAGAGCCGAAAACTAGAAAGAACAAAGGATTTTCAGGAATCATATTGTCTTGTATTCATTTTGCTTAGTAGCTAATTGTAGAAACTTCGACACCCACATCATACGTAATCATAGAGCTCCTAGATTAAAATATGTTTTCTTTAATATGCAGGCACAAAATTTGATATTTAGGTGCTTTTTGCTATGCAGAATAAAAGTACCTCATTCATTTACACAAATGTTAATAATTCCACCCCGACTGGTTGGAAAGGCAATATTTTAATATTATTACATTTTTCTTTAGAATCGTTGGCAAGAAGATGGATGAAATTTGATATATGGAGCTTTCTGGCTATAGAGAATACGAGTCAGTCATCCATGTGAATGAATTAAAGAGAATTGACTCAAGGAAGCGATGCAGCGAAAATACTATAGTATATTTGGCTCTCATTCATGGATGTATTTGTTACTGATCTTATAAGATTTTGTCATAACGATATTCGTATAGTGAATATAACCTTGATAGATTTACTAATCGGGGGATTCCAATCTTCGCTTTTAAATCTCTCGAAATAGGACAGAAACAAAATGAACAGAGTATACGACGCTTTGAGAATGGAAACATACACACAAACTTTAGTTAGAACTTTATTATATGAAAACTTTTATTGATTTTCCATATTATGAGATCAGTAAGTAATCGGGACAACCACGACTATGTATCTTCTAATCTCATGATTTCTGAAGGGCAATAGTATATTTCGGAAAAAGATGTATTCAACATACAATTCAATGAATCAAGTAAGCAGATATTACAGAAGGTAAATGTAAAAGAGGTTTTTGAAATAACTTCCAATGTTTTTGAACTTCTTATTCTCTATTACTTAATCATAATGCATTACTTTCCACTTAGATTTTTTTTATGGTCTTATATAAACTGAACCTGTCAGTTATACAGGGTAATACAAAAATATGTCAGAATATTTTGGGAACAAATTTCTCACATCAAAATAAGAAAAAAAAAAGTTCATATAGATCTGTGCTCAAAAGTGGATAGTTTCGGAGTTATAGGGTGCCGAAAACGTGAAACAAGTGAACTTTAAAAGTTTAATTGGTATGTAAACTATCCAAATATCCATGTTTAAGAATGCTCCAGTACTTGCACACCAAATTTTAGAGGTAGGTCTAGGGTGATCAAGTACTTCCGAATAACTGCTCTAAAAATGATTGTGCAAGTACGGAGGTTCTGAAAGATGGATATTTGGATAGTTCACATACTAGTTCCTCAGTGATGTCTTGACGCCACTACTGTCGGTCCTATAGGAGTGGAACTATGGACCTTTAAAGTTTATTTTTTCACGTTTTTCGGCATCCTATAACTACAAAGCTATGCACTTTTGCCCACAGGCCCATATGAACCTTCTTTCTTCTTTGATGTCAGGAATTTATTCCCAAAATATTATGACAAAGTTTTGTAACACTCTATAGATTCCTAATGCTACAACTTTACCTCCGATTGGTTATGCCACAGTTTTATTAGAAGTAAATATTTAACTTGTATTTATTTATTGCTTGTTAGACTAATAAAAATACAATATTTAAAACAAGAGGAAGATTGTTATTACTTTAAGTTTCTACCTAATGTCTCTGGGAGCACAAAAAATACAAATACCACACAAAGAAATGATGTTACGCCAAAGGACAGAAACATTCCTTTTAGAGTGAGCGCACTCAGCAAACTTGGAAAAGCTTTTATCACTGCGAACATAAGTACGTATGCGACAGAAATCATAATGCCACCCCCTATGCCCCGTACTTCAGACGGTAAGAGTTCTCCAATGACAGTCCATGGGATCACAAGCATTCCAACGGCACTGAAGCACACGTAAATCAACACAAACACTAAAGATAACCAGTTAGTTCTTATTACTTCAGATGAAGATGATACGGCGTATAAATATATCCCAGCAGCCAATGCGAATGCAGACATACCACCAGCACTTATCATGGACAGCGGGCGTCGGCCATATTTTCGAGACAACGCCGCTGCTATACAGGTCATCATAAAACGAAGGATTCCAAGGAAAACGGACGCGTAATACTCATTCATACCGGTATCTAGATCTTGGAACATATTTACTGTATAGAAGAGAATCACGTAAGCACCAGATAATTGTTGGAAAACAAAGAAGAACGATAAAATAAGTAACGGTTTCCATGTTGAAGGTCGTCGAAATGTTCCCAATTTTTGCAGTACAGATAAGTTAACCAAAGATTCGGCCAATTTGGTTCTATAATTATCCATCATTTTGGCACATTCAACTTCATAAATATCAGTTCTTCTGTTGAACCAACGAAGAGAATTTTTGGCTTCTTCAATGCGTCCTTTCTGTAAAAGCCAATACGGACTTTCCGGTAGAAAGTTGATCACAAGGAAATTAAAAATACAAAATGATGAACTAACAGCTGCTGCTAGTTTATAGTTCATTAACGCTCCAAAAATATAAACCAATAAAATGCCCAAGGACACGAAACTACTGTTGAGACACAATAACATAGGACGGACTTGAGGATGTGATATTTCCGAAACGTAGACAAGTGCTACAGTTGAAAGACCTGCAACAAAATATAAAATAAAACGTAAGTACGTATAAATTATTTTTTAAATTGTTCGATATATTATCAAAGAAATATATTTACTTAAAAATAGTAATTGATGTATATATTTAATCTAATTGTTAGGGAGATAAGTAAAACATTTACTTCGTCGATTGCGTCTAAAGGAATTTCCCTGTACAGTTTCAACCCTCTTCTGTGGCCTTGTTCACCAGGTTAAGTCATTCACATGAAAATCAAATCACTTTATAAACACAATTTGCGCATTTGCTGCAAGGGTTCAAAATTTAGAAAAAATCTCTTGATAAACTAGTTGTTTATATAGACTCTTCTGGTGATTTTATCGTGAAAGAGTTATGGATTAAATGATTCTTCTGTACAAACTTAATACAACTTTCTTACAAGGCTGTCTATAATCTTTATTATAAATTAACTAGAAATGTTACAGTTTCGGAAGTATATCATTTCCTTGCGAAAGGAAGTGATATACTTCCGAAACTGTAACATTTCTAGTTGATTTATAATAAAGATTATAGGCAGCCTTGTAAGAAAGTTGTATTTAGTTTGTGTTTAAGATGGACACAAGGCCTTTTTATTATAAGATTCTTCTGTATACACTAACAATGTCACAAGCTATCTTAGGCATTGATTCTACTTTTTTTTTTTATGTAACTTATATACTTAACTTTAAACATCAATGCAAAAACTAAATTATTATTAGTGATTTAAATAAGTTGTGAGTGTGAGTGTATAACAATTATAATACACTGAAGCTCAAATTCGTTGACATTTAACGGTAATATTTGTGACATTCTAGTTTTGCAACCCTTATCAAAATAGTAAAATTTACGCTTATTTTGGTGATACTTTCACTTGTCTCCAGATCTGGTACCATAGATGATGATTGGCCAGGGCCGGCGAGAGCGGTCGCGGGCCCCGGGGCTGAGCAATCCTTGGCCCCTTACACGTTCCCTTATAACCTTTTACGTACTTACCACTTTGGACGGAGGTAAACTAAAATGAACATTAAGGCGTAGTTTGAACTCTTTATTAGACCATTAATGCGTTTAATTTACATGGTATTGCTATATCTCCAAATAAGTGAATAATAAGAACTTTGAACCTAGCCTATGTTCACTGTTCACTGAAAACAAAACAACAACAACAACAACAAAAAACTCATTAATTTACAATTTATGATTTTGTTTAGACCCTATAGTTGTTGGTTCTAAGATTTTTGAAGGCTTCAAAACTAAAATGAATAAAAAAAATATAATATATTTAATACAACGCTATCAAAATACAGAAAAAAGTAACTTATCTATTTGTAATAGCAAAAGTTCTCCCCCAGTGCTCAATCAAATGCTCAAAACAAACTAATTTGTGAAGGAAATAGAAAAAGCACGTATTAAATAGTTAATAAAAGTTGAGAAAGTAAATGTTCTCAACCATCCAACCTACCCTTTACTATGAATATCTTTGCACAAATTGTTGCTAGAAATAATTAGATAGAAGTAAGCTAAGCAGTTAGTCTTCCTTAATTAGAGACATGAGGCATTAGGCCTAATTTAGTTATTTCAATGAAATATTGCTCAAATTAACTATAGTGTGATTAATAATGTGATATTAATAGTAATTGTCTGTAGGAGAAATTTATTATATGTGTTAATACTAGACAACTGTTACAGTTACAATGTATCCTTTTCTACATATAGTTACAACAAAATTCCCTTTCTGGCCTTTTCAGGGCGAATTCATCAATGATAGCTTCCAGTTTGGTACACTTGACAAGTTCTGTCTCCATTGCCAACAAGCCTAAGCTTGATAATCTGTCTTGACATACTGTAGAGCGTAAAACATTTTTTTACTCTATTTAACAGAGAGAAAGAGCGCTCTGCACTAGCAACGGTAGCAGGGATTGTGGGGAGTATACGAAGGGCCACTGTCAGATTTGGAAATAAAGTTTCTATATTCAAAGTTTTGATGTTATTTAGGAGATCCCATGGTGAAAGCGTTTTCTCACCAAAATTGGCTGAATATATCAATTTCAGGCTATGTAGCTCATCAGAAAGATCATCTCCTAAATCTTTTGGGTATCGCTGGACTAGTGCAGCTGCTTGTTCTTGGATCTGGTCACCTGTCATTTCTTTGCAAGACCACAGTACACAAAAATTGTAACACAAAGAGCGCACTGTTTGGAAGCGAACTGAGCAAGAATATACAACATTTAGTAATTCTTTATCCTCGGCCGCCGGGCCCCCTTTGTGGCCCCGGGCCCCAGGGCTCTGGCCCCTCCTGCCCTCCCCTCTCGCCGGCCCTGTGATTGGCAGCTCAGACTGGTGGTGCCGCCTGACGCATGCAGAGGAAAACGAAATACTAAAAGTGGTGAGAGTGTGTGTATAAGTGCAAATGAAAACAGATTACCAACAGAGGACAAATGGAAAGTTGCAGCCTCAAACGCAGAATAAGTGTAAAAATCTTAATCATATGAAGTGAATAAGAAGTGAAATATTATTATTTAGTGATGACTTGTTGAAACTTTTTTATTTTACTGTACGATAGTGTTAAAATGTTACCCTCTTTTAAACATGCTGTTTTCTGGAGAATACATAATAAATATGTTGAGAGGAACATTCGGGAAATATTCCTCCCAACAAACTGCGTAATTCTTCGAGAAAAATGCATCACAGGTTGACGCATTTGACCTGGTTTTAGATATTTGTCAATACATCAACTAGTTTCTTGCATATACAGTATCTACACATCTTACTTTAGAAACAAGAATATTCAGTTAAACAGTCTACGACCAACTTTTTAATAGTTTCGGGCACAAGAGTTTGTGCACGATTCTTGCGATAAACTCCCATTAGTCCTTCCAATGTTCGCTAATTTTATTGAAACACTTAGTCATATTTATACTTGCAATAACATTTTTATGCTATACTGAATATTGTAATAATCAATAATTTTTAGTATACGTTAAAAGATTGTAGATTTTATTCTTTTATTTTCATTGTGTTATTAAATAATTCTAGTCTTAGTAAATCAAAGACTCTGGCCAGAGCACATGTTTATTTCCAGTTCGCACCAAGAGGGCTTTATCATGAAAAAACACCATGTGCATGAGTTTTCTCGGAGTTCTCCTGTTTCTTCCCACTTTCGTCATTCCCCCATTATCCTTCGTCCCATCAACCGTCCCCCTTAGTCTCGGTGCATAAACATGGGACGTTAAACTAAAATAAAGCAGATGTTTGTGTTGTTATAATTAACATTCTATTATAATTTAATTCATATGTTCCAAATGATATCTAACTTTCTAATTCTCATAGGGAAGAAGTACACTTTATAGAGGTTATTTAGAAGTATTGCAATAATTGTTTTCCGCCAGAGGCTAACACAACTTTTCTCATTTTAACGTTTTTTTTTTTTTTTTTTTTTTTTGTTCGTTTTCTTTTTAAAAGAAATAGAAACTGACGCTCTTACTAATTTATGTTTTAGAGAACCTTCTCCACTAAAACTTTTTTAGCCACAAGTTAGAAAGACTTATCTTTATTTATCTGAGACCTGCATCAAGGTGGTTTAGCTGGTGAAAAGATTTTTCTTTATTGTGTTTAATAACAGAATTTTTAAAAATAAATTTATTTTATTTTATTTTATTTATTTATTTATTTATTTTATCGCGTATGCGAGGTTGGGAAAGATTGGTTTGACATCTTCTTTAACAAAATAAATACTGACCGAAACTTCAAGCCCACTGTATTTTAAACTATAATATGTAACGCTTTCGGATATCTAACATCTCCATCTAACTATTTAACATCTAACGAATTAATCCAAACGAATTAACGAACTAATCCAAAGTCTTGCTATCTTCTTTAAATAGATATTTCTTTTAGTTCTCAAAATCCAACGCGTGCAGATTAAGAAATTGCTCTCCGTTGGTTTGTTAGATCCCAAATGGGAATTTACTGGAGAACAGTTCGTATTATGAGACACTGACACGAGATATTTATTTTCTGAGTTCATATGGAGCTGCTATCTCAGAAAGTAACTGAAGTATTGGGATTCTTGTTAAAATGGACAACGAGAGAATAATTCCTGATTACCATACACTTATGAACCAAATTCTTATATTTTGCAGCTAACTACATCTGGTCTTCGTATCCAAAGTCAGATGTAGTTATATTAGATATTATTTTATTTTTTGTTTTGTGAATGAATCACAAAAGACGTGACTCAGAGTTTAGGAGTTTAGAATATCCTATTTTCTAATAGTAAATAGGATATTTAAATTTCATCATATTTTATCGTTACCATTAAATTTTCAGACAGGTTTACTTGCATTATTTACGATTGTGAGCGTCAAATTGAGTGTAGTGAGTGACTTTGTTTTAAAATTTTTAGTTTGAGCGTGAGTTTAGCTTAGTTTCTATAGCTTGAGTTTCAGTTACACCATACACGTGTCAAATCTGAGCGTTTCTAACTCTGTCGTCAAGTTAGTAAAAACTTAAATTATGTCATTTGAATAGCAATTGTTGTTATCTTTTTAATCATACGAAGTGGATATTAATGTAGCTCTATAACAAAAATATGATGTTGCATTCTTTACGGCGGAAAATATCAAAGAAGGATAGATAATCAGTAGTCATTGCTATTAAGCGTATTTCAAAAGCAATTTAGCAACCTGAAGTAAGTAGTATTTTCAAAAATAACAGTGATGGTGAATGCGTTATTGCACCTAAGTCTTATACGCAATACCTGTTTGAACACACTTGTTAATTTACTTAATGATGTAACAGCATGCATATCAAACAATCGAAATAAAAATTAGTACTCATCAAAGCACTTGAATGGTATAAAACCTCAAATGTTTCAGATGTATAATCGTTGAAATAGCAGTTGTCATCCTCAGTACGTATTCCTTTAGGAATCTACCTTATTCTAAGAATTATATATTTAGATCAGTTTCCTCCATTGTGTAATGTCTATGGTTTTTGAGTATTGTTGTTACGTTCCTTTGTTTATGACTTTGCCATTTTCTCGTTACCATAAATCAGAATCTAACCAATAAACACCAAAAAGTATAGAGATAGTATTGATAATAAAGTAAATCTTGTCTTCAAGTTTTCTGGATTTTTAACCTATACTGTTTTCCCAATAAATGTATTTAATAACAACCTTAATAATTCCGTCTCAACCAGTGGAAGTTCATGTGGTTCCGATCCCATGTTAAGCTGTAGATTCACGTCTCATGTAGCCTTGCTGCTAAAAGGAACGCTAAACCAAAATGCAACCAATTCCATCTCAATTTATGCTGAATAACTGGTAAAATTATCAGTTAGAAATGCTTCCAAGAGACTTCTAAATGATGTGTTGCTTTTCCAATGGAGAAAACTGCTGAAAATATTTAGCTCTTCAAGCATGAAAAAATAATAACTCGTCGTTGAAATGTCTGTGGTTATATTTTATACGGGAGCTAATTTTTGTTTTGAAAACTTGGTAATTATTTAGAAAAAGTTATAATTTATATAATTTAAATTATTAATCATATTATATAATCAAATATTGCTAAGAGTTCAGAAACAATGTTACTCGTAGAATTTCTAGGATATTTTGTAGTGTTAATTTATGTACTATATAGACTGTTCTCTTAGAGTTTTCATGTTTGCTGCTCGGGATCTGTAGCGTCCTCACCGCCGTCTCTGATTATATTGCACTTACCCATTGCAAATCCTGCTAAAACTCTCCCACAGTACAAGGCATATACTCCTGTAGCATTAGCCATGATCAGCCACGCTATCACAAATGGAACTGTGGTAGCTTTGATCATCACTTTCCTGCCGAACATATCCATCAGAGGACCAACTGTCAAAGAACCAATTGGAGTTGATATTGTGAGCAAGCTAGCTGTAATAACAGAAGTTAGATGTTAATTGAGATTACTATAAAGAACAAGACAAGAAAATAGATTTTAAATAACTTTCATAAATTTAACAGCAGAAATAGAATCACCCCCTTCCCCCCACAGTACATACATTCTTACGCATTTACAAAATTTCATTTTTATTTCAGCATTGTACATCAGGGTTCAAGCTAGGTTAAAACTTTTAGCAATAAAGAAGAAAATCACTTATCCTAAAACATTTATTTGCATTTTCACAAATATCCAAAAGCTTTTTTCTCCTTTATTATTATTATTATTATTATTATTATTATTATTATTATTATTATTATTATTATTATTATTATTATTGTTGTTGTTGTTGTTGTCCAAAAATCACAAAATCTTGATCATTTGCATCCCTTACGTTCCTTTCATTTTAGTTTTCATTTTCCTCTTACTGTTAGTCATCTTAATATATCAACTATCGCATTGGTTAATTGCCTGATAGACATCAGTATGTCCAGTACTCTTAACAAAATAATTCTTTGTAACCCCAAAAATTATTTTCTATTTCCATGAGTGGTTCGTAGATAAACTGAAAGCCAAATTTCTTCGCAACTATGGATGGCTATTCTAAACAATATTGAAAGAAAATCTACTTATTCTTGACTGGTGTCACTATTAAAACTAAGTGTGTCTTTACTATAAAGGATCACTTACTTCTTTCTGTTCTTACGTCAAATATTACATTCAATATTTCGAGTGCCTTACCTGGGCACTCTTCTCCAAGCTTAAGCTATTTATTCCAATATGTTCTTCACATGTTTATTAGGTGTATCAATACAGTGGAAATTGTAAGAATACTGACAAAGTATATCAATTCTTATTGGTAAATTACAAATCCATGTAAAATTAAGTCAACTACTATTTCCTTTCTATTTACACAAAGATGAATCTATTTACATACGTTTAGTTGCATTAAAAATCCCATTAATACCTTGTTCATTTTATTATTATTATTATTATTATTATTATTATTATTATTATTATTATTATTATTATTATTATTATTATTATTATTATTTATTTCAGGTTTTATCTCCAAATAGATTCTTCTATAAAACTTTTCGGATCGTTGTCCTTATTCCTTGCTGGAAGACATATTAGAACAGATGAGTATTCAATGTAGCCACGAATATGGTCCGAAGTTATGGGAAATAATGATAATGACTGTGATAATAGTGGAATGAAAAAAGTGGGAAAAAAACGACGGAGTTTCAAGAATATCCATGCACATACCAGCATTAAAAATTTTCTAGTTTGTGCATTCAATATGTATTTAATTTCTCGAAAGTGAAGGTAATAAAGATTTTAAGCTGATATTTGTTTTGCTTTCATTGATGACATTAATAATGATACCGTCCCAATCTTATATAGATTACCTTTGTTGGTGTTTAACTTAGGATTTTTTGTTCTAAAGTAATGCCATTTAAATACATTTCTTTCAATAGTAAACAGACCTCTGTGTAGAACACTCATATCCTATAATGACTGTTTAGTCGATTGAAAGTGTTTGGATAGCCCCAAAATAGGCTCTTTGTTTTCCTGGTACTGCACAAGATGTTCGTTCAACCTGGTGCTAATATTCATTTTTGTCATTCCAGTCTACGAAGCATCACACGTACACGAAATTATGTAGTTGCCCTTAAAGCATTTTTCTCCATAAAGTAATTCTTATATTGACTTAATGACCTGTACTTATTTCTAGGGATTTAAGGCTGATTATTTATTTATTTATTTATTTATTTACTAGCGTCACTTCGCTGAAATACCCAATTACCCACTAAAATAAGAAAAATTAATAATATGTTCTGTTAATCAGTAACTTTTTACTATTACTGAAGCACTCTCTGATACACGATGTTTTCTGTCTTGCATTCTTCAACCAGAACATTAAATTTTGGGATTTACAACTAAAGATATTGCCACATAAAGTTGACCGTGTGAGAAGCAAGGGGTTCTTTCCTCCCTCTCCCAAGTTGCGGGGCTGAATTTGGATTTAAACGGCATCGAAAGTGTCACTGTTCATCTCAGCGACTCCGAAAACTATGGATTCGACACTAATATTGATAATTTTTATATATCTCCCCCTCTCCGAAGTTACACCGTTAAATGATAAAAACCATTCCAGGCTCGAACCTCATCTATGTTGAAAATTTGGTCGTGATTGGTCGAGTGGTTCAAAAGTTATGGTCACAAACAGAGTCACTTTCATTTTTATATATACAGATTCAATTTTACGAAGCCTAAACAATACATATATAAATAACGGGAAGGATAGCCATTGATGAAAAGAATATATCTTTGACTTTTTAATTTCCTAGTATTGCCAATATTCAAACTACTACAAATATTGTAGGAATGTGGTTTCCAATAACCCTTTGGGAAATCTATATTCATAATTTGTTAAGTTCTTTGTGAGATCAGCATGAAGAATCACTAACTTATAGGCTCTAATTCTACAGGATGGTCCGGAAGTGGGCGTACCCCTAATTGGTGTTTTCTGACTGTTTTAGATTTTACTCACATTTGTTTGGTAACATTACTTGGCATTGTCTGATAACATTGCTTGGCATTATCTGATAACATTGCTTGGCATTGTCTGGCAACAATGCTATCCATGTTTATTTGATTTCATTATTCATGTGCGCAATTTCCTGAATCAAACGTTTCCTTGCCGCTGGATTGGAAGAGGTTGTGCATCTTCATCAGCTCCCTTTGTCTGGCCTCCAAGAAATTCCGATCTGACGACACCAGACAATGCTCTCTGAGGTTTCATAAAGCAACAAGTAAGAAACGTCGATATTACACAACGAAGGAATTACGAGCAGCTGTGGAACATGCCTTCACCCTTGTGACTCCGGTGTATCTCCGCAAAACATGTGCGAGAACTTGGCGTAGAATTCAGCTGGTTACGACATGGATAGTGATCATACCGCTGTTTATGACTCTTAAGACTCTTTAAGACTTCAAGGTAACTGTGTATAGACACTCTACCATAACTAATACTATACTGTTGAAACTAAAGGGGGGAGGGGTACGTCCACTTCCGGACCACCCTGTATAATTGAGATTTTCTAAATTGAGTTTTGATGTAAGTCAGAATCCCTTTTTTTAATTTCTCTAAAGTGTCCCCCGAATATCCATTCTTTTCACCTAATTCAAATATAGTTTCTAACGAAATATTCATATCTCTTTTCCATTGGTACTGGTCTACGTACTCTTAAAATTAAATTCAACTCTAGACTTCGTATTATATTAATAAGAAGACTTGTTATATATGTAAAAATCACATGCAGTTGATTTTCCATACAATTTGTTAAATCTACTTGAACGTCAAATCATGAAAATACGAACTATTTTCTTCTTTGTACTCAATTGTAAAATTGTTTTTCGAATGAATCGGATTAAATTCCTAAAAAAGTACCTATGAATTCCATTTGGGTGCTGTAAACTATGCTTCAAATATAAAATAATTAATCTATAAGTATGTCTTCAAAATCTTATAATTATTAAAATTTTCAAATAATTAAATTTATTAGTCTTTAACTATTGTTGCATACATCCCATCGCTAAATTCTCTGAAGACAAGGTACATAAGCAAGCAGAAGGATTGAGTAATCGGTTGCCCAATTTCTCCGTTATTACTTACTACTTTGCCATAGACCATTTTGCTAGTAAAATTGTGTGGAAAAAAAAAAAAAACAAATTTCAAAATAGTGCAGATAATAATGAAAGGAAGGAATAACCGATTTCAACTTATTTTTACACACCACAATCCTCTGTAGGTGCGAATTCAATAACTTATAAAGAGTGAAAAAGTGGTTCCCGGGTTTAAGTTCCAGTCCAGTCACACTTTGTGAGTTAGTGCAGATAAGCTGGATGACACTTTCATACTATATATGGGACAGACACTATTTTCAGAAATCACTCAGATCTACACAAAAATTATTAAATTTAGAATTGAATACGAAAATGATAATAGTTTGTGGTTTATATTTTCTTGATTTGACGTTCTGTAGATTCAACAACTAATTTATTGCTAAATTGTATAAGAAACGAACTGCTTGAGATTTTTATAAATACTATAAGTCTGCTCACTCCTACAAGATTAAAGATAGCGTCTGGTTGAATTTCTTCTGAAAAATATTCAACTAGAGATTGTATTTTAATTAGATAAAACGTTGGATACTCTACAGTTACTTTGGATAAGTTAAGAAAGAAAATTTTCGACCTACGTCATATCTCAATAAAGTCGCACATAACTTCAAGAACAATTAGATCTCCCTTCCATATTGGCCTAAATTGCAATTCAGTATGAATAAAGTTGCGAACAAATTTGAGTTTCAGTTTAGCTACAAATTATCTATAAATATTATAAAACATTTTTTGGCTTACCAAAAAAAAAGTTACCCGCACAGTACAAACTGGTCTATTAGGGAATTTGTCAATGTCATAGTTCATATATTAGGATTATTAAGAAAAATATAAAAATTAGAATGAAAAAAAATGTAAGTGATGCAAGGATCAAACCTATTAAAACTCCTAGTAATATCCAAACATTTCTTTGAAGATTTGCTTAACATGCAGCCAAAAACTAATATGTGTGGAGAAAGAAAGATACACTGCAGAACTGTATATTCCAGAACCCAACCGAATAGAAGTAGAAGTTGCTATAAAGAAATTAAAGAAACACAAATCTCCGGGTGTAGATGAAATTCCGGCTGAGTTAATTTTAGCTGGAGGCGAAAAATTGTCGAACAAGATACACAAACTCATTCTCCTTATCTGGAACAAGGAAGAATTGCCACAAGAGTGGAAAGAATCAATCATTGTTCCAATTCACAAGAAAGGCGACAAAACTGACTGTAATAATTATCGAGGCATTTCTCTTCTGTCAACGTCCTATAAAATCCTTTCAAATATTCTATTAGCAAGATTGACCACATACGCAGATGAAATTATTGGAGATTATCAGTATGGATTTAGACGAAATAGATCAACTATCGACCAAATATTTACCATTCGACAAATACTCGAAAGGAAATGGGAATACAATACCCCTGTTCATCAACTATTTATCGATTTTAGAAAGGCTTACGACTCGGTTAGGAGAGAAACATTGTACAACGCTCTTACAGAATTTGGAATACTAAAAAACCTAACTAGATTAATTAAGGTATGTTTAAATGAATCCCAAAGTGAAGTTAGGGTAGGAAAATTTTTGTCCACGAGCTTTCGCGTCAAGAATGGCCTGAAACAAGGAGATGCGTTGTCGCCATTATTACTCAACTTTGTCCTGGAATACGCTATGAGGAAAATCAAAGATATCAACCAGGGCCTAGAGTTAAACGATGTTCACCAGGTTATGGCGTATGCTGATCATGTAAATTTAATAGGGGATGATAGGAGAAGAACAGAAAGAAATGCAGAAGTCTTATTAAACGCTTGCAGGGACATGGGTTTAGAAGTAAATTCAGAAAAACCAAATACATGGAAGTATGTCGGGACTAGTGTTGTAAAAGCCTGAAAAAAAAAAACGGAAATTTTGGGTAAAAAGCCAGTTTTTTTTACCGTTTTTCCCGAGTTTTGGAAAAATTTGAAAGTTTCGAATATTTTACTACATTATGCTTTTAAGATGAAAACTATTTTATATTTACTAGTTTACAGTTAAGATCATTGAGTAGTTATGTTTCTAGTATTAGGATAGGGAAATTTTGTGCCAACCAATATATTTGTACCACTCCTTCAAAGTTAGCACCGTGATAGAATAGAGTTAATAGCTACAAAAGATCCTAAAATATTATCCTAGTTAGACTAATTAATATAGACGCATTTAAATTATTTTAAGTAATCATACAAAGTAACCGTTTTATGGCAGAGAAGTGTTAAAATAACAGGGCCAGAATCATTTTAGTTAATACCAGTATGTTAAAATCAATTTATATTTTATGGAGATGCGTATCTTCCTTGTGCTGTATAAAATTTTGGAAAAACTTTGAACTCATTAGAAAAAATCTTCTGATCGGAAATATTGGCAAAACTATGAAAATATAATTTAAAAACTATTTCTTCGCCCGATACTAATCATATTTGCTGTAACGTGTTTGCAACATATATATAACGTATTTTGCTAACAGGAAAAATATTTAAAGCAACAGCTTTTAATTTTACTTTTTAGTTTTTTGATTTATGATAAAAATCCTTCTTTATTATTTGTAATTATATTTTTCGAACAACTCAGAAAGAGAGATTGTCTTATTTACATATAAACACATACACCGCACAAGTGCGTAAATTTGAGCAGTGACACAAATATATTAAATAATTTAACATGTGAAATTGCCGTTCGTTACTATTAAAGACTAGCGGAATACCTGTTCTTCGCACGGGGAGAATACGTTTCATTTTGGGTATAAAGGAACCAAAACTATCGCCAATGAACCTAGGGACCCCAAAAACTATGAATTCGACACGAGTATCAGTAATTTTCATGTCATTACTTTTACATGTCACTCTCCCCCTTTAGGAGTAACTAATGGGGCTGAATTTGGATTTAAACAGCATCGAAAGTGTCACTGTTCATCTCAGCCACCTCAAAAACTATGGATTCGATACTAATATCGGCCATTTTCGATCACTTTTATATATCCACTCCTTCTCCCGCCCCCAAGTTGCGGCGCTGAATTAGGATTTAAACGGCATCGGAAGTGTTAATGTTCATCTCAGGACCCTCAAAACCATGGATTCGACTTTAATATCGGTCATTTTCGATCATTTATATATATATTTCCCTTCTCTCCCTCCCCCAAGTTACGAGGATGAATTTTGATTTAAACGGCATCGGAAGTGTTACTGTTCATTTCAGCGACTCCAAAAACTATGGATTCAACAGTAATATCGGTCATTTTCGATTATATTTATATATCTCCCCGCCCCCAAGTTGCATGGATGAATTTGGATTTAAACAACATCGGAAATGTCACTGCCCATCTCAGTGACCTCGAAAACTATGGATTTGACACTAATATCGGCCACTTTGTCACTTTTATGTACCCCTTCCTACCCAAATTGCGGGCCTGAATTTGGATTTAAATGGCATCGGAAGTGTCACCCCGAAAACTATTGATTCGACACTAATATTGGTCATTTTCGATCATTTGTATATCTCCCCTCTCCTCCGCTTCCAGGTCACGACGCTGAATTTGAATTTAAACGGCATTAAAAGTGTCACTGTTCATCTCAGTGACCCCGAAAACTTTGGATTCGACACTAATATCAGTCATTTTCAATCTTTTTTTTTTATATATATATCACCCCCTTCCCCCTTCCTAAAGTTTCGGCGTTGAATTTGGATTTAAACTGCATCGGAAATGTCACTATTTATCTCAGCGGCCCTGAAAACTATGGAGTTACACTAATATCGATCATTTTGCATCATTTTTATATATCTCCCTCCTCCCCCAGTTTGAGGGGATAAATTTGGATTTAAACGGCATCGGAAGTGTTGCTGTTCACCTCAGCGACCCCGAAAACTATGGATTCGACACTGATATCGGCTATTTTCATTTTTATATATCTCCCCTTCCCCTAAGTTGCGGGCCTGAATTTTTATTTAAACAGCATCGGAAGTGTTACTGTTCATCTCAACAACCACGAAAATATGGATTTGATACTAATATCGCTCATTTATGATCATTTTATGTATCTCCCCTCCCCCAAGTTGCAGTGCTGAATTTGGATTTAAACTGCATCGGAAATGTCACTGTTCATCTCAGCGGCCCTTAAAACTATGGATCCACACTAATATCGATCATTTTGCATGATTTTTAAATATCTCCCTCCTCCCCCAGTTTGCGGGAAGTAAAATGGTAAAATCCATCCCAGGCCCGAACCTCATCTATGTTGAAAATTTTTATCGAGATCAGTCTGGTGGTTCAAGAGTTGTTAAGTTACAAATATAGTCACTTTCATTTTTTATATGTAGATAATTTGTCGCACTAGAAAACAGGTATTTGTTTACATACAAAATTTTGTTCATAAAGTTTATATTAAAGTCTGTATATGAATATTAAATAATAGTAATTATATGTCTTAGTGCATCAGTATTAGTGAAATTTGCCTACTGCTCTTTTCTTTAAGAAGTAATTTGGTTAAAATTAACAAAATTTTACCAGATCAAAGAGCACATTAAGAACTCAATTTCATTCAAGAGCCCTATTTGTTGCAATAGAAATGCTTCATGATCGTAGATGTGTATCCAATTGTAAAAGTTCTGTAATTAATGCACAACCATGAGTAAACGACTAAAAAGCACATAAAGGAAATGAGTGCAGACTATTAATTTTCAAGAATAATTACAAGTTTTATTTTCGAATGCTTCTTTTCTAAACATTCACATATTGAAATTTCTCAATTTATATTTTTCACGCGTTAAAAAAAAAAAAAAAAAAAAAAAAACGGTTCCATTACTAGTAAAACTAACTTAATACGAAGATTTTTGTTATTTTCCCAATTTTTTCCAATTTTTCCGGAAAAAACCGAAAAAAACGGTTTTTTACCAGCCGGTTCAAAATTTCCGGAAATTTTACAACACTAGTCGGGACCGTAATATGGCAAATTATGGATGCGTTAAAATATTAAATAATACTTTTGATAAAGTGGATAATTTCAAATATCTAGGATCAACATTGACAGACCAAAATTATGTTCACGAAGAAATTAAATGTCGACTAAAGTAAGTTGCAACGTATGAAACCAGGCAATCGACAAGATTCGTCATTGTTCCCCTTCCTGCAAGGAACTTCACTCTTCCGGCGGCGTTGTCGGATCTCACTCTCGTGCATTCAAACGTGAGACTTCTCAGAGTAAACATCCTGGAGCCTGCTTCATTTTTGTGGCTTAATATTTAACCCATGTTAATATGACAAAGATGCCAATATCATGCTAATCGCTATGCAACTTAAAACATTTGTATTATGTACTACAATACAATACAATAAAAGAAAAATACTACACAAAATGTATTTTGTTGTATTTTGATTATAGTTACATTTTATTGTATCGCGGGCGTCACTTGCTTTTCGTACACTTCTCCAGTCTATGTCCAGTTACACGATTTTTATCATTATAGAACAGAATTTAATTCATACCATTACGTATTAAGGAAGAAAAGATATGAAATGACAATTCAGCTACATTAGTCCCGAAGTTTCTTTCTGTGTTTGAAAGGAATGGTTCTTCTATAATTTCGCACAAGGAAAAAAAAAAGATAGAAATAAAAAAAAAAAAAGATTTTGTGGTTATTAAACTAAGGTTTAGTAGCTATAAGAGTGATTTTCTTTTCAGGCTCCCTTCTCAAACATGATTACCACTAAGATCTTGATTAGGCTTTCTTCCTGAATGTAGTGTATTTGAATACTTTGATATATTGGCAATTGCAATTTAGTTTTTCTTAACTCTGTGTGGGAGGCTGGTCAGCTCCTGTGGTGGAAGTGAGGGGGCAGAACTCCCCTGAAATTTAAAGGAGCACTGTTACTGATAGAAATCGTGGCTTTCCTCGGGATTCTCTCGTTTCCATCCACTTCTTTCCCTCCACCAATTTTTTCATCACTGGTTTAGTTATTTGAACTTAAAATATTAAAATCTATATTAGAAAAATGGTGATTATATAACAAGTGAAAAAGATATTCTAAACCAGCACTTACCTTAAAATGATTCCAATGGTTCCACTCCTAAATCATCATATTCTTCATTTTCATCACTGTCAGAGTCACTATTAAGATTAATAATTAACGAGCTATGCATTTCTTCCATTAGACCATCAACGTCCCACATATTGCTCTCTACTTTCTGCATATGACTTATACAATTATTACAGCCTTCCTGAGTCACTAACGCAATACCTTCCTCCATTAGCACACGCACATCTTTCAGATTAAAAGTTTTATTTTCACTCACAATGTGATTTTTTACTTTACTCGAAATCAATTCGATTGGGTTTAATTCACAGTGATATGGAGGCAATCGCAACACTTCATGACCGGCAGATTTAGCTAGTTCAACTAATTTATAAATATTTTCATAGTTTGTTCGATGCTGTTGCACAATTTCATAAAGTTCGAACTTTAACATGTCCTTATCCCACGAAATTCCCTTCGATGTCAACCAGCATTGAATTTCTTCCTTGCTGCTGCTCTTCGTAGGCAGTTTTTTTTTTTTTTTTTTTTTTTTTTTTTTTTTTGGTAGCTTGCATTGTCGAAGACAATGAATGTGGCGGGATGTTGGGAAGCAGTTTCTCAGTGAAGTAGTTTTCGTAAACTCTACTATCCATTTCACCGTGATAATCTGTATTTCTTTTATCCTTTTTTCCGTGAAAAATCAGTTGAGCATTGGGAACGAAACCGTTTCCAGAACCAGCATGTACCAAAATCAGTTGATCTCCTTTTCCTATTGTAGTTTTCACTCCTGTAGAAAGTCCTTCTCGTTTAGCCTGATCAGCTGATTTTATGCGAGTGTCAGTCCATGCCTTAGATTTTGTATGTCGTTTGTTGGCCAAGGTTTCATCAGTATACACGATTGATCTGCCTTGTTCTCTAGATTTCCTGATAAGACGCAAGTATTTATGCCTACTTGCAATGATTTCCTCTCTATCAATAAGTAGAGAACTTCTTTGCCGTCTCATATAAGCAAACTCCATTTCTTTCATAATACGGCGCAAAGTCCACTTTGAACACTGAGGCACTTCGTCGTCATCCTTCAGAACGCGTAAGATCTTGTCGATAGTTGGAAGTTCATTCCTCTTGAAGAACGCATGGACATGTCTTCGAATTGTGGCGCGGTAAAAATCGTCATAAATGTCCATCCTTGTCATACGTTTGTCATCAGGTCTTATTTTTCGGGGAGTTTCTAATTTTCCGCCGGATTTGATATGCTGCTTCTTTATTTGTCGTAAAGTTGATACGTCAACAAGTGTTGCATTAGCTGTCAACTGAAGTGCTTCACAAACAGAGGTTAATTTTGGTCCATTGCAGGATCGAAAATACGAATATACATTTAAAACAATTTGTCGTTCTCCACTACGTAATATGCGCTTTTTATTCGTAGCTCTATAGCAGTTGGGTGAAAACGCGCTTGATGAAGCACTCGCCATGGCGTTTACACAATACAGTATGCAGATATACGAAGCTATATACAAAATACTTAGAGCTACTAATAGTTATTTACAAAAGCAGTGAAATTACTCTGATATTATATACATATAGGGCCTATACACTGTAGATATAATTCACACCATCACTTATAAGTGAATATATACACGCGATCACATATAAAGAATTCACACACTCAAAACGAAATAAGAACAATAAATTCACAAACAATCAACAGTGACCGCAAATACAATCTTCAATCAACCGAATACTGTATTTACGAATGCTGTCCAGCTGTATTGTCTTCCATTGTAGTGGAAAGTTGGCAACATGGGGATCCCTTGCTGATAGAAAGGTGGGTTCCACAGAAGTGTTTTCGACTTTTGCAGGAAAATATATTAAATAATAATATTGAAACTGTTTCCAGTTTAGCTTCAAGCAGGCCAAAGCTAATAATTAATCTTCCCACTGCCTTATAGCAAGATTTAAGTTGTGTTTAGAAAAGTTTTCATTCTAGATCTAATATGTAACATACTCTAAAGACGCTTATAGCCGACACATAGTATCAGTTATTATATAAAAGAAGAAATTATTATTATTATTATTATTATTATTATTATTATTATTATTATTATTATTATTATTAATGTCGGTGTTAAAGGTCTTAAGTGTTAAGTTCTTACTGAGTTTGTGAGTAAGGAGTTGTAAGGACTAAAATTTGATTGGTAAAATCAGAATAATTAATTATGTCTTATAACATCCCTTTCACACACATACAGTTACCAATGTTTTTCAGTTGCTTACTGGAATTTGGGATTATTTCTTCATTAGTTTCGTAATAAAACACTGTAATAAATGTTAGCACCGAATGTAACGACGTAACCAGTAAGAGACATGCTTCTTAGCAGAGAGGTTCCAAGTTCGAATCTCATGTCCAATATATGAATGAATGTCTCCATAGTTTTTTTTTTTTTTTTTTTTTTTTTTTTTTTTTTTTTTGTCAATTCTGCCAAATAAATATTGAAATGAGAAATTTAAATACATTATGGAATTTTGATTACTCTTCTGTACTTAAATTTTATATTTTCCGCACATATTCTGGAGGATACCCCATTTATATACCCCTTCAGATTAGATCGGGAGTAAATGCATCAGCAGGGCTTGAGCCTAAAACAAGTTTAAAGCACAGAAGTCACTTAACGCATAAAGTATGAAATGATGAGCCTCATCTTTCATCAATATAGAAAAAGACTCTTAATCTAGAAATTAATAAGAAAAACAGTTTTCCTGAAAATATCTTTTAAGCATTTCCGGTGTTCATTAACAAACATAAGGTACAGATTCATTATAAACTGAAAGACTGATTGTTATGTTCGTCTTAATATTGGCGTCATTTAAGTAAAGGAAGATAATATACAATTCTATCAAATTGAGACATAGGTCTTCAGAACAATTTTATTTCATTTAAGACGTTATTACTTCTTTCTTTCTTGTAAATATTTTTTTAAAGGACAAAGTTGGTTTTATTTATAGTTTCGAAATTCATCTGACATTTTACAAGTATTTTCTAAAAAGTAAAACAGGCCTATGTTAAATAAAGACAAGTGTTTAAATAAATATTTATTAATTCATGAAAATAAATAAATAAATTGTTTTGCAATTGCTTAGCACACAGTTTACTTTTTCAAAGCTCTCAAAATGAAAACAACAGATGAATGCCGCATTCATACAGTCTGATTTGTCCGATCTAATACTTAAGGGAACAATATTGGAAAATCGTGTCTCATCAAGTGATAAAAATGATTTAAAAAAAAAAAAAAAAAAAACGAATTAAACTGTATACTCATGGACAGTAGAATTAACAGCTATGTTCGGAGGATAAACAGTTGACAAGAAAATTTTCTTTGTAATCTACCAAAATATTGATTAATAAATACGAATTTTAAAATATTTGTTAGGGTCAGTAGGTCTCGAGTTCTTAATCTGATAGAACTGCTGCTCATGAGACTCTCTTACAGTAACCATACTTTTTGCTTTACATCCCTATTATTCTGTTTTCGAACTCAGAATGAAAGAGTAAATTAAAATCAGAAAGGTTCTGAATTTGAAAATTTCAGTTACGCGCAGCTAATGAAGATAGTACGCATAGATAACACCAAGTTCATTATCCAAACGTTTGAAGCATTAACATGCATGATTCTTTGAAACACCTGGATATTTAAAACATGTCTTGATTCCAGTAACACCTTTTATTTGAATAAAATGAAGATAATGCATAAATTTTATTTTATGCAGACAAAAGCCCATAGGAATAAGCGGTATTAATAGTTATACTGTACGCAATCAAGTCAACTGGTGAGAAAATATGGTGATGGAAACACTGCGTCAAAGAAAGAAGCAGCGCATCGTCTGCTAAGGAAGGACCAACCGAGTATGGGGGTTTATACCTTGCTCTAACATATAAAAGCAGGGAATTCGTGTTATTATTCAGTTCAAAATTTCTTGTCGTCGCGAATTCTGTCGAGGAATTTGAAGCTTAAAATATATCAAACAATAATCATGCCTGTTGTTCTGTATGGTTGCGAAACATGGTCGCTAGAACAGACTGAAAGTATTTGAGAACAAGATTCTGAGACGAGTATTCGGACCCAAGAGGAACGGGAATGGGGAATGGCGGAAACTTCATAACGAATAACTACATAATTTATACGGTTTACCAAACATTGTTAGGGACATCAAGTGTAGGAGGCTTAGGTGGGCAGGTCATGTAGCCAGGATGGAAGAAAATAGAAACACTTTCAAAGTGTTAGCGGTAAGACCAATCGGAAAACGACCATTAGGAAGACGTAGGCGCAGATGGGAGGACAATATTAAGGTGGATCTCGCAGAAATAGGAATACAAAATAGGAACTGGATCCAGTTGGCTAAGGATAGAAGTCAGTGGAGAACTTTTGTGAACGCGGCATTGAACCTCCGGGTTCCATAGGCCATAGAGTTAGTTATTAATATACAAATATTATTTAAAGGGGTCAAAATTATTACGAAAACGCCACCACAAGTAAAGGGAAATGTGTTTGAGTCCTGATGTATTAGGACGAAACATCTAAAGTTAAATTTGGACAGCAATAATCTCGACAAAGACAGGGAGAGTATTAGAAACTTTTTCACTCAAAAATGCTGGTCTCAATAATGGTAAATTGAATAGGTACGAGTAACTCAATTTTGTGATTATGCCCAGAAGCTGCAACATGAAGCATTTTGTCTATGTATGAAATTTGGAAAGAGTGAAGACGTGGTAACTTTCATCTTTTCATAATTACAGCATAAAAGTAGATCAAGATTCATCCGTCTTTCATGACCGATCATTTTCATCAATTTTTACACTCAATATATTACGATGAAAAGACTATTATTAATAATATTGGTTAGTGATATGAGTAACTGAGATCTCGATCTCTACCTAAAACTATAAACATTTAATTTGGGATTATGAAAAAAACGGAATAGAAATTCAAATATAGAATAGAAATTTAAGAATAGAAGATTTGAAATTGTAAATAGCGTGTGTACATATTATGTGTCTACAAATTATGAGTAGTGTATGTTTGTGCGTTCTAATATCTTTTATTTAAATATAACTTGTGTCATTTTCAAGTTTCGTACCTCACGAATTTAAATGATTGCTGATTGTTAACACGTAAAACTCTTTAAAAATCTTTACAAGATAACGTTCTTCAGCCTAATCTAGCCAAGGACATCAGCTGAATTTATTACTGAAGTGAGTTCAATAATCACTAGCGAAGCAATAAGAGAGTACATAATAAGATTAGTGATTGTTAACCTTAATAAAGATGTGGTAGACCTATTAACAAAGTCGAGTAGGAAAGCTCTTTAAGAACTAAAAAGGTGTTAAACGCAGGTTCTCCGTATTTAATGTCTGAAATTCTTATCAGTAATCTTCACACTCTTTCGTGAATCTCTAAAAAGTCATATCCTAGCAAAGAGAAGATGACGTTCGTTTTCCAGAAAGAGTGCGGCCAACAAAAGCATTAGCCTTTAGCCTCAATTTCATCTCCCCATTAATTTGCTCGAACTTGAGTGCAAGCGATAGCGTTGAATAGAACACTTATCTGAAGGAACCAGGGTGGTCAAATGCACCTGGATTCCTGCATTATCGCGTTCCAAAGTGTGGGATGCCACGAGATGGCGCCAGTATCGAGGCGCAGCTGCGAGATCGTCTCTTAGTGTGAAGCTATCACGTTATAGTAGTTACAGATATAACTCCGTATCGTATTAAACTCTTTGATCAAGCTTGTTGTTGCGAGTCTGGAGCACATACAGTAGGATGTTGTTCACACATGGCCACCATCATTTGGTACTTCTCTTACAGCCACAACTATGAGTTTGTTGTGCCCGGTCACGATAGTCCAACGTTTCTCTTCGCATTGAAAATGCTTCCGATGATGAGGATGTTTCTGATTGAGTTTCATAAACTGAAATGCCACGTCGATCTCAACCTCGATGCTGGCGCCATCCCGTGGCATTCCACACTTTTGGAACGCGATATCTCAAGAGCGGTGCATGTGACCACGCTGGTTCCTTTCATAGTCGTGTTCTACGCATCGGAAACTATCGATTGAAATCACGTTCGGGCAAATTCATGGGGAGACGAAATTGAGGCTAAACCTGGACGCACTCTTTATGCAGGGATGCATAAATTGGCATGGCTAACTGTTTCGGCAAATAGATTAGCGTTCGTTAACAATGAATTAGAGCAACGATTTCAAATTCAACAGCGAAGTAGAGTCCTAGCGTGGACACAGTCGTTCGAAAAGTTGTTAGGTTGTATCACAGTTTTTAACCAACATAGCTTATATCTGCAGAAAATCCTAACATTACATTACTGCTTAAGGTGTTTTGAAACTATATTCATTGATATCAGTTTCTGTGACCCTCCAAGAAATCTCAAATAAGCCAGAGAGACAGACGCTGAGGTTGCGAAAGTGATTGATGCTACACCAGGTCAACCACTTTGGCCATTTCACACTGTTCAATATTCCTTCAAATTCTATTACATAAGCACAAATATTTCTAATTAAGAAGTTCCAAATAACTTCATTGGCAACATATGCAAATATATTTCTGAACAATAAGTAAAATTCGCCCTAAAATGTGTTCTTATATCACTTCAGGCCCAAGTATGATCCAAAGCTAAAATGTGGTTTAAAAGACCAATAAAAACCTTATTTTTGTGTTTACAAGAGGAGCCACAACTATCTTTGTATTGAATTAAAAATGTAAAAAGATGCCAAGATTAAAAAAAAAAAAAAAAAAAAGACATGTTACCGAGATCCGATCTTTAATGATACGATATTTGTACATTATTGAAAAAATGTTTTTAAAAGAATACAACTTGAACGAAAATACTTTTCCTTATATATATCGATGTTTTCTTAAAAGTTATAATGTCAGAATCAATTTAACACTTTTGCTCTTGTTCTCATATAGCTGTGTAAATTTAAGTTTCCTGGCAGTTTATTGCTTTTTTAAAAAACATGAGTGTCAGATAGTAGAAAAAAGAATACACATACGAAATTCATGGCAAATAAATCTTTAAATATTCAATTTGAAGATGAGTAGATTATTTATTTCTATTGTTCGGTGAAATTGCTTCAAATGAATGCTCTTTCACCACTTAAGTTGAAAGAAATTTTTCAACAAAATTTTTACATCATTTCTTAGCTAGATGAAAGACTTTAGCGTATTATGATAAAGGATTTGATGAAGTTCAACTATATACTATGCATTTTTCAATGCCATCCCCCTCCAGAAATAAAGTCTGTGTACCAATGTTTATTGTACATATTACGATTATATTTAAAATATGTTATATATCTATAGATTTCTCTCTCCCTGTCTGAGTTACACGGTTCTTGATTTTTTATTTATTTATTTATTTATTTTTGTTTATTTGTTTGGAACACTGCCACCCACAATCTTAAATGTTTCTTTTGCGTTGACATGTATTAGACGTATTTCAGGCAAACTGTACGTCAATCAAGTACCCGACACTTCAGACCCAGCTCCACCAGAAAAGCGCATGACAATCCCAACCTTGAAAAAAGGTTTCAGATCAATTCAAAAGGGGTTTAAAATTTGAGAAAATATGGACTCAAGTGAAGAACGTGTTGTAGATATAAAACAAGGAAAAAAATTCATTAGCTTGTTACGAAGAAATTCTGCATATGGAAAAAAGAATTCTGCATTGTGTCGTCAGACGAATTTGTTAGATTTTATGAATCCATCAATATCGAAATACGTACGTTAACTCCTTTATGTTTTTAATATATTGTATTAATATGTACGTATAAAGAACTGCAATTTTATTAAATACATGCTGTAGTTTTCTCTTAAACTAGTCTGTTTCTTTAAAACCTTTGTCTCAATTAGAAAAACTTTATATGCAAAGTTGTACAACGAATCACGCAAATTCTACTTAAGCGATTTTCATCGGACCCCGTATCGCGTAACTTCGGGGTATTACAGTAACCCTATATATACAAAATGTTATAAAAATATGTCGCAATATTTTCAGAACAGATTCCACACATGAAAATAAGAAAAAAGGTTCATATGGACCTGTGCTCAAAAATGGATAATTTCGGAGTTATAGGGTGCTGTAAACGTGAAACAAATGAACTTCATGGCTCCACTTACTATCGGACCTACCGTAGTCGGGTCAAGACATAATTGAGGAACTGGTATGTGAACTATCCAAATATCCATGTTTAAGAATGATCCAGTACTTGCACACCAATTTTAGAGAGGTAGGTAGAGAGTGATCAAGTACTCCCAAACAATCTCCTTAAAAATGACTGTGCAAGTATAGTAGTTCTGAAAGATAGATATTTGGATAGTTTACATACTAGCTTCTCAGTGATGTCTTGACCTGACTACGATCGGTCCTATAGTAGTAGAACTATGGACGTTTAAAGTTTATTTTTTCACGTTTTCGGCATCCTATAACTACGAAACTATACAGTTCCGACCACAGGTTCATATGAACTTTTTTTTTCTTATTTTGATGTAAGGAATCTATTCCCAAAAATATTGTGACAAAATTTTGTAATACTCTACATGTATATATATATACAGGGTCTTCCAAAAGTCCTGCAAAAAAGTAAAAAGCTGTAACTTTGTAACCATTTATTGTTTTGTACAAAACTTTTAGTGGACTTGTAAGAAAGTCTGAAATTTTGTTTCCAAGCATTTTTTCAACGCCAAACCTCCAGCTGAGCACCATTTACGTCCAAACATTGCTGAAGTCTTTCCGGGAATCCAAGAATGGCATTTCACAAAACTCACTTCTTATATCACAGTCTTCTTCCGTCAATTCTTGTATAAGTTTCAATTTGTAAGGCTTTGCCTTTATTTTCTTACGAACGATATTGTGTAGCGTTGTCATTGGCACTCGCAGCTCCAAGGATCTGCGTTTCAACGATTTCTTTGCACTTCGCAACACGCTTTCCTGCACAGACTGAATCACATCAACACTGGTTGTTAGCCTTCCGCTACGAGGCAAGTCCAAGACACTTCCGATAGCTAGGAACTTGTCGTACCATCTCTTGATACTTGAACCTGCAGGTGGTTGTTTCTGATATTTTTGTCGGAATTTTCTTCTTACCAAAACACTAGATTTTAACTCACAAAACCACGCCACGCACTGCGCTTTCTATTGAGTAGACGCCATCTTTGTCACGTAATTTGCGGTTATGACGTCAACGTTTATATCCGCTCATTGTTGACAACAAAAATTTTAACATTTCCACTAAACATTACAAACAAAATACAAAATTGTAAGTAGTACTTTTAAAGTTACAGCTTTTTACTTTTTTGCAGGACTTTTGGAAGACTCTGTATATATATAGCGAGAGAGAGAATAATATTTTTTGAATGTAGTTACACCCCATTAAATAAGTTATGTATAAAATGGTACTTTGCTGTATCTGGAACTCTTCAAATAAATAAAATCTAGAAAACACAACAAAAGTATACCTGACTGTAAAACTACTCCTAATATTACAACAAACAAACAAAAATTTTAATTTGAAAACAGTTTATCTTTTTTACCTATCCATGATGCTTCATTATCTTGAATCTGGAATGTACTATCCGAATTCATAAGTTGAGGGATTAATATCGCTGAATAAGACATATTTAATCCTGCTTGAATAACAAGGCTGTGCGCTGCACATGCTCCGAGTAACTATAAAGAAAACAAAACAATTTATTCATAACATACTGTAATTATTAAATTTAATCATGTAAGTAATTACTTAAAATTATATATATATATATATAGAGAGAGAGAGAGAAAGTATAAAAATTGATATGTTGACATTCTATCAATATTGGAAACATTACAAGATAATTTTGTTATTGTACAATATGAATAACATTTTAACAAAAGAGACACTGACCAAAGCTTAAAACCCACTTTATTTTAAATTATAATTTTAATAATATAATAATATAATATAGTATAATAATATAATAACAATATTTATATATATGTCTGTATTTTCATTTATTTTCGATAGTGTCTGAAGAAGGATGTGCTAGATATCCGAAACAGTTACAAATTATAATTTAAAATAAAGTGGGTGTTAAGCTTTGGTCAGTGTCTCTTTTGTTAAAACAATCAATCCAAAGCCATGAATAGTCTTACTAATGAATAACATATATATATCCCACGCATTCTGGCATCTTGCTAACGAATCATTTGCTGCAATCAAGAAGTTTCTATAATGGGGATCTTATATAATGTAAAATGGAAAATTATGGCATGAATGTCTTTGTGAATATTAAATGTGATATCTAACAAATGATACACTATTAAGAAATGAAAAATAAACAAACGGAAGAAAGTCACATAGAAAGAACATACTCCTGTGAGTTACATGTGATGATCAACACCGAGCAATGCATGCAGTGGAAAGTAACAACTGGCAGTTTCTTTTTCTAATATCTTTTCATTTCAGTTATATAATTTCTAGAAAACTAATCTAAAGGTATTATTGAACTATTGTGTTTTCATTTTTGAATTAATTCGTTAGAAATTTCAACAATGTACCTTGATATTATAATGAGTTCTTGTTTTCTTCATTGTACAATACATAATTTTTGGAACGTCAAAAAATGTAAGTACTCGTATGTAAAAAGAATAATGTATTTTTCCAATGTTGTTTTAAGAACTCAAAATTAATTTCAAGAACTCAAAATTGTTAATATAATTGAAATGAAAATAGCTTTTCTTTAAACAATCAGTTTTTCATTAATTTGATTACAGAAAATATGAGGGTTGTAAGTTCAAATTTTATTGCTCTTTATTTTGTAAATACATATTAGAAGCTAATCTGAGCACATTCTAAGCATCATTTTGTTTATGTTATAAGCAGAGATTTTTCAGATTTGCCTAAAAAAAAGTTTCACAAAAAAAACGACGACTCATGGCTTTTTTCTTTAAACATTTTTTCTTTTTTAAAAAAAAAAACATACCGTGTTTTGTCTATTTACAACTTTAGTCATAGGTTACCTGTGCTACCAGCGCCACTTGACTGATCACCATGAAGCTCAAGCCTCGTCACATGTGATAATGCACTATCACTATAATATTACAATACCACTAACGAACTAAAAGATGCTGAGATACAAATTTTCACTTATGTTACGCCAGCGTTGCTCCGAAAAATGTCGCACAGAACGTGACAGTATTTTATCCTTTACCATGAAAATGACGGTGCGCAGATGATCCCTTGGATCATTAATAATATGAGAATATATTGTACACTAACAATAACAATGACATCTACTCCAGAGAACATTCGTTCATTTTATTTACATATGATAGGAGTAATGGGACATCGTGACCACCCTGTAGATATAACAGATACCACTTATTGACATATTAGAAATATTACGGTACTTTTTAGTAGTGTCAGGTGACTTTGTCTCTGTAAAGTATCTCTTGTCTCATGTAATTATGTTCGTACCTAGTTTTTACCCTCCGTCCTGAGGATAGGCATAGACTTTTTCCCGAATTAAATTACTTACATGTGATTATCGATATGTAATTAGTAGGACTCGAATTTTTGATACCCCACCAAATCACAGGATTTAGTACTGGTGGTGGGGGAGAGTGGGGAAGTTACTGAAACAATGTTTCCCAGTTAACACATAACGTTTGGGGTTCCAAACTCGAAATGTATGCCCACTGAATTCTCCCCCCAAAAGAACTTTCTCCACCAAATCAAGACATTTTACACAATACGCAACAAATTTTAAATTTTCATTTGTTGCCCATAAATACAACACTGATGTAGATTTCAGTTTTTCTTTTCCCTTCCTCTATTACCGTTGATTTATTGTGCCCTTACATTATCTGCAACAATGTACGTAATTTTGTTTAAAATATATCACAACATAGAAAAAATATATTGAAACAGAAGGCATAAGGCATAAGGTAGAAAATGAAAAAGTTTTCCGACCTCTCTTAAATTGTAGAGAATGTAATTACTAACGCGACTGTATAAAAACTTGCTAAGTTTCTCGAGCTCTAGTAGATTGCGGAGAATGTAATTATTAACGCGACAATGTAAAAACTTGCTAAAACTACGAAATTTTGCTAGTCCCAACTAAAGCGAGTAAAATAACAATTTTTCTTTGGTAAAATTCAAGAACTTGAGTCGATGTTAGAAAAATTCTCGTCCATAGTAATTATAGTGATGGGGAGCTTTTGTTTATAGAGTATACAAGTTTGATCAAAGCTATCAAATCAAATTTTATTTTGTATTCCACACATACTCTTCAATATCCCTTACATTCTCCATTTACATTTTTATATCAAGTATAAAATATATTAACATAAAAAGCGATATGCTCCCTTAGTGCCTGTAGATATTGAATGTTCCTTCTCGCAGCAGTAAGTACTCCTGACAAACCGAGAAAGTCTTGACATTTTCCAACCTTAAGATAATGAGTGTTGTCAAATTTAATTCATTTCTGATCCACTATTCCACGCTTTGAAATGTCAACAAATTGAAGATCAAATTGTGATATTCATTTATATTTTTCGATGCTCGATTAGCCACATAGAATTTGATTCAAAAACATTAAAATTGTGTTTACGATATAGTATAATTATTAATGAAGATAGTTTTCATTCCACCAAATTTCAGAAAGAAACGATGTTTTTCCCTCCTTCTCACCACCAACCAATTTCAATACTTTTTTTTTCATCAAAAAATCTCAGCTCTAGTAACAAGTCCACAATATGGATATGTAACTTCTCTTGGAAAAGATCCAAAATGTTCATATTTTGTTCACTGATAGTGATGTGTTGTGTTCTACTATTGTTGTGTCTTTATGCTAAAGGAGGCTGATAATGGTAAAAATGGGAGGAATAAAAGCTGTAAAAGGAAACGATAGAACTATGAGAAAAATCACGTACCTAATATTGTCTACCTCTAATTTACATGATCTGAAATCGAACTGAGGAAACCTCTTTCCAGAGGTACAAGCTTTATCACTTAAGACATCATGCTTCCCGTAGTTTTTGTAAATATAGAAGTACGGTACTTCTGTTTAAAAGTTGATAGTACCTGACAACTAATTGTATTTAAGCGAGAAAGTTATTTATCATTTCTGAGCCTTCTGTTGCTATTTGATGTCAATTTTTAGTTAGCTGACAAATGCATTTTTAAATGTATATTCTTAAAGGAAAACCAGACGTGACATTTGTAATTAACTTGAGAAAGATGCTTGTCACATATTCACATTTAAAGATAAATATATTGATAACAATTGCGTTGATTTTTATAATTTTAAACAATACTGAATATTATAATAGAAAAAGAAAATTTATTACCTGTCGTATTGTGTCTCTCAATGTGACACTTTGTTCTGGACAGTCGAGATCCTTTGACGATACAATGGCGACGCTTGGATTGGTTGAACTTGTGGAAGATCTGCATCGAAAGTAAGAACATCTATAATTACTTTTGCAGAAAATTATGAATGTCATATAAAATGTTAATAAATAACACTACCATACTTCAAAAGATGATTTATTCTACCAAACTAAGGTATTGCATAGCTTTAATAAAATAGTCAAAAAACTTATCTAATACTCACTATGAATAAAAATGAGCTAATTATTAACACTAATAAAACATATGCGTTAAATTTTCATAATGTTAAAAATAATCAAACTAACACAATAATAATAATAGATAAGACAATAAATACGTAGAAACTGTTACCTTTCTAGGTGTAAAAATATCAAATAAATTCAATTGGAAGCCTCATTTAGATCATAAAAGAACTAAGTTATGCAAACTGTGTTATGAAATTAGATGAGTAAGAGATAAGATTAATGTACCTGGTAAAAACAGCTAAGTGTATATTTTACTTAAATTTTCATTCTATAATACAATATGGGTTGATGTTTTGGGGAACTACACCCTAAAGTCTTGTCATCTTTAGACTACAGAAGAAAGTGGTAAGAATACTGACAGGAATAAAATGGAACTACCCATGCAGAAATATTTTTAAAGAACTTGAAATAATGACTCTTCCTTCGATATATTTATTTGAAATATTAACATATCTTAAAAAAAATAGGAACGAATTTATTGTCAACAAAGATACACACTACACACTGCTACAATACAAGAAGTAATGAAGATATTCTCTTGCATATACACAGAACAAACATATATAATAAATTAGTCACACATAAAGGTACTCTATTATATAATCTGCTTCCACCATGTATAAGGAATCATGTTTCTGTTAATAACTTTAAAATCAAATTTAAAAGGTATTTGATAGAACAATGCTTTTAGTCTATCGAAGAATATATTCAAAATAATTCTTATATGTAAAGATATAATATATAATAAGGTATATTAATGAATTTAGAGTACTCTAAATGTAATAGATGCATATATGTTTATGTATATATTTCAAATTGACATGTCCAATTTCGTTGTATGACGATTAATGGAGTGTCTGAATGAATGAATGAATGAATGAATGATAATACTCTTGGTGTGATTTTGGCAACCAATCCTGTTACCTTCGACAATTAGACACTAACGAAGAGCTTTGGCATCACAAATGGTACTATATTTCTTTTTCAGTGAACTAATTTGAACTAAATTAGATCAGAGTACATTGTATTCCACTTAGCCCTTTTCTTACGGAAAACACTAGAATAAGCTATAATTATTAAGAATACAACTTTTTGAAGTGTTGGTGATTACTATATACACACACACACTAACCCATAATTTGTCGGTATCAATATAAAAACAATCTAAGCCGCTACTATTTATATACATTTCTGAAGCCGAAGCTCTTCATTGGTGTCCGGCCGATTCGACTGGTTACCGAAACCATACCAGGAATATAATAATCCATTAGAACTGCTAAGCCATTAATACGTAGGTAAAATGCTCTATATTGTGTTTATGTTAAAGTATAGGTTAAAACTCTTCGTTTATAACAAGATGGATTGGCATGAATTTTTAAACCAACCCTCGTATTTCTCCAACGTCAGTTCTTAGAAACATAACGTAATCAGCTAACAGTTGGAAGAGAACAATGCTCAGGAATTTCTCACCCAAAAGGTACCTCACTTTTCCAGACAGTCTCGCTTCCTCCCGTCAGCCCATATTAAGAAGAAAAATTTTGCTACTCTCGAGAGAAACGCCCACGCACAAGCCCTCATGACGATGACAGATCTTTACGTGACAATGTGAAGTCTATCAATAATCGTCGATTGTACAACTTATTCGAACAATCAGTGTTTTTAATGTGATTTTTATTAACTTATGAACCATTTATTATATATTATTAGCAAGAGAATAAAGCAAAAACTTAATGTTTTCTATGAACTATATTTTAATTTGTTAGTGTATTCTTGCGCTGCTAACTGGCAACGATGTGAAGCGCAGAAGAGTAGCACTCACTCGTAATGTAAGAGTCAACGTGTGTGTGTTAGTAGTTTTTCACACAAACAAAATCTTCTAAGAACTCTCAAAAGAGAGAATCCAGAAAGTCGCCGCATAAGTTGAGTGTATTAAGTATCTGTTTCCTCTGAGATTAGAAGAGTCCCTAAAATTACAGTGTTTAAATTAGCAAAGTAACACAAGATGAGTTTAACAACGTAATACTAAAACTTAGCCGGACAGACCATGAAAACCACAAGATGGAGCAATGGAAAATAATCAGTTGCAACCCTTTGCAGCTTAAGGGAAGTGAAGTGTCTGCAGTGAATAGTATAGTCGCTAACCGATCCATCATTTTCGTTCGGTCGAAACTGCGCGTATAATTTCGGTATCGTCTCGGTACGTTCACCACAGTGATTGGGCCATCTTTTCGTTTAAGTGAATATTGTGTTTTGTGTTGTCATACGCTTGTTAATGTTTTGTATTCATGGAAGATTAGAGTTAAATATAAATATTTCGTAAATATCTCTTTTTTTTTAATATGCAGTGAAAATAATACTAATAATTTCAAAGTGTGTGATCCATGTTGTCTCTTTCTCAGCAAATGGAGGATATTACCTTCTAAAAATGTACATGACCTAGAGTAAAATTAAACAGGTAAGGTACTTCTAAGCAGTGAAGAGCAAATATTACTTTCGTCTCCCACTACCCGTCTGGTGTTATTCACGCATGGCTGTCCTACCTTGCACTTTTTACAGGTATTGACCAGTGTACCTTAGAGCTGACGCATCAGCGATGGCGGGTATACGACTTATGCCGCTGATATATATAACACCCGAATCTTAGGACCATGGAGGAGTGAAGATACTTGTTTATTGCCGGTTTCTTACGTCAATTTACTAATTTGTGTATTTGAATGATGTTGTAAAGGAGACTTTGAGAGATCCAAGGTTCGAATCCCAATATTATTATTATTAGTCGGTCTTCTCGAACTGGAACAAGCAAGTATCGAACCCCATTCCCCTTATACGTTTAGAACTGAAGAGTATCGAAATGTTCTTGACCTTGTTCCCAGAAAGCCTAACTTAAAATCCAGTAGATGTAGTAATGATCAGAGTTGGCAAAAATTAGTTTTTATTTTTTTATTTTTTTTATTTTTATTTTTTTCAAAAGGGGTTAAAGAAAGGTTTTTGGTTCAAACCATGTTCGTTTGGTTTAAATATAGATTTGCTTTATTTATATAGATTACATATGGTTACAAATAGGTTTGTTCTTAACATCCTTATGCAATAGCGGGATTATGAAGGACGGGGCCTATAGCTTAAAATACACCCGAATCACTAGTCGGTTTGCACCCGACAAAAATTGTCCTCCTCCTGAAGTCGAACGCCAGACCCTTTGATTACAAAGTCGACAAGTTTACCAACTTATCCACAGAGAACATCTGACAAAAATACATTGTGAAATACCTAATAGAAATACATTACGTATCTTACATACTTGTAAATATTTTAAGAATTACTTAAGAACAGAAAGGTATACAACTGCACAAGTAAAATCCCCGTATAGAATTGTACAGTCCGCAGCAAAAAACCTGCAACATGACCATGTAAGTTTATTGTGAAACTACGTCTAACAACCCAGGGAATCAACATAACGTCTAAGTGGCACAAATCACACCAAGAGAAACCTCGGTGTCCTCCCCTGCACACTTATTTTGGAGCAAAAGACTTCGTCGTTTCACAATAAACTTACATGCTCATGTTGCAGGTTTTTTGCTGCGGACTGTGCACTTGACTAAAATAAATGGACAATTTCAAAATACTATAGAGTACAGAAAATCTAATTTAGTTCCAGTTATTTCACTGAGACAGAAATACAGCGACTTAATTCAATTAGCATATCAATAAATGAAGTAAATAAAGTGAGTTTACTCTGGCTCTGAACCATTCACACACATACATACACAAGTACTTTTGAAAAAACAGTTACATTCATGTTTCCTTGGGTTTGTAATGAATGGAAAAAATTCTTCTAAATAGTTTAAGATATGTGGAAACGTCCCCATGAAGTTCGTACAATTTTTAACATTTTTGCTCTTGAATTTATTTTTTGATTTAAACCAGGTGTTTTTATTGATAACACTTGGTTTAAACCAGCCAATCTTGCTGATGATAGTTAAATACTAAGCAAAGGACACTTCTTCTGTACAATAAATGTGCCAAAGACATTCAACGAATTCGCGCTACGTAAATGAATTACGAAGCGCGTTGATCATTCGTTCTTTCTCAGAAGGACAATAATTATTGGATATCACTTGCTTAATGCTTATTTATCAAGCTTTAATGCATCAGAATCCCTAAAACTCGGTCGAAGGTGGACTGAAAGGTGGATGAGTTTGTGAAAATGCCGGGTTATCGGGAAAGAGGTTAAAAAAGAATAGTATGATTGTTTCCTCAAAATTGGTTGCTTGAGAATACAACAGAGAATAAACTGCCAAATTACTCTTAAATAAAGGAAAAGTACATACTTTATGAAGGTATAGAGTCTTTACTATACATGAAAATGAACATTAATGAATACACACTATATAGTAATTTACCTGATAAGACAGACCTCAGAAAAATACTTTATGCAAGCTTAAATATGTCTATAATAAAAATTGACTAGCCGACTTCGCAAAAACTAGCTTAAAAAAGAAAAAAAAAAGAAATGTATAAATCCTGTTATCCGGACTGCCAGGTTTTGGCCGAGTTATCCATACTGCCGGGTTATCGAGTGCCGAGTTTTAGGGATTCTATTGTATTACAAAATGGTATGAAATAAAATTAGGATGAACACAACCGTAAAATATACCACATAATAATAATAGAATTCTGGAACGAATAGGTTTTCTTTTTGGAGGAAAAGAGTTTCGGTAAAAAAAATAACTGTAATTCTTATTGTATTCTTATTGTTATTGGACCATTTGCAGTCACTAATGACAGTAGTAGGTATCATGTGGCCTGACTATATTCTTTCAGTCATCCATAGGTATTTTGTCTATGCCAAAAACTTATCACTGGAAGAAGTTAAACCTAATAATTGGAAATATAGTTTGTATTCCTTCTATGCCGAGAATGAGTAGATCTTTGACAATGTATTTCGGATTGCTCTCTTTACCTCGAGCCTTGAACTTGCACTTGTTCCATATTAACTTTTCTCTTACAAACACTTATGATTTTCTATGTTGCTATGTTTTGGGAATAGTTCTGCCGCTTGTATGTGCGTGTGTGTCTGTGTATGTGTGTTGGGGAAAGGATGCAGATCGTGGACTTTCATTCAATCACTTTTTTCAGTATGTGAAAATTAAACGGAAGACTCTAACACTAAAGGAAAGGATATTCTTAACTTTACAACCTTGAAAATCTAACAGGTAAAGGAGAATAATGCTCAGTGCTTCCATGTGTTAGGTCGAAATGACCTATGAGAATTTTGTGACTTTTTATTTATACATTTTTTTTTAAAGAGATTCAGTTGCTTCGGGAAGTTTCGGACATAAAGTAATGCTGAAGGACATATTATTGTATAGATTATACTGGTGGGAGGATTGATTGTTCGTATATATGTACAAAAATCACGTTTATCCTGAAAGGATGAGTCTAAGTGCTTGAAAGACCCCTTAACGAAATTCTCTGTACGCCGCTGATTGTTGACGTCATTTAGTTATTGGTTTCGTGGTTTGGAGGGAAGCATACTTAACTTTTAAGCTTCTAAAACTGTATATGAGAAAAATATCTTTCTTCTATAGTACTTACTACGTAGATTGTAGGTCGCTGTGTTTTTCAAATTAACAATGTTGCCTTTTGTATTATTTAGAAAAAGGAACTAAAAATGATTCGAATTTTACTTGTCTTAATGTGAACTATGTTCATCGTAAGTATAGCTCGCGACAAAACATAGCCAATTTTTTCCTCGAAGGTCAAGATCTAAGGGTTTACTTGTCCCTACCATAAATTCTTCATTGTAACTAGATTTCGGCGTTGCCGCTCCAACTCAGGTAGAACTGTATAAAGCTCTCAGTATGGCTAACCCCATTACGGTTATCATAGTAGCCCGAGCCCGTGCAGACCTCTAAACACATTACCCCACAGAAATGAGTGCTATAAGTCCATGCCTTCTAAAGGCTGTTGCGCCAGGAATTTAGTTATTATTATTATTATTGCTAATAATAATATGTAATATTAGTAATAGGCTTAATAAAGATTCTGCCTGTTTATCTGCTCTGCTTGTAAGTATATTATTTCTAATTTTAAGATATAGTTATACAGGTCAATATATAATTGATTAGTTTCTTTCTAATGTGATTCGTTACGTGTATAAAAACTGGACAAACTACAAATTAGGATACTATACACAGGAAATTAATAATGATAGCTTTATTACTCAGATATTAACCTGCATACATTAATACATATGAGGAGCTAGGTTCTTAATAGAATGCTTTTTAATCATTTCTTCCTTTTTTTACAGAAAAAAGTTTTAAATTGTCATTATAGATAGATGGCCTGTCGAATAATAATAATAATAATAATAATAATAATAATAATAATAATAATAATAATAATAATAATAATAATAATAATAATAATAATTATTATTATTATTATTATTATTATTATTATTATTATTATTATTATTATTATTATTATTATTATTATTATTATTATAAAAGACTAACATTAGTGCATCACGCTAACTCCTAATAGTAAATCACGTTGATGCTCATTGCAATAATATAATGAAATAATTTAGATTTGAACATTTATATTTATGTATCCGCAAATTCGTTGGTCGGCTAACTAAAAAAAAAGAAAGAAAAAAGAAAAAAGTGATTGCAAACAATTAGAGCTTTTAAGTATTGACTTTAACCTATAATTAGTGCTTGAACTTTTCGGGTAAACTGTACCCGCCGACTACCCATTGCGTTTGGTTTACTCGATCCTTAGACCTGATAAACCCGTTTGGCCTGTTTGGACCGTTTAAACCGATAGACTCGTTATGAGTTCGTACGTGATAATTAGAACAATTTGTGTTATGATAATAAAGTGAAACAACATATCATTTACAATAATAACAGACTAAGCTTGTTTTCATATAAACGGGATTATCAGGTCATCCCTATTCATACGGTTCAATCGGGCAAACCCGATTCATACGGGTAAAAATACAATATCGGTCCAACGTGCGGTCCAGTTTCTATTCTATTTTCCGAGCATTACCGCAAATGCACAGTAGTCCGAAACGGCTCGGACGTAAAAACTATCATATTATTATTATCATTATATTAATAGGAGAGAAAATTACTTGTTGAATGACCTGTACGTATTTTATCCCTATTTTAAATGGTTATTCTGGCTTTATGTATCTGCTTATTGGTTTGCAACACTCAGAAAAAATAGTTCGAGACTTCATTGTTTACCCTGGCGACAGGGAGAGCGGCTAAGCTTTTGTAATACCAGCAACATCCAACTGATTGACAAACCGCACGTGGCCGCTAACAACATTATGACAGTTTTACTGCTGATAAGAAAACTTGGTTTAGCTTTGAAAATCACTATAACATAATTTTCTAAAGCAATTTCTTCTTTCGAGTGAACAACCTCTCATATATTAGTCAGGATTTATTACGAAATGAAACAGTTAAGACTAATATAGACACTCTACATGAACTATTTACTCAAAGTAGGAACATGCTTCTGAAAATAATACATATGGGATTATTACGTGACTCATTCTAATAAAAATTATATTTTTGGTGTCAAAATTTCGAAGGAGTCATCACAAAAAAGATAAACAAAATCTTTAAAGATTTAACTATTAATGTCAGGTTTCCATGTTCTCGAATTTGTTGGAAATTCAGTTGAGAGAAGAAATGCTTTGACATACACAGACGGAAACAATAAGCAAGAAAGAAAATTAGATTTAGTGAGGAGACAGAGAAAGAGAAGAAAGTCTTGTTTGATAGAACTATATTACCAACCTTACACACACTTTCCTTATGACGTTTCGTCGTCTTCGAGTCACACTAGGTCATTAGTTTGTCTGGGTCACTAATCTGTCCAGATCACCACGTCACAACGGGTCACTCCCGGCCATAGGTCTGTTTGGGTCACGAATATGTTTAGACCACCAGTCAGACCGAATCACTCCCAGCCATAGGTCTGTCTGGGTCACAAATCTGTTCAGATCATCACGTCAGAACGGGTCACTCCTGGCTATGTGTCTGTCTGGGTCATGAATCTATCCGGATCACCACGTCAGACCGGGTCACTCCTCGCCACGGGTCTGTCCAGGTCACTGGGTCATTAATTTACTTGCATGCAGTCTGCGAATTCAAATTTAGAAAAAAGGGAAAAATGTTACTATCATCAGTTTTTTCTTTTAAGTCGTTGCACGTTGATACAGAGAATATCCATTCATGCCACTAGTAAAAGACGCCCACAATTGTATATATTTCTAATTGCGCTTTTTACACCCTTTATATACCCTTCAGCTGCGCATCGATAAGAAGAGACTTTAAAATGGTATAGTAAAGTAGACTACAGTAGGGATTAGTAGGATAGGACAGGGTCGGGTTAGCTTAGGGTTATGAAAGTTTGAACCAATTTTGTTAAAGTTAGTCGAGTGTAATTTTTATTGTCTCGTATTTTAGTTGGATCGGGCTTTGTAAAGTTCATCCACTATTTTATTTTTCTTGTAAATAGATCTCACAGATTGTAATATATTTCCACATCTCCAATATATTTCCAGCTTTGTAGGAAGACTTGAAAATCAGGGATGGCATAAAATCATTTTTTTTAAAAAAATAATTTATTCTGTATTGATATTATATATTATCATTTATTTCTATCATGGCAAAATTTCATGATTTTATGCCAAGATATTACTTAAGGCAATTGATTCAATGATCCGTCTCTTTGGGAATTCATTTAGTGGTAACTTCACTATTGCAATAAAGCTAAACCTAACTAATATAACCTTACAGCATTAAAGACTTGCATTTGTCTATCCTACAAATACAGTACTATATTAACTAGTTAAAGAAACGAATGAATTGCCTACAGAATATCTTACCATTCTGGTCAAATATAATATAAACATGAAAACCTGGAACTTCGGAAATCGAAGTAAATGCAGACTGACAATTAGGATTAGAATTGGTAGGTTCGAGTTTAGTTTTTGAGCACCATGACTATTCGAGACGTAGACCTATAGTTTCAAATTAAATGCGAACTAATTAGGATTAGCAATACCAGATATAAAAATGCTAAGTGCCTATAGCTTCGTTACATTACATATTTGAATGTCAATTAATATAAATAAAAGAAGTACTGGTCAGTGGTGGATTAAGGCAACTCGCGGAAATATATTTTATGTCTTTAATCTTACTCTTTCCTTTCTTTTTAATTCATCAAACCAGTGCCATAAAACATTTTGACTGACTCTCACTGTGAATGATGCAATGATTTCATTCTTTTAAATATAAGTAGATTAAAGATAACGTATTGGCTGATCTGATTCTACTAAATCTTTCAAGAAAATGAAATACATAGCCTCCTCATACAAAGAGCATTATCAGGGCTGGCTCTACCATATGTGCAACACGTGCGTTTGCACAGGGCAGCAAGTTTCGAGGGGAAACAAAATCTGTAATAACTATATTATTTAAAATAAATATTACTTGTTGGAAACAGACTTCATGATCATGGTAGTTAAATTTACCAAGCTGTTGTTCTATTTGAATACTACATTCATAAATCATGTTTAGGTCACACGAACAGTGTTAAAAGCAAATGGTGAAACAAATCTCAGCATGAGTTTGCTTGATTGTTGTCAAATACATGAACTCAATTCTCGAACAGTAGCGAACACCTGTTTTATTTAGTTAATTATTACAGTTTCGATATGAAAACTAGTCTTGTCTTTGTCACAAACAAGTTTCTGATTGAAGGTGAAAACAAGGTCTTTTAATTTTCTTTTTTAACAGATGTAGAAGGAAAAATCAAGAAATAAAGATGAAAGAGCTAGTTGCACTGGAATTGTAAACTGATAAATTGAGATTGAAGTTCGATATTGAATTCTATATATATAAAGATTACCATCTTTTCTCTGCAGGTGTGTTTGCTTTATCTTTCGCTAACGCAATGTATTATTATTTAAAGAAAACAGACACATTGAGATTGTACTTGTAGTGTTGAGGCCTTTCTGAGTGCGAGTGTATTTTCAATCCCCTTCGTTGTTCATGATAGAGTAGCATACTTAAAATCGTGGCTTTTAAAATTTATCCTTTCTGGAGAAAGGGGGTGGCAAATTATGTAGGGCCAGCCCTTAATATTATTCTTTATAAATGGTGACAAAAGGCGGAAGAATTCTCAAATTCGAAGCTTTAGTTAAGACTGCCCATAGCAGAATTGTGTTGCAAAATATTGCATTTCCGTTTTATATGGATTTCTAATTAATATAGTTGAAGCTCTATCTTATGAAAGTTGGCAGTGTTCTATTCTGAAACATGACAGTAAATACTCACATTAAAGGCAAGTTTCCGTGGAATAGATGATCAGTTTACATATGTTTCACTGTATATCTACGTATATGCTACAAAGTAATTATAATGCATTAGAGTTATGGCTGGAAAAAATGTGTCTAATATTTTCGCCAGTAAGACGAGTAAATTTTGACACATAAAGCAATTTGTTTTGCTGAAATAATAATAATATAGTCCACTCCAAATTCTCCTTAGCATTTGCCCCTGCTCTATTACCCTTCAATTGTGTCTCTCTCCTTTTTTTCCTACATTGATAATATTTATAAGTGTTATTGCGCTTTTATCATGAGCACAATACTTATAAATCAAATTAAACAATAAACAGTTAAACCCACCTGAGTTTTATCTTCATTTAACTTGTGAACGATTCAAGCACAGAACTAGATGCTTGGTGTATGGGTGCCCACGAGTAGTTGGGTTTATGTGCATCGTTCATTTAAGACAGTTAAGGTCATGACGTCAATGTCAATGACAATTACCTATCATCCCAGCAAGGCATTGATCTCTCAAGTAAATAATGGTACTCATATACACACATCTAAAGAGGTTAGTGAGAGGTGCTATTAAAAATATTCGAACATTTTTTCCCTTTGTTATTCGAATATTAATTTTCAATATGTTCGAATAATTATTCGTTATCCTAATAATTGTAACGTATAATTACTCGTTATCGGAATAATTATTCGAATAACGAATTTTGTTCGAATATCCGAACAATAAATATTCGAAGAATCCATTATTCGAATTTTAACAACACTAGTTTCTATTTAACTGTTATACGAGGTGCTATCAAAAAGTTTCGAGACTAGTTCTGTTTTACAAGAAAGTACCTTATTTATCTACGTTTACACACTATCACCTTCAAAATAGTCGTCTTGTGTAGCAATACAGCGCTCCCAGAGTTTTCTTTTCGAAGCGTGTCAAGCACCTTCTATAATTCGTGTTGGATCTCCACAAGGGTGTCCAAACGGCATCCTTTGAGCTGGATCTTCATCCTCAGTCGGCGCTGCATGTGTCTACGTGTGCAGCCTTGTGCCACAATCTGTTGGCGTGATACAGAAGTAGTACCGAAAGTTTTTGATACTACCTCGTACGACGAAAAATGTACATGAATACTTTGGTAATAATGTGGTTTCCGACAATGCAGGTTTTGCTCTAACGCGGTTATTAGTATAGTATACACATATCGCTCATTCGCTGCAACAGTGACACAACTCAGAAATGACCCTTATTGAGTTAATGGGAAGAAAAAGGCCCTTTATGCATATACTTTCTGTTCCTAAAGCGAGACGTCTGAAATGGCAAAATTGGCTGAGAGAAAGCCGTTCCTTTATATAAATTACTGTTGAAAGTATAGCATGTCGAAACTTTTAAACTCGTCTCCTGAAAACTTGCGATTATCGAGTTGTGTCACTGTTGCAGCAAATGAGCGATGTGAAAGTATATTTACAAATGGTAACAGTTTTTTCAACAAAATTTTAGAAATAACCAAATAAAAGCACTTAAAAATAATCACTTATGCATGTAGAGTGTCCAGGGTAAAAATCTGCAGGGGGTAAAAATCCTTTTCTGTTTTTGGTACTTTTTCTTAGAGCTGTGCAGCACTGCTTATGCTACAGGATGGTTTCATGATCGAAATATTAATGAAGTAGTCATATTTATGAAGTGGTGCACTGAAATTTGGAAATTCTATTTAGGTAAGTTAGCATTTTTTCTTACTTTGACGGAAGTATGATCCTTCAGTGATACAGCGTTTATCTCTGGCGCGTGTGGTTTATGGTTCGATTGGCAGCTAAGTAAGTTTGTGGTGGACATCATCGTGTCCCTGGGTTTCTCTCGGGGAACTCCTGTTTCCTCCCACATTCTATTCCACCAATTCGTCCATTATTATTCATTTGCCTTAACCATTCGTCTTCCTTAGCCTACAGGGCATATCCGTGGGACGTTAAACAGAAAGATTTCTTACTTTGATTTTTTAAATGAGAAATAATACTGTATATTTTGTGAGAGAAGTTCCGACATGTTTTACTGTTATTAGGGATGAGCACGAGCGAGTTCAAGCGAGTTTTCTTTGAAACTCAACTCGACTCGATATCTTGGAGCTCGACTCGTGAACTCGGCTCGAAAAAATTCCACCAACTCGACTCTAATTCAGATCAAGTTTCAAGTCGAGTCGAGTCGAGCCAAAACGAGCCAAATCTTGTGTGTAGTTTCAAGTACTCTCTTCAAGCATCCTACATACATAATATAATTATTATCAATGATGCAACTGTTACTAGAAGTTATAATACTACTACTACTACTACTACTACTACTACTACTACTACTACTACTACTACTACTACTACTAATAATAATAATAATAATAATAATAATAATAATAATAATAATAATAATAATAATAATAATAATAATAATAATAATAATATAATAATAATAATAATAATAATAACATGTATGAACATGAAAGATAGGCGGTCTGAATACATAAAGCTAGTTGACTGCCGAGCTCAGTAGTCGTAAAGTTTAGGAGGCAAGAACATCGTTCACGAGGTTCTGGGTTTGAGTTCCGGAGGAGTAAGTATTCAGGCTTGAGCCAAAAATTGTTAAAACTTATAGGGCGCCGGTCAAACATATTCAAAACTCCTCGGCCTGGGTTTAGGGTTCGGCCTGAGCGACTCGGCTCATAGCTCATTCACTATCTAGCCGAACCAAGAAGTGAACAGACCCAACAGCTCACCTAACCGAGCCGGCTCCAGCTCTCGGCTGAATTAAGCCGATGGCTTATCCCAACCGAGCTTGCTCGAGATGATGGCTTATATGAGTGAGAATGAATCGAGTTGATGGTTCACCCCCAACAGACCTAGCTCGAGCCATCGGCTCAGTTGAGCCGAGTCTAACCTGGGTGATGAACTCGTTTCAACCGAGTGGCTCGAGAAGATGGCTTACCTGAGCCGAACCGATGACTCATTTCAACCGAGCCTGTTGGCAGGAAGTGTCACGGTAGACTGTACATACTGTGTAGCGCAAGATTTATAGTCTGTGGTTGTTATGTTGATTAGGATAAACAAGATGTATTGAAAGATATTGAATATATGTCGTAAGAACAAGGATTAGGAACATTATAAGTATATGAATTGAGAAAGATTCAAGGAGAGTATTGTCTAAAGATATAATAACAAGGATACAGTTAAATGGAAGAGGAATAAAGAATTCAGGTTTATAATAGTGTATACATGTGTTTGATTTATAGTGCAAATAAGATTCCGGATAGATTACGTTAAATTTAATTAAGCTACTAACACTAGCCAAATTATTCCTTACTCATTTTAATAAAGTAACAGAGCCAAACCAGTTGACATCACTACCCGGATTGGCCTTCAGCTTGGGCTCGAAAATTCGACCGTGCAGGTCTCAGCCTTGATGGAAGAACTATGATTTTTAGTTATATTGGTGCTCACGACATTGGAGGCTGTCTCGTTATTTAAAAATCTATTGTCGTCTCTTTATCGAGACGAGACGAGACGCGAGCCCTCGACCAGTGTCCCCTCTTGTAAGCAACACTAAAAGTATTCCACATTACTGTTTATCAGGGTTGCCACACTCGAGACTCGTGATGATATCAAACACTTGCCTGAATTATGCAAGATTTTTGTGAATTATGCCAGATTTTCAAATAAATTTTCCGAACTAATTTTAAAGACCCACCCCTACTATCTTCATTATTTTAATGAAGTGTTCTAACTGAATTCATGTACATTATATATATATATATATATATATATATATATATATATATATATATATATATATATATATATATATATAACAAACTCAGGGATTACCCCCTAAATAACGTTCCTGGAAGACCCCTTTCTCAAAACCTTATTAACAGCCTGGAAAAACATTTGTACAAACTTCATAGTTTTCATGCCGAACGAATAAAGAGACCTGGTGAACAAAAACAAAAACAAAATCAAAAAAGCTTTAGGGATGGATTTAAAAAAAAAATCTTATCCTCAGGTTAGTGTTGAGAGAATATTTTTACAAAATTTAAATTTGATGAGTGAATCAGTAGACTTTTAATACATTCACATTGTATCCACTGAGTTGGGAAATGGTGTACCTCCAGACGCACTTTATTTCTCAGCCATCCCCAGATTAATCGAACAGTTTAATGCATTTGAATGTGATTTAAATTTCTGTTCGTACTTTTTCTTATCAAATACGAGATTATCAAGGGATGAATCTACTGTACAAAATAGAATAGAAACATCTCATTCGGATTCCTATCATCCCTCAATCCAAATCAAGACTGAAACAGAAGCAGATGGGCTTTCTGTTTTTTAACAAGGTAACGTGCCTAGTAGAGGCTTTGCATTGTGAAGATTACATTAGTGAAAGTTATACAACTGTAATTTTACAACTTAATATACATATTACTAAATATTGAGCTTCTCCGTTGCTTTGTGGTTAGAGTACGCGTCTTCGGCGACTGGGATTTGATTGCGGATAGGAGCTCATGTGTTTCAAATCCTATGGTTAATAGTAGTTTCATGTCTTATAGAGCTTTGATCCTGAAAGAAACGCTAAACAATATTGTAATTTAAATCCGTTTCATCCGACAGCGATCAAATCCATTTTATATTTTCACTTAATTCAGTGGATATTAATATAACAATTATAAGACACGAGTTTAATTAAATAAATATTCAGGAGCAAGCACATACACATACAGTACTTACACATACACAAATATGAACATTTCAAGACTATTTACATGTGGTGGACTGAGCTGCATCAAGCATTGCTATCTTCATAATCATTTTCTCATTTGTCTCCATTATTTGATATATATGTTTATATATATATATATATATATATATATATATATATATATATATATATATATATATATATATATATATATATATATATGTATATATATATATATATATATATGTTTGCACTTATTATTGCTTTTAGCATTTTCGGGGAGGATTAAGGGTTCTTTCTTCAGCAAGAGTCGGTTCTATATACTGACAAGAGAGTAGGGGAGAAAGGGCGAATCTATATTTTATGAATGGATAACATTTTAAGAAATATATACAAAACATGCCGCTTCCGACACAGCTCTGAAGCATTTCTTTTAGCGGTGTATTACAAAAGCTATAAGCTGTTCCCTGATGCTCATACTCCTCCCCCCTCAAGTTGTAAAGTGAGAAGGGACAGAAACATTCCAGATAACCATCGTTCTTTTCCTGTTCTCCAGAAGGAAGAGTGAAATTATGCTAGATTTGGCCAAGATGCTAGACACTACATGTGTCAATTATGCCAGATTTAACACCAAGATGCTACATATGACTTCACTGCTGCTTATATTTATCATGGCTTTCGCTTTCCGGTCTTTTTGAGGTAAAATTTTAGACTTTCACTTAAACAGCCACTGCTTCCTTACTATTTATCGTAGGATCATAGTTCCTACCTCATTTTCTTCAGGATGGAGCACCCTTGAACGGTACTACTCGCTTGTCCGTATTATACACCAGAAATGGGGAAGATTTTTCCGAAAGATTTTTCAAAATTTTTGCTTCCCTCTTGCTCAGGCCTGGGTTCACGTAGGGACATAAAATCTTTTTTTCTGAAAAACTACGCAGTTATGTACACAATACGTGTGCAAAATTTCAATCTTGTATCTTGAAAACTAAGGTTGGGATAAATTTTTGAAAGTCTGAAGATACTTCGTCATTACTATTTGACTTAGATCCATGGGTCAAACGCCATTTTCTTCCGCATAACGAGTCCTTTCCAATGATACCACTCACATGTCCGTATCATACACCTAAACAGGAAAAATCGAGGAAAATGTTTTTCTGAAAAATCACCCCCTCGGAATAGTTGCGCCCCTTGGTCTCAGGCCCGGTTTCACGTAGAGGATTAAAAAAACTAGAAATACTCAAAGGTGCACACAATCCGCATGCAAAGTTTCAATCTAATATCTTGAAAACTAAAGGGTTAAAAGTTTTTTTTAAAATTTGCCTTAAAAAAGTCAGGCCCCTACGCCCCCACTTGGCGCCGCCAAGTTGACCATCCGGTTCCAAAACGCATCTGGGGTGTTCTTTGGTCCATTCTTGACTTGACCAATAAAGAAAAACCGTCTTAAATATCTGTTATAAAATCTAAATAAGCGGTCAAAGACGATACTACGCATTGTTTTCTTAAGTTACCATAAATCCTTAAAGGGCAAATCAGGGAATCAGGATATGATTGCAGAACGAGTTAAAATGAGCTGAACGAGCGGGCCATTTATCAAACTTGACTCGACTTGAAACTCGACCTCAAAAACGGGACTCGGCTCGGGAACTCGATTCGAGAAAATTACCTTTGACTCGACTCGTGCCCATCCCTAACTTATTTTTTACCAAGACTTCTTGAACAATACTATGTATTTTTTCTTTTTTACTGTATCAGTTATAGGGGCAGCTCCTCGTTGTGAATGAAGCCTGTGCGAATGAGGTAAAAGTCCAGAATTCTTGTGGGACAAGAATCCGAATGCAGACCTTTGTCCCATTTCTTAATTTTGTAAATATTTTTATTTTTAAATTGCATTTTATAACATTATTGAAATAATATTAACTAAAATTAAATATATATCTCTAATATATATTTCAAATTTCATCTCTAAATATACAGATTTTGGTCAAAATAGTGGAAACACTTGTCAAAAGTGGGACATTTTCACTGTATCTGTTAACGCTAAGCACTGTGCAAGTCAACCATTTCTTGGATGTTGCAAGTACAATACTAGTTGAGTGAGGTAGTATGGTTGTGAATATTGTGCAGGTGTGGTAAGTAACCAGTATGTCCGATCTGATGGAGTTTCAAAGAAGTATAGTTATTGGTGCCCATCTAGCTTGAGCACCAGTGAGCAAACGAGCGACGTTATGCGGTGTGACATAAGGTAGCATCTCGAAAGTCATGACCGCATACTCAGTAAGTGGGAAAACAAGGTCTGTAAAGCACAATAGTGGCCGAAAGACAAAATTACAAGATATAGACTGCTGGGTCTTGAAACATATTGTGATGAGGCACAAGAACGGCGAAGAAAGTTACCACAGAATTTAATCAGCATGTAAACACGTTAGTGTCATCTAAAACAGTGAAGCAGGAACTGCTCGAAATGGGTATGCATCGGACTTTTGCTATTGCCAACTCCGTAATAAACGACAGGAATGCGCAATGGCGAAGTGCATGGTGCAATGCTAAGAAAAACTGGACCTTGGTGGATTGGTAACGTGCCGTTTTCTCGAACGAACCACAGTTTACCCTCTTCTCTACCACTGGATGCATGTTGGTCTGGCAAACACAATCAGAAGCATACGATATCGACTGTGGCGGCTATATTATGGTCTGGGGTGCTATGTCATGGTTTTAGCGGTTTCCTTGTATACTGAAAGGTCGGGTCACAGTAGCAGTCTCTAGAGAACTCTTGGGTAACCAGGTCCAGCCAGAGGTTCAAAATTTATCTCCAATGGGAATCCCATATTTCAGGATGGATAAAGTCTCCATTCACACAGCTAGACAATGTTCAAGAGTATAATGATGAGCTTCAATATCGGTGGCTCGTCCGGGCCAGAGACATGAATATTATCGACCCTATGTGGGCTGCTTTGAAAAAAACAAGGTTTGAGCTCGATCTTCACCACCTTCGTATGTACCTGAGCTGGAAGCTGTGCTGCAAGGAGATTGGGTTGAAATTCCATTCAGCATTTGTATCGGACTATTTCGTTAAGAATTCAAGCTGTATTACGTGCTAAAGGTGGACCATCACAGTATTAATATAAGATGTTAAGAGTTACACAGGTGTTTCCATTATTTTGTCCAATAAAGTCAGTCACTTGGCGTCAATAAATAACTTGAATTTTCTATTTAGTAGGAAATATCGAAATTTTCTAAGAACATATATTAAGGCATATAATTGTTTCTGCCAGGTTAAAGCCTTGCGTTCAATCTTAGTGAAACGTCTACTGCAATAAGAAACGACACGTTCGTGATTAATTTTAGGGTCATAGCAAGCCAAAATTCCACCTGCCGACACGGATGATGCATCTGAGCATAAACGAATTTCCAAAGATGGGTCGAAATGAAATAAGGATGGGACCTGAATTATATCTGTTTTAAGTTTCTCGAGTAACTCGTCATATTGTGATGTTCACTTGAATTTCGAATTATTCTCTAAAAGAACTTGAAACGGCTCCACTTTCTCAGTAACATTTTTGATGTGGTCTCTCAAATAAGAGCAGAGTCCAAGAAAACCTTTTAAGGCCCGCTTAGAAGTTGTTGTTTTTTTTTTAAATTCCGTATCTTATTGGCAATTTTTGAAAAATTTTGATTTCTTTACCCCTGACTTTAAATCCTAGTACGCCTAATTCTGAGTACAACTGGTGAGTCTTATTTGGGCTAGCTCTAAAATCGTGTTTTCGTAGCCTCTTAAAGAGCCCAATAATATTGCAATATTTGAGAGAGTCCGATAATTGCTGCTTCCAACTTTTACTCCGTATTATGAGATCAGCGAAGGCAGTAATACGAGGTGGTAAACCCTCCAGAAGCATGCGTACCGCTATAGTTAGGCTTTGTGATGAAGTATTATGGCCCATAACGCAGAGTTGAAATTGATGCGATTTCCTAGTATGATTGAGTTCAAAAGGTCATGTATTTCTGGCTTTTATGGTGCAATAATAGTTGAAAATAACTTTGCTTTATGACAATGCTCGATATCAAAGATTTGCACCTAAACATATGTAAAATGTCTTCTGTTGATTGGAATTGTATACTAAGATATTTTGTAAACTTATTACATGTCTGTAAATTTAAAACTAAGCGAAACTCTGAGGTATTTGGCTTTAGCATTATTAGAAGTGGGGACGAAAACGAACTATCGCTGGTTTCTTTGATGATGTTAGCATCTAATAGCTGCTTAATTTGGAGATCAATTTGTGGTCTCATCGCCAAAGGAATAGGAGGCGACTGATGAAAACAAGCCCCTTTATCTCTCCGTGTTTTATGAACGTAGCAACGAAAATATCATATGTCTGTAGGTGAATAGGAAATGACATCCCTGTATTTATAAAGTATTTTGTGTACAGCGTTTCGAAAAGTGGTGAAGTTTTATCCAATCCATCCTGTATTTCCTGTTCTGATCTATAAAATGTTTCATCATTTTGATCGCCTAATTGTTGATCACCCTGTATATTAACCTCTTGCAGATCCTCTCAACGTATGCAATTGGTGTATTTTTCACTAACGTTATTGGCCTGTTAGATTTGTTAAATATCAGTAATGTGAAATTGTTTCTTGGTAATTTGGTTGGTAAAGTCTGAAATCCGTATCTATCTAATAAATTCTCAAGTGGAGAAACAATTAAATACTCCTTATCCGTTTTCCGATTCTTGATACGAATAGGAAGAAAGAAATGCGTCTTAGATGGTATGCTTACTTTGCGAGTAGTAAATACATCAGCTGACGTATGATGTCCTATTGAATTAATTGCATTTACCGATAGTTCTTCCTGTGCATTCGCTTCGGTTGGCTATGTCGGTGGCCGTTGCTTCCTGTATACAGACAGTGTGTTCCGTTGTAAATCAATTTTAGCTTTTAAACATATCTTCATCGAATAAAGGTAAGAATTCTCCATGTTCCAAAATTCGAAAGTAATGTGAAAATGTTGAACCAATTTTGGATATAATTAAAGCAATGTATCGCAAATAATTTACAATGGAATTCTCAATTCCTCTAAGGTTAGTATTAAAAGGAATTAATTACGTATTTGGAGGAGTCATTGATTTCGGCCAAAGACTTAGAGAGCTTCCTGTATCAATTATTACAGGATATTTTTTTTATTAATTATTGATTAGTAATATATGCTCCTGATTTGCCACACTGTAAAGTGGTGCCGATGTTTGTTAGAATCAATGAATGAAACTTTTAGCTGTTCATCTTCTTCCTGTGTAACGGCCCTCAAAACATGTTCTGAAGAAAAATGTAATGGGCCCCCCTATGTGTTTCCTGTTTATTATTTCTATAAAATATACTGGAAGAATGCCCCTACTCGTAACATGTACCACAGACTGTAACTGTTTCCAGTCAAGGTATTTTGCTATTTTTATTATTATTCTTAGGATTGCTTTTCTTTCCGTTCCTATGCTGGGTATTATTGCCATTATTTGGATTTCTTGATTTACATTTTTTACGGCTGCCACGTCGAAACTGAAAATTTCCCATAGCATTTTGAGCCACTAAAAGAGATAATTCGGCCATCTCATTGGCAAGTTTGCTAAATTCCAATGAACTATTGGCGTTCATAGTGTTAGATGTGCTTGGTGCAGAGGAGTCAGGTGGGGTTTGTGTAGTGCTAACTTGGGAGGGAGGATTTGAAGGTACTGTACTTGAGTTTGAGAGGCACCATGTAGCTGTGGTGCGGAAGGTAAAGGAAATTCTGGAGCAGGTTGTTGACAGTGATACCAATTACGTGTTTGGCTGCATGACGGATAAGTTGGTTGTTGGTGATATGTGGGGAAGGAGGCGCTAGTAACCGTCGAAGAATTTAAACTGTGAACTGATCGATTTTGGTCACAAAGAGAATAAATTGCTTGCCATAATTCGACATAATCACGCTTTTTCGTAAGGTCATGTGCTTTTTCTAAGTTACGTAAATGCAATTGTAAAGCCTGTACTGTAATAAATGTTTCCAATGCGATCTTCTGTAAGACATTTTTCTTTAAACCCAAAGATAAATAGTTTATTTTTTGTTTCTCCGTGGCCTGAGGTATAACTTGTCGAATGACCTTTAATGTTCTTAAAAAATATGCGTCAATAGGTTCATTTTCCCCTTGTTGAAACTGAAAAATTTCAAATCCCGCCCGATATGCTGGTAATTTTGGCCTAATTAAATCCGTTAGTTTGGCTTTCAATTGATTATAACTAAGTGTGTCCATTTGGTTTTGTGCTTTTAATTGCAATACCAAATCAAGAGCTACGCCCTGAAGGTACATGGGTAGGAGTTTCTTCTTTTTCTCGGTATTCCAGGAATGCAATAGCGCGAGGTGGTCGAATGACATGAAAAACCTATCAGGATTTTTGTAACGTGTCCAGAGTACTTAGTAAGGTGAGGGATATTAAAAGAAGGGCGGGAATTCTGTTCTGCCATATTTGCACTGTCTTGCGGAAAAGAGTTTTTCCCTGATCTGGTATGCGGAATACACGAAAAATATAGTCACGTCTAAGTCACTAAGTTCACAGATAAGAAAATCACATATCTATGAGTGTTTCACTTCCGGTTAATAAAAATATCGTCCGGTAGAGGAGTATTCAGTAAAAACTGAACCATTCAAAGCCTCGACCTTGTAAAACTCTGTCCCATATAGGATGTTGGTAAAGCAAGGTAATAAAATGAGTGTCCGGAATTGACTCCCACTACCGGCTTTTATTATAAAATTTCACTAAATAACAGTATTTTACAGAAATACTACAAAGATATTCTTCTCTATACTTGTGAGGTTAGAGACAGATAATCCTTGACCGAGAGGTCGCAGACAGGATCTACACAATGCCTCGTGGCAGGCTAGGCAGAGTGGCGAAGGGTTCCCCAAAGCTCCATAGCAAGCAGTGAGGAGATTAGTGGTCACAGAGCCCCGTAGCAGGCTAAGCAACTGGGTGTAGGATTCCCAACAGAGCCCCGAAGCAGGCTAAGGCAGGAGAAAGGAAAAACCAAGAGTCCCGAGGCACACTAGAGGCTTTGGGTTAGGTTACTCCTAATGTTCCGAAGCAAACAGTAGGAGGGACACCAGAAAACTGGTAGTGGTCCGCTGTCGGCTGCTGAATTTATAGATACCCAGACAGCGGTGGCGCTGCTGCTCCGATGTTGTCGTCTGCTTCGTGGGAGGAGCCAGAAGTCCGTCGTCTGCTGGTTGTAGTGGATCAACGTAGTGCGTAGTATCTTCACTTGAAACCATGTGGTGGTGTCTATAAACACAAGCGTAGAGTGTTGTTTGTACACAATACCACGTGGGATATTACAATACTGATATCATATTCCGGAAATATTGTCAATGATTTGTTCTCCTAAGGATAGGACACATTGATAAACATATTCAGGCTCCTGAAAACACCGCAACTCTCTCAATTCTGGGCAATCATGCAGGTCGCATTCCGTGGATGTTGCTTCATTTTGTAAGAAGAATTTCATCCATCTGATTAGTTTGCCCCCAGACAGTAGTCACAAGATGCAACTATTAAACAAGCGTTTGTTCAACATCTTGAAAATTTTCAACTTTTCGCTTTGCAGACAATGACTTACTAATCATCTATACAAAGTTATTATTCAATTCCAGTTCAGTAAAGCTTGCTCAAAATTTTACACTGTTGAAAAGAATGTAAATGGTTTCAAATCCTGTGAAATTTTTCCACTAAATAGGTACATATTTGATTATGTAGAGTTTATTTTTTTCTGAAGCTGTTGATCTAGCAATCTCTAATAACGAATCTTTAATTGTCGCATGATATGCTATGCTAAGCTTCACGTGGAAGGTGTCTGATTATTATTGGTTATAAAATGCCACATTTATAACGGGGCAAATCACGAAAGAATTCCAGTTAGTTTTCCAAATCTCTTATTCTACATACAGCACATCTCCGGGATTTTATACCCAACAAACATTAGATACTTTCCACGTCAAGTTTAGTATGTCATGTAACAAATAAAGAAAAAACACCAGTGTCACCCTTAGATATAATTCATTTCACTAAAATTAAGAAAAGTGTAAGAATGGGAAACAAAGGCAAAATGTCTAAAATTATTACGTCCATGCCATATAAAGAAATATTGAATACCTCCCGAGAAGAAAAAAGACGGAATCAAAGAAAATTTCATTACGAAAGATATTTGCATTCACAGAGTGTTCAACTCCCGTTTCAGTGGAATATTCATGTCCAGAAATATTCATGTAATGGCAAATATGTCGATCCACTAGAAAAAGATTGGATCGAGCGCGATTCATGGAAACAATGGTGTTATCAAAATTGCACAGCGTATAAATGAGGACATTACTTGTGTGACTTCTGCATATAGTTTTATAGTCTCTCAGTTTTTATATGCTTTTTAAATTAGTGGATTTTTTTGTTTAAGCCTACTTAGTGAGTTTTGTTTAGACTTCATCAAAAAATATTACTACATACGTAAATTCAACTTTTGCTGCAAATATAACATTCACGCTTTCGAATAATTTTATAACTCCTTTACATGATATTCAAATGTTTTACAGTCTAATATTTTAATTACTCATTAGAAACGTTATTCTAATAATTATGGTCTTAAAATTTTGTTTGTATTGTTGGATTCCATTTTCTTATTTTGCATACCTATACATACAAAAGAAATATTCATGTGTTCTATTTCTTTAATGTTTTGAAATCCTTATAGATGTTCCAATTATGTTAAAATTTTCTCAAAACGGGGTAGCAATGCAGGATTTTTTTGTTAGGCATAATATCATCTGTAATGGTATTGTTATGTAAGAAGTTAAAGAGTTTTAACCTTCGTATACACAAGGCACAGCGAATAGAATAAGAAGTGTGATCACTCCTCGTAGTTCAGTGAGCCGTTCCTAAGATGGCACTAGCGGCGCTGTGGCCTCAATGTAGCTGTCGAACCCATATGTAGTAGAAGGAAATAACTTCTTTCTTAAAATTTACTCATCAAGTACCAGAAAGCTTCAATAATCTACTTGCATATTACATAAATTTTATATTAACAAGGTACTATGTGGAATGATCAGTGGCGTGTTTAAGGGGGACTTCCGGGCTCAAGCGCCCTCGAAATTTTATTCTCACTATTAAAGTAAATGAAATATCTTGCAGAATTTTCACATTTAAAGTAATAAAGTTAGCAAAGCCCCGTCCGAAAAAAATCGTAAATACGCCACTGGGAATGGTAAACAATTATAAAGACAAACAAACCTAAATCGAATAATTAAAACGATAATAAAAGCCACTTACTCTAAATAATTTCCGGCCACCTTAGAAAGCTTTCGATTAGACTTCACAAAACTTCGACTTTTTAGTTCTTTCCGAATTTCTTTTCTGCGAAAGAAGATTCTACACTTCATATAATGGAACAACAGGCAATATGTCCACTAGGGTGGAGCGTTTTGTACTTTTGTTGGAAATTCGATAACGGCTAGTGCAGAAAACGTGCCATCAGTTGCACCGACCTTACTGATTTTTTAAATTTTTTGGACAACCCTTTACCCTGCCCTACGGACTTAAAGTTTTTAAGTGTTTGTTTAGGCAACACGCACAAGACCAATGACAGAAATGCTAATTGTGGTCGTTTCTAGAGTTACCTGATGGCTGTAATACAATTATTTTATTAAAAGAAACTTGTAGCAATGCCAGTAAATAATTTTAAAATGTTCATGAGTCAAAGTACAGCCATATTAGCTCACTTGTTGGAATTAATGTCCAGATTTCGTTTGGAATGCCACGTTAACGATGATTATAGGCATAGCTCTTGATATAAGACGATTTGTTTTTGGCAACTCTTCCCTTCTTATGTACACCGACAGCAAATGCCATTTAGCGGCAGGCTACACAACTTCGTGGTTGCTTACTTTGGCCACGCTCTTCGAGCGTCGTAGTAACGTCCGGCTCCGTCCAGAAGATTCGCGCACCTCCCGCTCGCCTCGTTGGCTCCAGAACCAACGCTAACGTTTCTAAAATATTCTCGCTCGAAGTTTCGCGGTGGTATAAATATTGCGTACTTCGGCCAACCAATCCAACAGGCCAGTTTATTGCAGCTTAAGCTTTAACGGTTTTAGTTCGCTACTGTTTATGTTAAGACAGAGAGTTTGTACAGTGTACCTAAAGTTACAGTCTTCTTAGTGCGATACGATTCAGAGACATTTTGTATACTTTAGTTTCCAAGTTCGGAAGCAATGGAAAGCAAGATGAAGAAAAAGCCTCATAGCAGACAACGCGGGAAAGTGTGAAACGAGGCTTATTTGGCACTCCAAGTGAAATGAGTGAAGTACAGTTACCCACGTACGCTGACGTTATGCGACATTATCATTGGTTTCGAAGTGGTTTAAGTGGTGACGAAAGTGTAACTAAATTACCAGTGACTGACATTCGTAAACTAGTTGGACAAAGAGTTGTACATATTTGGCGTAAAGCAAGCATTCCTGTGGTTTCAGAAAAGAGAGTTTTTGACACGCTGAAAACATTTTATAATAAGTGTCACAGCAAGAAAAAAACATTTCAGTCGGCAAGGACAAGAAGCAACACTTCGTGCAGGGTTTGTTGCACACGCGGAAAAGTCTCTTTTTGATATTGCATCTTGCAAATGTAAAACCGCCGAAAATTGCAACTGTGAGAGGACACGCAAGATTCCAAAACGAGAATTCAAGTTTCTTTTGGGCCAGAGAATATCACGGAAAATGTGTAATATGCCATTACAGTCTAGTGAAATTATGTTTTTAATAGGAGGGTGCCCGAAATTTTTTGCACCGACTGTACTTGACGTTTAACAAAAAATTTCTGGCTGTTCAGATAATCCGTAATTTTATTCGTTATTCTATTTCAAATTAGCATGGAGAACTGTAAAAATTCATTAGGAATTATAGTTTTGGGAATCAATACCTTTATTTATATTTTAAATTAGTTATAAGTTTCGTATATGGATATGTAAATGGATTATTACCATTCTTACGGTGTCAGTGCTATCCGAAAATATAGATCCACTATTGGACGGAACTTTCCAGATCAAATAACCAATCTAAAATTCGACAGAATTTTCAGGACCACCCTTCACCTCTCTTTTAGATACCTAGGTCCTTCTAAAATCTAGTTTAATCCAGATTTTACCAAATTTTATTCGTTTCAAAGCCCCACCGCCAAAATGCTTAGTTTTGATTGGATGATAAACCCACGCGATGATATTAGGGCGCAATTATTCCATTCCAAGCCGGAAAATCTTGCTGACAACAGCCAGATTTCGATCGTCGAGCTTAAAAGGTCGCAACGAAGTGAGAAAAACTGCAAACAAGGTAATATTGTGACGTTATTACCGTATAAAGATCACTGGAAGTCTTGGGAGCCATGAACTCTTAAATTTCATAGTTAAAACTGGACTAAAAGAAAAAAAAAAAGCTGAAATAGTAAGTGCAATAGTGACGCCATGATTTCATCTGCTGATCGCTATGGACAGGATTCATAAGTAGTGTGATATCTGTTTTCTTTTCCCAAAACCAGGTCTGAAGATCAGTGTTTCCCATCATATTTTCACCTCCAATTTTCCTGATAATTGAGGGTTACAAGACCTGTCCATATATAGATTTGTTTATGTAGGTAGCGAGTGATTTTTTTTTTATTACATACATGGCGGTATTTAATTTTGTGGTAGTCAGTCCAGTAATCACAATGCACGTGTAAATTACAGTAAGGGCTCCTATCTGACTCCCAAATTGGGAGTACGGCTTCCAGCGGGATGAGTTGAACATTCAGTTTGTTCCGGGTTCCTGCCCCTTCAGGGCAGGGGTCCTATTGCTAGCTAATACTCCGATATGTCCCCTCAGGGCATCGATTAAACAGGTTGATTTCAAGAATATGATTTAGTAAATATAAGGGCCAGTTGGCCCTGTTCATTTCTTTCCTTTCGTTACCTTTCATAGAGCCGATTTAACATGGTAAAATCTGAATGATTTCTGTGTATATTTATTAGTATAACATGTATTAATGTAGTGTGTAGTATGAATGTGGCATGATGTGTCTTGTAGTTCGAGTAGTATGTGTATATTTGTAATGTAGTATCAGTGATAGTAGTAGTTAAGTGATGAAAGAGTGTGTTGGACAGTGTAGTATTTATTATGCGATAAATTCTTTATTATTCCGTCATTAAGTGAACTCATACACAATATTTAATAGTGAACTTAATATAGTATAATAATTCCGTGTACAAGGTCACATTCAGTTGTTCAAGGGTTGATTATATCGTCGCTAGCCCTAGTGTCAAAAGTCAGTACTAACCGCCATTCTTCTGTCGAGATGCTTAGTGATTTAGATTTCATGAAATTGACCTTTCTTTTCAAAATAAAACCTAGAAGGTATAATTCACAGCCCATATGAATGTACAGTTAGGTCAAGTGACCCAAAATTAATATATTCTGAAAATTTCAACATTCTGCCTAGTCTAGAAATCTAAATATTTAAATAAATAAACAATACGTAAATTTTTAACAGAAGTCGGGCGATATGATGCTAGTTCTTCGCTTTGAAATTATATTAGATGTTCATTTTTCTTCGTGGCTGCAGAAGCTTATTGTTGCTGCAGAATTTCATAAACATTAAACATTATCGCAGATAATTCTATTTTCAGTGAACATACATAGGATTTTTTTCTTTCGTTCCTAATAAAGCTACCGAGTATTACATAGTATTGTGTGTGTGGTAAAAGAGTCTTGGGTTCGAGTGAGGTTGTCGTGCGGTGATCGGAATGGGAAAATGTTTGTAGTGATTATAGATTTTAAAGTATTATGATGAAATGTGTAAATAGGCTGGGCGTAGATAGAGGAAACAGGGTGTTTGTAGAATATAGCGTCGTGGCAAATGAATATTAATGTGAATATGAATATAAAGTGTATGAATATTGTAGTAAATGAATATAGAATATAGGACACCCATATAGTTAAATATATAGTAGCCCAGTGAATACTTCGCCGCGTGTTGATATATAGATATTGAATAGAGACGTATAGCTACAAACATCTCAGGTTCCGACCCCTGCACCATAATATCACGCGGACCGGAGGGCGATATATATAGTCGGACTATGGTAGTACTTTGTAGTTTTATGTGTCATAATAATAATCAACCATAGTAATACCATCTGATAGAATGGGTAGCATCATATAATCGCAGACTAGACATATTGAATAATAAATTATGAAAAGACAATAGTAGTTAGACAACAGGGCTGTAGTGAATCATATCTTCTGGTCGGTTTTAAAATTAGAATGTACCACTCTGTGAGACTTTTTTTTTCACGTTACCTACTCAGGCTAGCTTATAATGTTCATGGAGGCGACAGTCCTGATAGGGTTACAGAATCAAAACAATTAGTTATTGAAATTTATTTATAGCGTACCCGGATGTCGACCCCTAGTCCCTTTAAGTATTTTCATTTCTTTTCTTAGTTTAATTAGACGAGGGAAATTAACGACATCCCAGACCGTGGCGTGTCTGCGCGGGGTAGCTATCGGTGAAGTTTGGCATAGAAATCACCGATCCAAAATTCAATTTATTTAATTTTTTTTTATTTCGGCAAATCATTAGTTAGGGATATCTTAGATAATACTTCTATTCTAGTTTCATTACTGTCCTCGAACCTTCTTAGTTTTTCTAAGGGGTCGAATATTTTTTTTTACTTAGAGATTTCAAAATTGGGGACGCAGTTACCTGGTCCCTTTCCCCCTCTCCTTTTATCCTGCTGGTCTGGGCCGGATACGGGGATCGGATTTCAATCTTACAAGCCAACTCTTGTGGGATTGGGATCTGATGGACACAGAACTTGCATCCTTGGCAGCAGGGCGCCTCTTGAGTCTACGTATTTGAGTAGACCACCCATTTGGCATGCTAAGTATATTTTGGCTATGGATTTGTTAAGAGTGAAATTCGACTTCTGTCTTTGTAGCGTTAGTTATTTCCCACTTAAGTCTTTGGCGCCCCTATTCTTCGTCTTCCTTCTTCTCTATCTCTCTCTCTGTCTTCATTTCTTCAAGTTTTTTTTTAATTTTTCAACCTTCCCCCCCCCCGATTTTGAACTTGTTGCTTACAATTTATTTAACTTACAACTCTGATCTGAAATTACCAGCTGAGACGTTGCAAGACACGATTCATAGATAAAGTAGATAGTGATTGGGTCCTCCATCACATTTTGACCTATCGCTGAAATGAACAAAGACTTAGTATTTGACGACACTTCGATTACGTTCTTTCACCGTCGTTCCTCTTAAGTTTTTTTTTTTTTTGTGTAATCCGTTGGTCACTTTCCTTTCTGTTTTGGTTTTCGATTACCTTGTAGTTGATCTGGGCCCAGAAATTGTATTTTGGTTTATCTAGTTATATTTTTAGAAATGCTCTGTGTTACGTGCCTGCCTCACAAAGTTTTTTTTTCCATTATTTAAGCATGAATTTATTATATAAAAGTTAAAAATTTATAGACGCGCGGTATCAGATAAAACTCAATTCTTTTTCATATGTAATGTCGGAAGTCATTTGTTTTGGACAATGTTTGCAACCTTGTAAAGATTTATTATTGGGGTGATTAATTTAAATGTGTGCGCATTTATTGAATATAAATATATATATATATAGAGAGAGAAATGAATACGTCGAAATGTATATGTACTTAATATGTGAATATGATTTTAAAGTAAAAGTATAATATTAAATGTATTATGAATATATGTAAGAGCGCTCGTGTCTGTTCCCCCTAAACGTGTATTGGTTGCTATAGTTTGCCAGTGAGTTTTCCGACGAATTTAAGAATGTAGATTTTGTCATGAATACCGCCGTGCATTCAAGTAATTTTCCTTTTCTTTTGAATAAATGTAAATGATACCTCATGTAATTCTGTAATGGCATGTATTGGAAAGTAACGGCAGGTCTAAACGTAACCCACATCATAACGAATATTATCCCTGAACTACCAACCAAAAACCATTGTGGAAAGTGCACCTTGAATCCTTCTCACCTGCATATGTATCCTATGACTTGACCAGTTTTTTTTTATCCTCAAATTGAACCTTTATACTCCGTACACCTGTGGAAGATCGTTTTTTTTTTTAATTAAATCCGAACCATGCATATAAACATATACGAAAGTGATCCTAATGAAAGGTCTCATGACGTGTCCCAGTGTTGGATAAATAATTTGAAATTATTCGATTAATAAGTTTGGAAATAGACCGTCTAAGAGGAGAAACATCCTCTGGTGAAAGTGATTTTCTCGAAATCCCTAGATGGGTGAAACGTAGCAGTGTGCGATTGCAGATATAAACTGTTAAGAGTTATAAACCAAGTATAGACGACGAATGGTTTTGTAAACCAATAGATATATATATATAGAGAGAGAGATATATATAAACACGAACGAAGTTAAATGGGGCGAAATGTTCTGGACACTACGAGTAGTGCGTGATTTGTGATTTGAACGCTCAAAATCATTAATATTTTATTACCCGATGTGAGGTAGAGACTCATATAAGTTCTGATACACTTAAAAGTTTTTTTTTCTTTCCTCTTTGTCCAATTTTTTTTAAGTGAAATAAGTGTCTTCTTTGCATATGTTGCAAATCATAATTTTGCTTTAGCATGCCCAAGATATATATATGTAATAATTCCTTTTTTCTTTTCTTTTGTCAATATGATTGAATATATAAAATTTACTAAAATATAACACTATGTACTTTATTAATATATAACTAAGAATTTGTGCTTTTAATATTTTTTTTTCATAATTATTTGTTTTGTCTTTTCTTTTCACTATGAATGTAATAAACTATTTGTACCCTTGTAGCTAGTTGATTTTCCTTTAAACATATATACACTGTCCTGAGTGAGTGAGCGTGTGAATGCATGATAGATTTAATTTAAGTAATTTTAGTGATATCATTTGTCATATTAACATCTGTAATATATGTGTCATGTTTTAATATATATGTTAAGGTAAATAACCTAGGTTATGAAGGACCGTCACTAATGGTTTAAATCGGCTCGAGGAGTGAAGCAAAAACAGCAAGAATAAGCCTAAATACGACATCTTTCTTCCAGGAAGTTGAGATTCTTATTGATACGAGACATAAATTTATATTGAGTTTATAAGTTTGATTTTTTTTTTCCTTGGCTAATTCATATGTGTGGTCGATCCTAGAGAACAGAGTTCAGATGCTGGATGGTTATCAATCACCGGTTGGAATAACATTACAAAGAATTAAATTTCACCTTTCTCGTTTCCAGGTCTAGGCCTGGGCAACCCCACGATCGTGGTGCCTGGAGCTAGGTCTGGGTGGTATGAGGGAACATGTGTCTATTCCGAAGCATTCCGAAATTGATTAGTCGTTAATAACATTTAGAATGATTCATCTTTCAACGACTTTCTCGACTTCTTACTATATTTCCGGAATTATCCAGTAATCTATTTCTTATTAAAATACCCTATTTCTTTTCTTTCTTCTTTACCTACCTCCTTCTTTTACCCTTCTACTTTCTTCTCTTTCTCTCCTATTTCTAATTGAAAGAAAACGGAGTCATGATTGAGAGTAGTCGCTATTGGCACGGTCAATAAGTTGTTTAGATGAGTTTTCTTCGGGAGTCCGATATGGAATAATTAACCATAACAAAAGATTTATTGGAAGTTACTTTATTGGAGAATAATCATGATTTCAATCAGTAGATGATGTTTCGTAAATCGTTCTCATTAAAGAGAATTAATGTTAGCGACTCCTCTCCAACTCTACATTAGCTCTTTTATCTTCGTTAAATTTTTACGTCTTCTTTCAATTTTGGCTAACCGTGACAGGATCTGTTGCCCTAGAAACGACGGTTTCTATGGCAACGGACAAACGTTTTCTTTCAAATTTTGGCGACCGTTGACATCGGACAGTTACCATGGAAACAATTGTTTTCCCTGGTAACGGATTTGAAATTATTTATTAAACACTGTTTAGGATCGAGCACATATTGACTTGGCCACAAAAGGTGCATAATTAAAAAGTTACAGTGAGATTAAATAGTCGTAGTCATTGGCTGTTCTGCTATCTTTGTCTCTCTCTGTAGAAAGGGGGAAATGAAGGAATTTGTCAAAGTAAATTCTAAAATTTGAAAATGCTGGAAGTTGACCCAAGGAGGGAATTAGATAGGAGTCCCTTAATTTATGAATAGTACCTGAATAATAAGTCTTGTTAGTTGATAAGTATATAATTGCATGTGTTTATATTGTGTCTTTTTGGGTGTAAGCTATGGCAACCAATAGAGAAGTCGTATCACACGAGAACGCGGAAGTCTCATGTACACAATGTACATTAGAAAGTAGTGAGAAAAGAGCTCGCGTCTCCCGTAGGCTAGTGAGGTGTCACGAATGTGGGCTGAAATGGATTCATTTCAGTTGTACCAATTTAGAGGATACTGCTGAAAATGCAGAAAAGGTCCGGGCTGGTGAGATAGTTAAATATTGTAAAGAATGTGAGGGGAAGCTCCACCAGTCGCGTGAACCCATGAGTTTATCCTCTGAAAAAGAAAATGAGCATCCCGATTCGGACGGTGAGCGAGGGTTTAGTACCCCGAAGAACCGAGGCCAAATATCTCCAGTGGAGATATCTGACCTCGATGATGATGAAAGAGATGGGGATCCAATTGGTGATAAACCCAAAGAAAAGCAAAGGAAGACTGGGTCATCTAATAATGACGCTCTCCTCCTTTCATTGCAACAAATGCTACAGGAAATGAAACGCGAAATAAATGGAAAAATAGATAATAATAGCCTGGAAATGAGACGCGAAATGAATGAAAATAGCCTGGAAATGAGACGCGAAATGAATGAAAATAGCCGCGAAATAAATGAAAAAATAGATAATAATAGCCGGGAGATGAGACGTGAAATAAATGAGAAATTTGACACCTCGAAACGAGAAACCGAATCTCGATTCGAGGTATTAACCCAGAAAATCGACAACATATGTTTGGACTTTGCTTCCTCAATAACCACATTGAGGCAGCAAACGTCTACTGAAATTGATTTGGTCAGATGCGAGGCTCAACAGTCCCTAAAGCAATTTCAGCAGGAGACTGAGGGTAAATTAGATAATGTAAATTTTGAAATCGAACAAATAGATACCAAATTGCACAAGATTAACAATAAATTAGAAACACAGCAGGCCGAAATTGATAGTTTAAAGTCAACCTTGTCGGACTTATCATTGAAAACCGAACTGGAAGTAACTGACCAGAAAATTTCGAAAATTCAAAACGAGATAGCAAATATTCAAGAAATGACAAAATCTAGTCGCGAAAAATCAGAAGTAACCTATCCTTTCCCCGGTAGCGATTCCTCAGAAATATTACCTGCGATAACAACTACATGTAGCGCAGGAAAAGAAAATTTAATGTCAGTTGATGCACGGAATATTGCGACGCACTACCCCATGCATCGGTCGGAACCAAAGTCGTGGTTCAATTCCAATAGTGTGCCGAATCAGTCGAGTGTTGTGACGACTACGGTCACTAGCGTGAGTGCTCCCTCCTTACATGGAGGTATTCAATCACATAGCGTGTTGCCGGGAAGAGGAGATGGGTGCCATTCTGAGTCGTTGTTCACGAGTGCGATTGGTCCGGGGATGGAGCCCAACATATTTAATACGACCAATAGAATCCCTTTTAATTACATGGGTAATTATAACACCGCTACTACGTCGTCGGTGGTAAATCCGGTGACGACTCCGATTGTGCAGGATAATATGTTAATTCCCAGTAACTATTCCCCTGCTTATGTTAGTATGAGCTCTGAAGTGTCCCTCCGGGATATTGAACATTTTCCCACCTTCGAAGGGAACATTGCGAACTGGTTACCTCGTGTTTTCCTGCTACCTAAAAGGTGAACTCACAATTTCCAGAACCTTAAACTTTTCAACTGTACTAAGGATAAAAAACGGGAACTTCTATCTCAATACCCAAAGTGAATGTTACACTGTCTCATTTGAGTGTATGAGAGTATGAGTGAGTAGTTAGTTTATTAGTATTAATACATGTTAATTCTATTCAACAAAATTTTGTTATTCAAACAAAATTTTTTTTTAACGACGCCGGGGAACTGTAATATGCCATTACAGTCTAGTGAAATTATGTTTTTAATAGGAGGGTGCCCGAAATTTTTTGCACCGACTGTACTTGACGTTTAACAAAAAATTTCTGGCTGTTCAGATAATCCGTAATTTTATTCGTTATTCTATTTCAAATTAGCATGGAGAACTGTAAAAATTCATTAGGAATTATAGTTTTGGGAATCAATACCTTTATTTATATTTTAAATTAGTTATAAGTTTCGTATATGGATATGTAAATGGATTATTACCATTCTTACGGTGTCAGTGCTATCCGAAAATATAGATCCACTATTGGACGGAACTTTCCAGATCAAATAACCAATCTAAAATTCGACAGAATTTTCAGGACCACCCTTCACCTCTCTTTTAGATACCTAGGTCCTTCTAAAATCTAGTTTAATCCAGATTTTACCAAATTTTATTCGTTTCAAAGCCCCACCGCCAAAATGCTTAGTTTTGATTGGATGATAAACCCACGCGATGATATTAGGGCGCAATTATTCCATTCCAAGCCGGAAAATCTTGCTGACAACAGCCAGATTTCGATCGTCGAGCTTAAAAGGTCGCAACGAAGTGAGAAAAACTGCAAACAAGGTAATATTGTGACGTTATTACCGTATAAAGATCACTGGAAGTCTTGGGAGCCATGAACTCTTAAATTTCATAGTTAAAACTGGACTAAAAGAAAAAAAAAAGCTGAAATAGTAAGTGCAATAGTGACGCCATGATTTCATCTGCTGATCGCTATGGACAGGATTCATAAGTAGTGTGATATCTGTTTTCTTTTCCCAAAACCAGGTCTGAAGATCAGTGTTTCCCATCATATTTTCACCTCCAATTTTCCTGATAATTGAGGGTTACAAGACCTGTCCATATATAGATTTGTTTATGTAGGTAGCGAGTGATTTTTTTTTTATTACATACATGGCGGTATTTAATTTTGTGGTAGTCAGTCCAGTAATCACAATGCACGTGTAAATTACAGTAAGGGCTCCTATCTGACTCCCAAATTGGGAGTACGGCTTCCAGCGGGATGAGTTGAACATTCAGTTTGTTCCGGGTTCCTGCCCCTTCAGGGCAGGGGTCCTATTGCTAGCTAATACTCCGATATGTCCCCTCAGGGCATCGATTAAACAGGTTGATTTCAAGAATATGATTTAGTAAATATAAGGGCCAGTTGGCCCTGTTCATTTCTTTCCTTTCGTTACCTTTCATAGAGCCGATTTAACATGGTAAAATCTGAATGATTTCTGTGTATATTTATTAGTATAACATGTATTAATGTAGTGTGTAGTATGAATGTGGCATGATGTGTCTTGTAGTTCGAGTAGTATGTGTATATTTGTAATGTAGTATCAGTGATAGTAGTAGTTAAGTGATGAAAGAGTGTGTTGGACAGTGTAGTATTTATTATGCGATAAATTCTTTATTATTCCGTCATTAAGTGAACTCATACACAATATTTAATAGTGAACTTAATATAGTATAATAATTCCGTGTACAAGGTCACATTCAGTTGTTCAAGGGTTGATTATATCGTCGCTAGCCCTAGTGTCAAAAGTCAGTACTAACCGCCATTCTTCTGTCGAGATGCTTAGTGATTTAGATTTCATGAAATTGACCTTTCTTTTCAAAATAAAACCTAGAAGGTATAATTCACAGCCCATATGAATGTACAGTTAGGTCAAGTGACCCAAAATTAATATATTCTGAAAATTTCAACATTCTGCCTAGTCTAGAAATCTAAATATTTAAATAAATAAACAATACGTAAATTTTTAACAGAAGTCGGGCGATATGATGCTAGTTCTTCGCTTTGAAATTATATTAGATGTTCATTTTTCTTCGTGGCTGCAGAAGCTTATTGTTGCTGCAGAATTTCATAAACATTAAACATTATCGCAGATAATTCTATTTTCAGTGAACATACATAGGATTTTTTTCTTTCGTTCCTAATAAAGCTACCGAGTATTACATAGTATTGTGTGTGTGGTAAAAGAGTCTTGGGTTCGAGTGAGGTTGTCGTGCGGTGATCGGAATGGGAAAATGTTTGTAGTGATTATAGATTTTAAAGTATTATGATGAAATGTGTAAATAGGCTGGGCGTAGATAGAGGAAACAGGGTGTTTGTAGAATATAGCGTCGTGGCAAATGAATATTAATGTGAATATGAATATAAAGTGTATGAATATTGTAGTAAATGAATATAGAATATAGGACACCCATATAGTTAAATATATAGTAGCCCAGTGAATACTTCGCCGCGTGTTGATATATAGATATTGAATAGAGACGTATAGCTACAAACATCTCAGGTTCCGACCCCTGCACCATAATATCACGCGGACCGGAGGGCGATATATATAGTCGGACTATGGTAGTACTTTGTAGTTTTATGTGTCATAATAATAATCAACCATAGTAATACCATCTGATAGAATGGGTAGCATCATATAATCGCAGACTAGACATATTGAATAATAAATTATGAAAAGACAATAGTAGTTAGACAACAGGGCTGTAGTGAATCATATCTTCTGGTCGGTTTTAAAATTAGAATGTACCACTCTGTGAGACTTTTTTTTTTCACGTTACCTACTCAGGCTAGCTTATAATGTTCATGGAGGCGACAGTCCTGATAGGGTTACAGAATCAAAACAATTAGTTATTGAAATTTATTTATAGCGTACCCGGATGTCGACCCCTAGTCCCCTTAAGTATTTTCATTTCTTTTCTTAGTTTAATTAGACGAGGGAAATTAACGACATCCCAGACCGTGGCGTGTCTGCGCGGGGTAGCTATCGGTGAAGTTTGGCATAGAAATCACCGATCCAAAATTCAATTTATTTATTTTTTTTTATTTCGGCAAATCATTAGTTAGGGATATCTTAGATAATACTTCTATTCTAGTTTCATTACTGTCCTCGAACCTTCTTAGTTTTTCTAAGGGGTCGAATATTTTTTTTTTACTTAGAGATTTCAAAATTGGGGACGCAGTTACCTGGTCCCTTTCCCCCTCTCCTTTTATCCTGCTGGTCTGGGCCGGATACGGGGATCGGATTTCAATCTTACAAGCCAACTCTTGTGGGATTGGGATCTGATGGACACAGAACTTGCATCCTTGGCAGCAGGGCGCCTCTTGAGTCAACGTATTTGAGTAGACCACCCATTTGGCATGCTAAGTATATTTTGGCTATGGATTTGTTAAGAGTGAAATTCGACTTCTGTCTTTGTAGCGTTAGTTATTTCCCACTTAAGTCTTTGGCGCCCCTATTCTTCGTCTTCCTTCTTCTCTATCTCTCTCTCTGTCTTCATTTCTTCAAGTTTTTTTTAATTTTTCAACCTTCCCCCCCCCCCGATTTTGAACTTGTTGCTTACAATTTATTTAACTTACAACTCTGATCTGAAATTACCAGCTGAGACGTTGCAAGACACGATTCATAGATAAAGTAGATAGTGATTGGGTCCTCCATCACATTTTGACCTATCGCTGAAATGAACAAAGACTTAGTATTTGACGACACTTCGATTACGTTCTTTCACCGTCGTTCCTCTTAAGTTTTTTTTTGTGTAATCCGTTGGTCACTTTCCTTTCTGTTTTGGTTTTCGATTACCTTGTAGTTGATCTGGGCCCAGAAATTGTATTTTGGTTTATCTAGTTATATTTTTAGAAATGCTCTGTGTTACGTGCCTGCCTCACAAAGTTTTTTTTTTCCATTATTTAAGCATGAATTTATTATATAAAAGTTAAAAATTTATAGACGCGCGGTATCAGATAAAACTCAATTCTTTTTCATATGTAATGTCGGAAGTCATTTGTTTTGGACAATGTTTGCAACCTTGTAAAGATTTATTATTGGGGTGATTAATTTAAATGTGTGCGCATTTATTGAATATAAATATATATATATAGAGAGAGAGAAATGAATACGTCGAAATGTATATGTACTTAATATGTGAATATGATTTTAAAGTAAAAGTATAATATTAAATGTATTATGAATATATGTAAGAGCGCTCGTGTCTGTTCCCCCTAAACGTGTATTGGTTGCTATAGTTTGCCAGTGAGTTTTCCGACGAATTTAAGAATGTAGATTTTGTCATGAATACCGCCGTGCATTCAAGTAATTTTCCTTTTCTTTTGAATAAATGTAAATGATACCTCATGTAATTCTGTAATGGCATGTATTGGAAAGTAACGGCAGGTCTAAACGTAACCCACATCATAACGAATATTATCCCTGAACTACCAACCAAAAACCATTGTGGAAAGTGCACCTTGAATCCTTCTCACCTGCATATGTATCCTATGACTTGACCAGTTTTTTTTTATCCTCAAATTGAACCTTTATACTCCGTACACCTGTGGAAGATCGTTTTTTTTTTTAATTAAATCCGAACCATGCATATAAACATATACGAAAGTGATCCTAATGAAAGGTCTCATGACGTGTCCCAGTGTTGGATAAATAATTTGAAATTATTCGATTAATAAGTTTGGAAATAGACCGTCTAAGAGGAGAAACATCCTCTGGTGAAAGTGATTTTCTCGAAATCCCTAGATGGGTGAAACGTAGCAGTGTGCGATTGCAGATATAAACTGTTAAGAGTTATAAACCAAGTATAGACGACGAATGGTTTTGTAAACCAATAGATATATATATATAGAGAGAGAGAGATATATAAACACGAACGAAGTTAAATGGAGCGAAATGTTCTGGACACTACGAGTAGTGCGTGATTTGTGATTTGAACGCTCAAAATCATTAATATTTTATTACCCGATGTGAGGTAGAGACTCATATAAGTTCTGATACACTTAAAAGTTTTTTTTTCTTTCCTCTTTGTCCAATTTTTTTTAAGTGAAATAAGTGTCTTCTTTGCATATGTTGCAAATCATAATTTTGCTTTAGCATGCCCAAGATATGATATATGTAATAATTCCTTTTTTCTTTTCTTTTGTCAATATGATTGAATATATAAAATTTACTAAAATATAACACTATGTACTTTATTAATATATAACTAAGAATTTGTGCTTTTAATATTTTTTTTTTCATAATTATTTGTTTTGTCTTTTCTTTTCACTATGAATGTAATAAACTATTTGTACCCTTGTAGCTAGTTGATTTTCCTTTAAACATATATACACTGTCCTGAGTGAGTGAGCGTGTGAATGCATGATAGATTTAATTTAAGTAATTTTAGTGATATCATTTGTCATATTAACATCTGTAATATATGTGTCATGTTTTAATATATATGTTAAGGTAAATAACCTAGGTTATGAAGGACCGTCACTAATGGTTTAAATCGGCTCGAGGAGTGAAGCAAAAACAGCAAGAATAAGCCTAAATACGACATCTTTCTTCCAGGAAGTTGAGATTCTTATTGATACGAGACATAAATTTATATTGAGTTTATAAGTTTGATTTTTTTTTTTCCTTGGCTAATTCATATGTGTGGTCGATCCTAGAGAACAGAGTTCAGATGCTGGATGGTTATCAATCACCGGTTGGAATAACATTACAAAGAATTAAATTTCACCTTTCTCGTTTCCAGGTCTAGGCCTGGGCAACCCCACGATCGTGGTGCCTGGAGCTAGGTCTGGGTGGTATGAGGGAACATGTGTCTATTCCGAAGCATTCCGAAATTGATTAGTCGTTAATAACATTTAGAATGATTCATCTTTCAACGACTTTCTCGACTTCTTACTATATTTCCGGAATTATCCAGTAATCTATTTCTTATTAAAATACCCTATTTCTTTTCTTTCTTCTTTACCTACCTCCTTCTTTTACCCTTCTACTTTCTTCTCTTTCTCTCCTATTTCTAATTGAAAGAAAACGGAGTCATGATTGAGAGTAGTCGCTATTGGCACGGTCAATAAGTTGTTTAGATGAGTTTTCTTCGGGAGTCCGATATGGAATAATTAACCATAACAAAAGATTTATTGGAAGTTACTTTATTGGAGAATAATCATGATTTCAATCAGTAGATGATGTTTCGTAAATCGTTCTCATTAAAGAGAATTAATGTTAGCGACTCCTCTCCAACTCTACATTAGCTCTTTTATCTTCGTTAAATTTTTACGTCTTCTTTCAATTTTGGCTAACCGTGACAGGATCTGTTGCCCTAGAAACGACGGTTTCTATGGCAACGGACAAACGTTTTCTTTCAAATGAGCATTGGTAACATTGACGTCCAAACAAGTAAATCTCTGTCAAAGATGATTTCCCGTAAAGTGAGCAGATTTAAGAGGCAGACAACCAAGAAAGACGCTGGAAGTGTTGAAGCAAGTCCATCAACTAGTGGGATTAAGTATATGCGCAGGTCAAAGATACTGGCGTCGTCAGGGGAATCCAGCGAAGCTGTTGAATCGGAAAGCACGTCGGGATCTGACTTCGAGGCGCGACCAAGAAGGAAACATAGCCTAATGCGCATCTGTCTTCAAAATGCAGCGGAGGCAGCGTTTAGAACTAGAGTTTCAGACAGGTTGCTTTGATCGCTTCTGCCGTACTTCAGGACACGAGACTCATAATCGCCAAAGGACAAAAATCTTGTTGTTGACAGATCTAAGGTACGAAGAGGAAAAGATAACCTGGGTGAGAAGATCCAGAAAGAAAAGGCTCACCTAGCCGGGCGATTACAAGTATCTACTCCGATAGAAAAAGTGATGCAACTCTTGTGCAAGAAAAATTAACGGCAAACTACGGAGACGAGAGGTTACAGAAAAGCATATCACAGTTTTATCGGACCCCGGTTCAGAATACGTGGGTCATGCCACACCTAAGTCAGGCACTGGCAAGGATATTGCCGACTCTATATTGGAATTTCTAGACAAGAACCAGTACGACGTGTCAAGTCTTGAGGCAGTCGGCAGCGATGGGGAAGCCACGAACACAGGATGGGATAACGGCGTGATAATTCAGATACAAAGATTCCTAGGAAAGGAACTGCAGCATCTCATTTGCCTTCTTCATACCAACGAGTTGCCATTTCGACACCTGGTTACCGAATTGGATGGTGGGACGACCGGACCCACCGCTTTTTCCGGCCCCATCGGAAAGAAATTAACGGATAGTAAATGTTCACCGGTCGTCTCCTTTACACCCATTCCCGTTGAATGGGTGTCTGAAATGGAAAAACCAGATGGTTTAAGCACCGACCAGAATTACCTCTTTGAAATTTGTAAGGCTGTTGCTACAGAAATGTGTACTACCGATCTAGCAAACAGAAAACCAGGACCATTATCACATTCACAATGGCTTACATTGGCCTGTAGGATGCTTCGCCACGACATCAGTACTGATAAACCTAGTTCAAGTTTGTGTCTACTTTCCCAGTACATTGTTAAAGTATACGCTCCCGTCTGGTTTTCAATACGGCGAAATCCTTCGTCCGAAATGGGCGCCATGCATCTGTTTAGCATAGTTAAGCTATCACGTTTTCTGCCAGAACATCTACAACACATAGTTCATTCTGTTCTACAAACAAACGGATACTACGTTCATTATGGAAACCTGCTGATAGCGATGACAGCAGATGAAAATCCGAATATTCGAACGTTGCAAAGTACGCACGAGATGAATTTGGAGAGTGTTTAATAATATAGCCAACTACGTGATAAACCAAGCACGACTTAACTACACCGTTTTCTTCACCTTCTATTACTCCACTTTCCCAGTCAAGGAACTGTGTGGCGTGTTGCCCGAAAATATTTTTTTTCTTTAATGGAAGCTTCAACTGCAGATTGTTTTTTTTTTTTTTTTGTTTATTTGTTTTATTTCATTGGCTAAAAGACGCATTTGATTGACGAAAGACGTAAGAGGGGCTTCACTTTTTGACTCACAATTTCCTTTTGATGTTAATGCTTGCTTAGTCGGAATATATATATATATATATATATATATATATATATATATATATATATATATATATATATATATAGGGTTTTCATAAAGTCTGGACGGATTTAATTTGCTTATAATTTTCATAAAAATGCTCATAATGAAATCAAATAAAGTGCAAACGGTAGCGGAAGGATTAAATTTTTAGTCCAGGATAGTCCAGGATCTGCATGATGAAGATTTGGACATCCGGTTCAACTTCTGTGACGCCATGCTCAAGCAGTTGGAACATGGCGACGTTCTCCTTTCAGCCATCATGTTCTCAGATGAGCAACCTTCCATGTCTCCGGGAAGGTTAACCGACACAACTGTCGCGTTTGGGGCATGGAAAACCCAAAGGAATTTGAGACAAATGAGAGAGATAGCCCTAAAGTGAACGTTTGGTGCGCTGTGTCCTATGATCATCTGATTGGACCGTTCTTTTTTGAAGAGGAGATAGGATAATGGCGCCCAGCTGGAGGTGTGGCGGTGAATGAACTGAGCAGGTTCAGATTACAGGTAAAAATTTAATCCTTCCGCTACCGTTTGCACTTTATTTGATTTCAATATGAGCATTTTTATGTAAATTATAAGCGAATTAAATCCGTCCATACTTTATGAAAACCCTGTATCTATATATATATATATATATATATATATATATATATATATATATATATATATATATATATATATATATACTGCAGCAAATGTAATTGCAGAAAATCTATTGTGGATGGATGGTCATCGCAGCTTAAGGATCTCAATATTCCAAAATTACGCTCTAATGGATTTTGATTGAGCTTTCCGATTAAAACATACTTATACCCTCTATTCCATAGCCACTCAGGCATTTCTAAAATGCTCTGTACTGTTACTCGCAAAGATTCAATAGTTCTTTCAGAGGCAAAAGTGTTCACGGTGGAATTAAGAACAGATAAAAAAAGTTTTTTGCGTAGAATGCATATAAAGCTTTCGAAGAAATACGAAAATTAAAAGCATCTGCAAGGTAATTTAAATCTCTTGTGAACATTTCAGAATTTTCAGAATCTTCGAAATCCTGCGATTCAAGTTCATGCAGAAATTTTAAACTATCAGCAACGCTCTTGCTAAAAAGTTGAAATGCGAGCTTTGCATTCATTCTTTCAAATGGTTTAGGGTCTATGTGAGCAGAGGTAAGTTTTGGAAAAGTTCTAATTCCTGCAGAATCATCAGATATTTCTATAGCATAAAGGAGTCTGTAGTACGAAAAATTTATGAGAGTGTCTTTATAACAAACTTGAACTCTATCATGAAAATAATTCCTTATACATTTCAATACATGTACAGCATCTGAAATTGCCCCCAATTTTCTTTTATTGTCAGCGGCGTTCAAAATGTAACAGTGTGTTTTTCCTTTCTTTCCACTGATTCCTAATGATTTCCATGCTTTTTTAAATAACTGACTCCCATCAGAAGTGAAACCTATTACTCTGGCACCAGATTGTTCCAACTGCAATATTACTTGAATTAAAATTTTTGCCAGAATTTCCCCAGGTGTCGCACTTTTGCTAGCAATACAACAACTGGTTGAATCCAGTCGTGCATAAATGAGAAAAACGTAAATACTAAAGCGTAATTTGCAAACATTTTCTTTTGAAAATCTGCGGTGTTATGCCCCAAATCAATGAAACCGTCAACTTTAAGAGAGCATAAGTTGAACTGAATTTCTATTCTCAGCTTCATTTCATCAAATATTAACACTCCTAGCCGTTTATTTTCATCGCTTTCATCTTTCAAACATCCTGTTATTGGTCTAAGAGCATGTGGGTTAATTCCATATGTGCATTTAACTCCTTTGCAAAGTTTTCTTAAATGACTCGACGATGGAAGTAGCAGTAATTCGTGATTAAACAATGTTTATACCCTTTTAGAGATTTGATTTTTAATAGCAAACTTTTCAGTATGAATTCATTGCTGTACCTCATCCCTCTGGAACTTTTAACCTGACTTTTTTAAAAACATTGCTTCTATTATTAACTTTTGCTTATTGCTTAAATATTTTTAAGCTGTTCCTTTCGCTTTGACATTGCTAAGACCTCTCTCTAAAGAATTAATCTTTGCTCTAGCGAAGGATAAATTACGCTTTGCTGTAGCTAATTTTCGGTTTAGATTTTTCATTTCTCTTTTGAGAGACACAATTGTCTTACGAGCATCTGAAGCGTTAAAGTTTTCAACAGCGGAAACAGGTGAATTTTGAGGGGAACTAGAACTTATCAAAGAACCCACTAGGTCTGATCCCCTTACTTTGGTCTTCTTTACTACTTTTTAATGTTGCCTTTTTGTAGGGGGCTTTTATTACGAAAGAATCAATTTTAATAATAAGTTCTCCCGCGAAATGTAAGTCACAGATCCTACTGTTAGTGGTTAGTTTCCTGTCTTTCGGGACTGCACTGATCCACTTATCAAATAATGCCTCGTCCTTGGGAGGTATAAAGAAGTGTTTAGGTTCGCTATCGCTACGATAACCTGACCGGCAACCAGGAACAAAACATGAAGGCATATTTTACAGATTATACGATCAACACTAAAAAAGAAAGAAAAAAGCATCACACACTAAAGACCAATAAAAAGGTGTTGAACACAGACACACATTCACTAGAAACAAATAGCACTGGAAATAATATAAAACAAACAACCCGTTATTTCTCAAACAAACTTTCACAACGCTAGTTCTTACTCCCTGTAAATCGTGAGATCCAAAGGGCGAATGCAAAGAGGGGTCTCTTAATATGTAAATAAAATGAAAATGTACATAAAACTAAATATGATAATTTGAAATGCAAAGCAAATGATCTAAATTATATGCAAATTACTAGCAAAGTCGGTAGAGCTGATTTAAATGTCGGTAGAGCAAACTTTAGTCTAAAGTGATAAAGATTATGCTGAAAAAAGTGAATTTAATTTACATATGCATTTCAAGCAAAGATGAGACTCTAATTTTCAAGTCTACGTGTTTTACTCCAGGTATTAAGAGAGAATACTATCTCCCACTCACGCAACAACATACAAAAGTTGATCAACCTCATAGTACCGGACTCTGACAACTCCAGGACAGCTGAAAGGAATACATAATAATGGCACACTTTTTACATACCTTAATGGACTTCCTGTGGAGAATGATGAGCACAGATTCATTGGATGAATAAATTTTAATGCGGTGTAATCACACGTTATGCACTTTACACTGAATTTACAGTTAAAAAAGAAAAGAAAAAAATACTTTTAAATTTCGAATTTTAAATTGTTTCCTCGAAATATTTGTTTTAGTTTTTTTAGGCCTAATTTGTTTTATAACCAGAGTCCGTGCACGATACGATGCATCTCCTTGTCCTAGTACTCGGTGTCTCCTATGGGTCCCATTTTGTCTTCTAATTGTTGGCCCCACTATCTTCCCATTTAGTGGGACGTCGGTCCAACGAGAGCCTTGTTCCTCTTCCCCTTGGAACAAGACATTTTTTACTCCACTCCTGCTTCGCCTACAACTTTTTTGCTCAGGGAACAATTGACAATTCCCAGTGACTGGTACTCGCAGTGAAGTCAGTTCTGGACACCGCTCGTTTCGCCTAAACTAGCGCGATCCAGCCTGTTAAGTGGCTATGGTGCGACTATCTAACTTCATCACCCTAATAGCAAAGGGAAGATGACACAGAATTTAAAATAGCGTTCACAATACTATCTCGTAATTTCCTGCTCATTTCAAACGCAACGAATATCACTGTTCCGTACCTACGTACACAGTTGCTATGATCACTTTTAGAGGATTAACGATGAAAGTTTATATTGTTCAAACGCTGAACATTCTAAGCATGACAAATGTCTCATGTCTTTATCATACTCAATATGCTATATGACCATGGAAACCAATGTTTCTTCATCAAAGTCAAAATACCAATTATCGAAGAACGCGAAGAGTGATACTTCTATTCTCGCGACCAAACACAAATTATCCTCTTTCCTCCTGCCCCTTCTCTTTTAACAAACCCTTCTTCTTGTCAAAAGTCCGGGCTCGCTTTTTACCTACTGCAAATCTTATGGCGAGGGGTAAGGCGCGGTACCAGTGGTTTCCTCCACAGATCATTGTACCTTCTGACCTCAATTCACACTTTGCCATGTTCTCATGTTAATTATTTGAAATCGGTAAACACTAATTACAAACCGATGGTTACACTGTCTGGAGGAAATATCAAGCTTTTGTTCGGTATATGTTACTACACACAAAATATTTTTAATATATGTATAATTTAGTTTCTACACAAAATGTGCATGCATTTCACTCGAGTTAATCCCTTCCGCTCACTCACTTTCACAGTGCTGCCGCCTAGCGTGATTACTCTTAGTCGGTTCACCTGCATGAGGGGTTGCTATAGCTGAGATTTGCACTTATTTATATTTGTTTTTCGGTGATAGAAATGTTTGTAACCACACAACACATTAAAATAAATATTTACATACATTAATACACCTGATATGAACATATGACATGCTGTCATATCAAATAAACACAATAATTCAACATTTTGTTCGACATGGGTGCTGTTTTTTTACTCCCCATGACGTCTGCATCAACAACAACATTGTCGCTCTTACATTTATTATGCATCCCCCTCACGTTTAAACTGTTGGACTTGCCGACCTGAACCGAAATAAGCCTTTCTTTAATTGATTACTAAGTAACACTATAAAGCGACTAACCTATCCTACATACTACGATATCGAAACTTCAGGAAAGTTTTTACAACACTAAAAGAATTACTTGTGGAAGTAAAATTATTTACAGAGGTGAAGGCTTCTACAGGGAATGCTCGTTTCCTTGATTTTGCTCCGGTGAGGTGAAGGGGGCTTCAAATTGTTACGTCCGTCTTGAGCTGGCGGAAAATTCATTGGAGATGATGCTTCCCACGAAAAAGGTGTGAATACTGGTCATATAGGCAAAACATCACACTTCTTTGTATTTGAAGATTTCGCATATACCTCTCAACTCCAGCAAGCGTTTTTTACAATGGCTGTTCTCGGCTCGGTGTCTCCAGCTGTTACCGTATCCGACTGTAATAACATTTTCGTCGATATCTTTTATGTGCCTTTAGATACTCGAATTTCACCCATATTCACCTACTGTATGAACAATAGAGTTAGCAACGATGTACCAGTTGCTTCAAACTCTTGGGTGTTCTCTGCTTGCAGACAAAGAATCTTGTCTTCAAACCTTTCTCCTTTTTCATGAGCTGGGTTTCATGCGAGTTTAAGTTCCAACTCCCTACGAATTCTAGAGCATTGCCTTACAATTACATATCAATTGAAATCAATTTTAATTAAAATCCTAACTTATTTTGTTCCTCCACATATGACAATGACATAAACGCACATAATAATAATAATAATAATAATAATAATAATAATAATAATAATAATAATAATAATAATAATAATAATAATAATAATAATAATACACATAAAATGAAATTACAGTATTACTTCCACAATTAATCCTTTACTTATTACCTAACTAAATGCAAATAATTACACAACAACATATTTTATACGCAAATTAGATACGAAAACAATGATATGCATAAACAAGATTGATATGATTTGCATACGGTACTGTATGTATATTACATCCCTCGACACTCGCTACGATTTGAAGCCACCCCGATCGCAGCGCCATTATTGCAAGGGTCCACCGCTTCTAATGGTTAAAAGGCAGAGAAAGCGCACGTTTTCTTCTATTCGCTATGCCCAAGGCGGGTACACATGTACCCCATGCATATGTTTTACTGTATATTTTATGTCACAGACACCCGAGATTGACTAGCGTTCTTTACATTGTGGACCGAACTGTAAGGAAACTCATTTCCTCAATAACAATTATGTTGTAAGGTGATATGCTTACGTATATGGCTTAATATAGTGGGATACATTTGTACCCCCCTTAGGTATCTGTGTTACCATATATGTTTCAAGTATTTTATTGTTGTAATTTATTATTGTAAAGAGCAAATTAAAGAACAGGTAATATTAGAGCCTATTGCAATATACCGTTGCAATATTGCTACCTTTCCTGCCAAAAATAAATAAATAAACAAATAAGAATATTACGAAATTAATACAGTTCTATAGCATATAAACAAATTTTTGTTTCGCTAACCTAACCTATCGAAACTTACCCTAAACTAACCTACACTAACAAATCCAACATAATTTAACAAAGCACAACCCAACATAACATACCAATATTATCGACGCCACAAATAAGGATGTTTCTAATTGCAAAAATTTGTATTGGGGTACACCTGTACCCCTGTTGGGAATCCGGAGTTAAAAAATGTCATGAGTATCTGAGGGTTAAATATAAAAGTTAATTGATGCGCTTAGAGGATAAAGGTGTCAGGTTACATTTTTTTGAAACGTTGCATTCTGGCGGTTCATGCACATGTTAAATGTTAATCATGCTACATAAATTATTTAGTGAGTCCTCGTCTAACAAGTGACTGCAGATATTTAGAAACGATGAAGGTGGTATGTTAAGAGACAAAGTTGTGAAAGTCAATTTTCCCGTCATGTTCAATTTGTTACATAACATCTTTATCTTCTAAGCGCTTCAATTTTAAAAACATGTCGTATCAGTTTCGTGTTTCAATAAACAAATTGTACTTGAAATAATTCAATAAAAATATATGTATATTGATTTTCTACTTTTGTATTTATATCGAACTATTCTCCCATTGCGATAGGACTTTTTCCTCATAATGGGATAAAAATCCAAATTTGTGCATTATGTTTCAAAGGTATGTATCAGAAATGGCGTTTGCAATGAAAACTTGACCCAAGATCCATTGACCAACCACCCCCATGACCTACCACCCACTGTGACCCACTCTGACCCATGACTCACCATAACCTATCACCCAGCGTGACCCATTCTGACCCACCATGACCCATTACCCACCGTGACCCATTCTGACCCACCACCGACCGTGACCCACTCCGACTCACCACTCACCAAACCCCTTCGTCATCAACTCTGGCCCATGATTTAAGCCAACGTCAATGTGCATATTTTACTTTTCACCTCCGCCCTTCCCCTTTCCATGTCAATGGGGGCTAAACTTGAACAGCTTCAAGATTGTCACTATTTATCTCAGCGAATCCAAAAGCTATGGATTCTAGGGATGCGCACGAGACGAATTGAGACAGGATTTTTCTGACAAAATTCGAGTCGAGACACGGCTCTTCCAATAGAAAAATATACATTTTTCGAGTCGAGACTTCGCTTTTGCAGCACATTTTCGAGACGAGACAGCCACAAATCTTGTCTCGTGCGCATCCCTAATGGATTCGACACTAATCTCAGTCAGTTTGGACATTAAATCTTCTTCCCGCCTTCCCCTCATGCCAGTGGGTATAAACTTGCACTTGAACGACTTTGGGATTGTTTCGATGCACCTCAGCGAACTCAAAAACTATGATTTCGACACTATTATCGATCATTTTCGATCGATATCAACCCACTACGAATTTCCCATATATAGAAAGTGCCCCCCATAAAAGAGAATTTTAAAAAAATACTAAAACACATTCTGTTTATTTTTAATAAAGAATATTCTGAATTTTAGCTCTTCAAATTGAACAACTCGTGAGATAATTTTTTCCCCAAAAAATTCGGACACCCACTTTCCCCTTAGGATCTGTAAGTTATTACTGTCTGCTTTTGGAAGATGTAAATCAGAGGCGTAAATAAGGGCCCCACACACCCCGCATTGCGGGAGGACCCCAAGCCATCATGGGACACCAAATCATGAAATGGGACGTAGAGAAGGGGTCCCACCCCACGTTGTCTGCAAAAGGGCTCCCAAGATGTAAATACTAATATATTACTAAGACATTATATTTCTCAATATTAAATAAAATTGTTTTTATATAAGTGAATATTTGGGGTTTCCACAAGTATATTAAGTAATGCTGGGACAGTGTCAGGAATAAAGACTCTGTTTCCTTCTTTTACTCCATAAGATTAAAAAAAATAGATTCATTTTTCTTTAGAAAGAAATCGGTCTATGTAATAGAAATCATCACTACTGAGAAACAAAAATAAAACACATTAAATTAGGCTAACTAGTGCCTACACATGCTACATGATTTTCTTTCTTAACAAAATTACGACTAACTAACTTAAAACTAACACCACTTGTCAAAATCCACTCAGACTTACGTAACAGTTTGTCTGTGCAGGATAGTGGCGTCACAACGACCGAACGATCAGTACTACTATATACTCAATCCCATGCTACGAGAGAAAGGATTGTAGCCGGTGATGCTACAATACAGTACGTACTTCTTTCTTCCTGTATCACTCTTTCTTGCTGTACGAATGCAACGGATGGATGCAGCAGCCAGCACGAGCAGGAAGATAGTGTGGCAAATGATACAGTTTTCTAATAGCTCACTACTACACAATATATTTTTAAAAAAATAGAAAGAAAGAAAGTTGGCCAGCGGCCAGCGTTTGCTATTTGGTACCAAAATGTTCACCATTCTCTTAGGTATTGATCAAAACCAATATGATCTCTCTATGACTTACGGTTTCCGAGATATGGCTCCTTAAATCTCCCGAAATCGGATTTTTTTTTTTTTTTGCCAATATCTCGGGAACGATAAGAGTGACACGAAACAGAGTCACTTTCCCAGATAGTTTTTGATGCTCTATCGAATGCAGGGCTCAAAATTGAAAAATTTAGAAATAACACACACACACACACACACACACACACACACACACACACATATATATATATATATATATATATATATATATATATATATATATATATATATATATATATATATATATATATATATATATATATATATATATAGGGTGTTTCAGATAAAACGTCCAGTGCTTATAAATCCGAAACGGCTGAGAATAAAAAGATGAAACAAAAACTATTAAGATAGGAAAATGTCATAGGGCGCATCACATGGTGTTGTTGTGGAGATCCCCAGGGCCCTCCTTCAAGGGGGCCCAGGGGCCAACTTCAAATTTCCAATGGGAACACGTATTGAATAATACCTCATTCAATAGTACTTGAAAAACGAAACAACTTTTGTAGGAAACAATTTTCGATTTGGGCCACCGTTTTCAAAATGGCCGCAAAAAGTGGGTCCTGTATCAGATAAAACGTCCAGTGCTTATAGGCCTAAATCAGAAACGGCTGAGAATAGAGAGATAAAACAAAAACTGAGATAGAAACGATGATAAAGCATATCAAGTGGTGTTGTTCTGGTGACCCTCAGGAAACTCCGTGATGGGGGCCCAAGGTGCCAACTTCAAACTGATACAGGACTTTTTGCGGCCATTTTGAAAACGGTGCCCCAAATCGAAAGTTGTTTCCTACAAAAGTTGTTTCGTATTTCAAGGACTATTGAATGAAGTATGATTCAATACATGTTCCCATTTGAAAATTTGAAGTTGGCCCCTGGGCTCCCTTGAAGGAGGGCCCTGTGGGTCACCACGACAACACCATGTCATGCGCCCTATGACATTTTTCTATCTCAGTTTTCGTTTCATCTTTTTATTCTCAGTCATTTAGGATTTATAAGCACTGGACGTTTTATCTGATATAGGACCCACTTTTTGCGGCCATTTAAAAACGGTGTCCCAAATCGAAAATTGTTTCCTACAAAAGTTGTTTCGTTTTTCAAGTACTATTGAATAAGGTATGATTCAATACATGTTCCTATTTGAAAATTTGAAGTTGGCCCCTGGGCCCCTTGAAGGAGGGCCCTGGGGTCACCACAACAATACCATGTGATGCGCCCTATGACATTTTCCTATCTCAGTTTTTGTTTCATCTTTTTATTCTCAGCCGTTTCGGATTTATAAGCACTGGACGTTTTATCTGAAACACCCTGTATATATATATATATATATATATATATATATATAGAGAGAGAGAGAGAGAGAGAGAGAGAGATAATTCAGTAACGAACATTTTAGTTGGTTGAAAAATGTCTATGATGGCTATAACGCAACAATACTGCATTACATTTTGTGAAAGGCTATGAAGATCCAGAACGTTTTGGGACCTTCACTATAAGGTCTATTTAAAAAAAAAAAAAGAAGAAATAACAGAATTATTGTTAACTGATTCAGATTTTTCCAAAAGCCGAATGTTGAACAAATTTTACCTTAGTGTTACCAAGTCTATATTCAGAAGTAAAATTTAAGGAAAAAGAAGACCAACCCTTATCTTGAGTCCAGGATTTTAAATAGTACCCTATTAAGTTACTTCGGACTAGTGTTTAGCACAAGTTAATAAGGAGAGTAAAATTTAGGGTGAAGTTTACAGGTCCGGGTTTGATTCCCAGCAGCAAAAGTTAATTTTCAATATTCTTAATGACAAAAAGTTTGCTGGTATGTTAAAACAAAACAAAGAAATACTTTATTACCTGGTTCCGTTTTCATGTGTAGAAGGTGGCCGTTTATTGACCATTACGTCCGTAGATTTGGCATTACCATTTAAGTCATCACCTCCCATTCCAAAACACAAACACTACACACATTCAGAGATAAATAGAAAATAAATACAGTAGCTGAATCAAACACAAATTAACGATTGAGTTGTAACCTGTCGTTAAGTAATCACAGAAAGAACACTTTCTCTCACATTCGAACTCGTAATGGCAGTTAAAAGCGTCATAGAAAAAAGGCGGCTGTGTAATATCCTAAACCAACACCAAACAGCTGCGCTGAGATCCGCTGAAAGAGTACAAAGTTCTAGTCTTCAGATAAATATGAATTTCCTAACAGAAACAGCACAATGGTATACGGACTATTATTATACTTTCTTATCAAGAACAAAAAATAAAAACGTTCTCTCCTTATTCACAATGTTGATCCGCTCAACGTATTATTAATAATGTCTAAGCAATGTACTGTAACCCCAACCATGAATAATGTCTTAGCAATTGTCAACTCGTCCTACTTAAAGACAAAGGCAATGAACTCGGATTCTGACAGATCAATGATTTAGCCATCAACATAACTTATGTTTAATTCTCAAGCATGCGAATGAATAATATCAGCAATGATAAAGAAAACACTCCGTATCCAATTCTTCTTAACAAGCAACGCCCCTTTAAAGTAAAGTTATTTTAAAAGTTCACTGCACTCTTTTCAAAATTACGGAAGCCTTGAAAATGTTTTGCAAACAGGTTTGCCACTTGCGTTAAAGATTATACTTTGCAACATATGTCTTTATATCTTGTTTCCTCTATCTTTATCAAGGTTTTGTAGATTGTGCAAGCAAGTTATCAAGGTTAATGTATGTATCAACGTCTTAAATATTACAAACAGCTACATTACGTATGGTGTTACGTATTTCTACTCTACTGATGGGACGAGATAGCTGGAGAAGGTTTCTGAACCGGAATGCATTTAACTACAATGGTATGACTTTGGCGAGAACCGAAAGGATTATCGCCGCAGACACAAAAACCAATAGATCTTATCAATCCAATCATGGTTGTTACTATACTACTTATCTTCCTTTGTCCCATGTTATCAACCCACCCAAAGGTATTTTATTTACCATAGGCTTTCCGTTAACATTCTATACACCCCATATGCATCCGTTATTCTAGCCCTTTCGTGCATAACGTCCACTGGAGTGGACACTGCTGATTGGTTACGATTGTATTCTGTCGGAACTCTCTACCCATATCCCAAGTGCATTCTTTTTCAGTAGAAGTTACCTGGGTGGCCTGACGATCTGAATTTTTCTGCCACCTAGCTTAAAACTCTGAAAGCAGGGGTGTAACGTCATCGGTGCATACTTGAAACAGACAAGAAAGAGTCGTGGAGAGTTCTTCTGAAATATCTGGTGACATCTTCTATGGAGGGTGTGCCAAGCAGGTGATATTTTTTGCTTTTCTTTGTTACAATGTCTGAAATAAGCTGACATCATGATATTATCTGGTTTTGTTCTTGTATCTAGAAAACTCATCCCAACATACATGTCCCATGTAGTGGGCAGCATGTACTTGAAGCACATTTGTCTGCAACAATCTGTCCACTATAGTGGACTTCATGCATCTATTGAAGGTATGATTGTTTTTGCAAAAAGTGATGCTTGCCACTCACCAAAATATAATTGGAGCCTCTATGGCCACCAATAAGCTTCTTTAAGACTTCTGACTAATATATCTGTGAAATCTGGGTTCGATTTCCAGTTGGTGTCATCACACTTGACTCCAACACGTTATGGCAGACAAAACATGTTGCATAAAGTAAAATCCCTAGATAAATCTTCGTATTTCTTGCCAAATAGTCATTATATGGGCTTAAAAATTGTGGAATTAGTTAACTTAATTCTACAGAAGATCTACAAGGGCTAAGATACTCTAGACCTCTATATAAATTTACAAAATAATTATAATAAACAATAAAAAGAGACAAAATGATAATCATTTTTGTTCATTTGATTTGGGGCCATGCTAACTCAATTGTAGAGTGTTCACTTCTGGTACGTGGGGTCCCTGTCGAACCCATCTCAAGCCAAGTGAGTTTTGTAGTTGACAGACATTTTGTGCGCGTGTTTTCTCAGAATTCTGCCGTTTCCTGTCACTTTCTTCACTCTACCATTTCATTCATTCACGTCATCAAGATCACCTGTACTATCGCCTAACCACAAAACTGAAGGATGTTCAGTTCATTTGATTTTTCTAACAAAGAGGGGGGGGGGGGCTAATCACGAGGAAGGTTAGTGTACGCGATCGATGACACTCAGTCGATCCTGACCAAACTCGGTAGTGGTGGTAGATAGAGACGTAGGCAGAATTTATTTTGGGGATCCAAATTCAATCTGAGGATAAATTATATTAAAATTTGTAAAATTACCCCTAAAATTAAACTAAATTTACAGAAAAGTCGAAATTTCTAGGAAGGAACCCGGGCCCCGAAGGACCCACTTCCTGCATACATCTCTGGTGGTATACCTTGAAATATGCCGAAGTGCCTGGTTGTGAAGATCTTTGCTTTCTGAGTTATGGGCCATACTGAAATTAAGGTTAGAATTTAATGAAATATTTCCATGAAAAGAAAAAACTCTGTAGGCTAACCGCTATAGAACAAATCTGTAATCAAATGTTAATTTGATCCATAAGGAAAGAAATAATGAGACACTGAACTAGCTATGACTGTAAATATAACGCATACTTCCAATAAAGGTTTGCTTACAAAAAGAAAAAAAAAGGCACGAATTCTTTTCATAGTAGGAAAATTTGCTTGTTGGTAATAACAAAATTGAACATTTCTGTATTTGAAACAATGATAATAACGGACTATATTTCAAATAATGAAATTGGTTGGTTTATGCGAAGTTTAGCATCCCTTCAGCATTGATCCTATGTGAGACGTTTAACTGCAGATTAACATAGAATCCAACAACACGAGCTCGAACTGGGAAAAAAATGTAAAAGATATTGTATTCAAAAGTACATCAATAAACACAAATTATGAATAAATAAAATCAATGTAGCAAAAATATTAAAATTATGCGAGGATCTTGTTCTACTGGGATTAGGGATGGGCACGAACGAGTTCGAGCGAGTTTTCTTTGAAATTCGACTCGACTCGAAACAGACATCTTTGAGCTCGACTCGAGAACTCGACTCGAAAAAAATCTTCCAACTCGACTTAGAACGACAGCATGTATTATTCGGCATGCATGTATTATTCTTTACCTGCACCATTTAGATATTTTAATCAAAGGTGTTATAAACTAGTCAACTATTTAATTATTTTATATAGGTTAGAAGAAGTTATATATATTTTAAAAAATATAATTATTATAAATGTTTTGTATCTTAGAATCAGGGGCGGATCCAGGACCGACTTCTGGGGGGGCGGTGGGTTGTCATACTGCTACTTTTAAGGGTTCCAAACTTTGGGATGGGTTTTATTTATATATATATAATAAGAAAGCTTTCTGTTCTGGGGGGGCGATCGCCCCGATCGCTCCCCTCTGGATCCGCCCCTGCTTAGAATGTTGATTGTGTAACGATAGCAACGAGAGAATACATTGTGGTATGATGGCTGTAAACAGCCTAGATATAACTATACAATAAATACATTCGAATAAGCAATATATGCAGTTTTTGTGTTAATCTAATACGTGTGCAACTCACTTATTTGAACTAGGGAACAACGATTACGTTGTAGACTCGAATTCGGGTCGAATTTCGAGTCGAGTTGAGCCAAAACGAACCAATTCGAGCTAAATCCTTTGTGCAGTTCCAAGTACTCTCTTTAAGTATCCTACATAGACAATATAATTAACAATGATACTACTATTGCAACTTATTATTATTATTATTATTATTATTATTATTATTATTATTATTATTATTATTATTATTATTATTATTAACACAGTGTATAATCATGAAAGATAGGCGGTTTGCATCTGAATACTAGAAACTAGTTGATTGTCGATCTCAGTCGTCGAGAAATCTTCAGGAGACAAGAACATCTGCCACGAGGTTTTGGGTTTGAGTTCCGGAGGAGCAAGTATTCGGGCACGAACCAAAATTTGTTGAAAGTTATAGAGCCGTTAACACCGACAAAATATGTTCAAAACTGCTCGGCCCGGGCTTAGAGTTGTCAAGAGCTCGAATGGTTCGGCTCACAGCTCATTCACTATGTCGAGAAAAACCAAGAAGTAAGCCGAGCCGGCTCAAGCTGATTGCTCATCCCAATCAAGGGGTTCGAGCCATCGTCTCAGTTGAGTTGAATCAAACCGAGCGGATGGACTCGTTTCAACGGAGCTGGCTCAAACCAATCGCTCACATGTGCCGAGTTCTTGGCCCGTTCCAACCAAGCCGACTTAGACATTGCCTCAATTGAGCCGAACCGATGGCTCATCCCAACCGAGCCGGTTCGAACTGTTCGCTCAGTAGAACTGAGTCGATGGCACACCCGATCCGAACAACAACGAGCTGCTTGCTCACCCCAGTCGAGCCGGTTCGAGCCATCGTCTAAGTTGAGTTGATTGGAACCGAATGGATAGACTCTTTTCAACGGAGCTGGTTTGAGCCGATGGCTCACATGAGGCGAGTCCAGTGACTCATCCCAACCGAGTCTGCTCGAGCCATCGGCTCAATTAAGCCGAGTCGATGGCTCGTTCCAACCGAGAAGGATTAAGGCCATGGGCTTATCCCAACTGAGCCGGCTCGAGCTGTTCGCTTAGTTGAACCGAGGCGAGCCGGTTGACATCACTACCCGGGTTGGGCTTCTGCTTTGGTTCAAAAATTCGACCGTGCAGGTCTCAGTCTTGATGGTAAGAACTACAGTATATACTTATATTGGTACGCACGACATCTGAGGCTATCTCGTTATAAAAATCTACTGTCGTCTCGTTATCGAGACGAGACGATGCACTAAAAATACCCCACGAGATGCACTTAATAAACGAGACGAGGTGCATCCCTCTCGTGAGCGAAACTAAAAGTATTCCACATTACTGCTTACATTTCTCATGGCTTTCGCTTTCCAGTCAAATCAGGCCATGGTTTCAAAACGAGTTAAAACGAGCTGAACAAGCGAGCCATTTATCAAACTTGACTCGACTCGAAACTCGGTCTCAAAAACAATGACTCGGCTCGGAACTTGACTCGAGTCGAGTTTCCAGTCGAGTCGAGTTTTTAGATCGACTCGTGCCCATCCCTAATACTCATATGATATTTTAAATGAAAATAAAATAAGCAAAATGTCATGTTCCAAATTTTACAAACGGAGAAGTTGCCATATTTCTGTAGAATCAAGTACACAAATCACTTCCACAGGATACATATATTTTATTTTTTGTTCTATGAATTGAAAGGATAATAAATTTTTAGAGCAACAAAAATCGGAATTATTTTGAAATTGCAACAAAATAATCTTATCAACCAAATGTATGACTTCGTAAGCACTATATAAGTTGCTCAGTAGGAGGAAGTGTGTACATTGTCACGAGTTTTCTTCATGGAGGACATTTCATAAATATGTTATCTGTTATACATGTACAGTAGGGTGGAGCGAAAAAATCAAATTTTTGAGTATTGAATTCTAATAGGGCTCAAAAATTGCGTATTTGCGTGCTAATCAATGGAGAAATAACGAAAAAGATCATACTTTGGAACCTTCATTTAGCGCAAACGACCTTTTTTTTTTTTATGTTAAAAACCACCAAAATTTACTTTTATGCAAGACATATACATATTACTTCTTTTTCATTTCTATAGCGTCCAAGTGCTTAATTTTAGTTGTGTGAGTTCATATTTGTTAATAATTCGTTAATGTAAGTGGTTTTATTTATACATTTTATTTTCGTGATGATTTTGCAGCTCTTCGCCCATTTCTCATTTTTTTTTAATGAAATGGCCTAGAACTCACCATTAGAAGGTAGCTGCAATTCGAGTTCCACCCACATCCTACCAATTAGCGTGTGCTAAATTATGTAGATTTAGTCAAGAATTTAGCCTTACATTCAGATTTTTTAATCAAATTTTGGTATTGTGAGTCTTGAGAACAAAGTTGCTGTAACGTAGCCATCTCTTTTCTTGTCTGCACACTTTTCCTACAGAATCTGTGGGAAGTTTGACACGTCTTTCAACTTCCTGAGTATGACATGGAAAATTTAACAAGTCAAACTCATGACCGATTTATCATAAATACATGAATGATAAGTTGTCAAGTTTTCGTGCACTGGAGGGCTAGACAGCTTACATTTTCTCCAATCTATCAGCTCACTGTCGTCCGTGGCATTAAAATTTAAACAGAGCCATTCAGACAGGGCAGTGTGCTCCAGGTGTAGCTCCTGGACCTCTCAGTCACTCCCGATGACTGACTCACAAACCGGCTCTTATGGTTGTACATTTCTCAAACAAATCCTACTAACGAACTCAAAATCCTTCCAGACTACATTATAAAAACATATGCTCCTGTCTGGTTCGACATAAAGAGATATCAGTCAGTGAAATATGGACCTAAACATATTTTGAGGTACTTCAAACAACGATTCATTTGCCAAACAACATTAAAAGAATCATCGATCCTGTGATGAAGAGGAACGCGTTCTTCTATCATCCAGAGAACATATTGTTGGCTATGACAGCGGATGAGAGACAACACCTACGAGAGTTGGGTTGCAGGAGAGTACTAGAGGCAAGAAATCAATATCCGAAGGGGAAATCTGTTAGAACTTATGTCCCTTTAATAAATTTTGATGTCACGGACGACAGTGAGCTGATAGACTGCAGAAACTGTGAGCTGCCTCCTCCTCCATTTGGCTACAGAAACTACCTTATCATTTATGTATGATAAATCTGGTCATGAGTTTGACTTCTTAAATTTTCCACGCCATACTTAGGAAGTTGAAAGACGTGTCAAACTTCTCACAGAGTACACAGGAGGAGTATATATTAACGAATTATTAACAAACATGACCTCACACAACTAAAATAAAGCACTTAGATGCTATAGAAATGAAAAAGAAGTAATCTGTATACTTCTTGCAAAAAGGTAAATTTTGGTGTTATATATATAATTTTAGGTCGTTTGCGCGAACTAAAGATCCAAAGCATGATCTTTCTCCTTATTTCTCCATTGATCAGCACGTAAATACGCAACTTTTGAACCCTATTGGAATTCGATACTCGAAACTTTGATTTTTCGCTCCACCTCAATGTACACCTTGTCTCAAAAAGGTTGAGCGCATTCTTTATTGGTGTTTTGAGGCAAAAATTTTCTAAGTCCAGCTTCGGGTATCTTCGGGAAAAAGTAAGCCAGGTTCGAACCTCCAAGCCAGCCTTTGCAATCGAGAAAAAGTTTGCAGATGTGTTTTTCTTCTTTTAAATATAATAAGACTTGTTACCAAGTGTTTAAAAAAGCAACATTGATTGAAATACTTAATGATACAATATTTCGAAACCTTGCACATACTTGTTTGTCATTTAGCTTTCTATACGTAATGGAGCATTTAAATACGTTAAAGAATCTTTCCATATGTAAAAGAATGCTCAAAATTAAGAAATAGAACATAATTATCGCCTGAGTACTAAAATAAAAGTCAAAGTAGAACAGAAACAGCGTTTGTCATGGATATGAATGTCATAATTATTTTGAGATCCGTTATACATCGCTAGAAGCTTAGTTCTAGAAGTCCTTGTGTTAGCTCATTGGTAAGCTGTCGGATTTCAAATCATAAGGTTGTGAGTTCGAATCCCATCTGGGTCAATACTTTTTTTAAAATTATATTTTCCGCAATGCATGAAAAATTATATAAAATAATTACATTAAAATACATAAGTTGTTTATATATAGCATAATAATTACAGAACATAGTAATTATTATGTTTAAAATATAACATCTGAGATAATTTTCACAGTAGGTCGTTATTATATATGAGAATGTTAAATACAAGTTCGGAAAATCGTTTAATAGCAATAAATAAGTTATGTAGTGTATTTATTTGCAGCTATTTGTCATACAGATTTAACTTCTCAATATTCTCATTACAGTATGTTATTTATATTCGTGAAATACAGTATATTCCTACGGATATAGGAAGTGTATAAACAGAGTATCCAAAGTCGTATCCTGCTTCAAGACACATAGCTTTTCCCGATCCCCTTAACGTCACGGGAAGAAACACAAATTCTCTTTAGAACGGAATGTCGTTACTTAGAGTCTCATTCGAATACGTTGAATATGCTTTTGTGTATTCATCTCTCTCTCTCTCTCTCTCTCTCTTTCGCTTTGTTTATGTGTGTGTGTGTGTTGCAGAATATCCCAAGTTGAATACAACATTTGCAAAGTATATGAGCATCATTGTCATCGAATACCAGAAATTGAAAGTCGTGTTTCTTCGGGTTAGGTTTACGTGTTCATGTTAGCTCACTGGTAGAGTACGGACTTGCCACTGAAGAGGTCTTGGGTTCAAAGCCTACAGCTAATTATCATTCTTTTGTTAGTAGGATTGCACAGAAATCGGATACAAGGAGGGGTTTACTTCTAGAAATATTTTCAGAAGCGTTTAGGTAGCCCTGAAAAGGGCTGTTTTCGGGAGTTAAGGCGGGGTCATTAATATTGTGTCCAAGACCCTTCTGAATTTATTACACGCTCCATTCTTCTGGGCATGGAATCTATTACATGGGTGACAAATCTATCTCCTTCCCCTACCTCCAGCCATGCTTCGGAAACAAGATGCCACAGGTCATCCTGAGTTCTTGGTGGATCTGCCTCAGGCCAACTTTCCCTTAGAGTACGCTTCACTTCTGCTCACATATTTTCCATGAGATTGAGGTCTGCTCCACGAGGCGGCCAGTCGATTAAATCAATCTCAGGGTGCCCTGCGAACCATTCCTGAGCCACACGGGAATTATGTATTGGCGACTGGTATTGCTGGAACTGAATTACACCATCAGGCTGAAACAGATGGCACCATGATATTACTGATAATGTCTAAGTACTGAGCATTGTCCAGATGTCCTTCAATTCTATGAAGCTGTCCTGCTCCGCGACTGGAAATCCAACCCCAACATAAAATAGATACATGGCCACTGCGATTGCAAGCAGCCACATATCCATGGTCATATCGGGTGCCTCTCGGACGATACACAAAAACTACGTTTTCCCAATTGAGACCCACATTCGCCTGTGCAAACGCGAGACGGTAATTTTGTGGTCGTCTGAGAGTTTTTCCTTCACGGCAGCAACACGGCCACGTAACCCAGCATGACGAAGCCTTCGCAGAGCTGTATGCTTACTACCAGGAAAGAGAGAAGCTTCCCTTATCTGTCTAGACGTCCTTAGTGGGTCTAACCGGGCTTCGTTTACTAATCTCGCATCTTGGGCTTCGGTTGACACATGCGGACGACCAGGAGATCGTAAATTACCAGTCTGACCTGTAGCACCATATTTCCGAATCCATTGCCTTCCTGTAGAGGCCGGGACACCTACTCGCCTGCTAGCTGCAGTTGCAGAATAACCTTCAAACTCCCATAAAGTAAATACTGCTGTACGTCTATCCATAGTTACCAATGTTCTGAGCTGTGAGAAGAAAGCAATAGGTAAAAGCTAGTACCTGACGTGTGATTGGTTACTTGCACGACAAGCCTATTGTGGGGAACAGCGTTGCCAGATCTAGCATAATGATGCTAGATCTAGCATAATTTGCATGTCTCTAGCGCCTAGCATCTTGCTTTTAGCAACCTGCCCAAATCTAGCACAATTTCAGCAAGTTATCAAAAAGCCGTAAAACCTGGAGAAGTTGGTCGTGGGAAGAAAAAGAACGGCAGAAATGTATCCAAGATCATCAGTCATTGTGATTTCCATACGGAAAAGAGCATTTACGTATGAGCTCAGTTATATTTCAGAAGCAGCTTCCGAAAAGCGGTCATGTTAGCTCAGTGGTACACCACCGAGCGTTTAAATCGTGAGTTCGATACCCGTTCAGGTGAGATTCCTTTATGATATTCTACTTTCCTCAATGCATGAAAATTATGTAAAATAGTTACATTACAATTCATCAGTTGTATATATTTTTCAATATCATCAGTTGTATATATGAGTTGAATATATATATTCATATCATCAGTTGTATATATCAGTTGAATATATATATTCATATCATTTCACGGCATAAGTAATTCTTATCTTTAAAATATAACATCTGAGGTATTCACAGAATGTCGGTGTGTTATGTGTGAATATTGAATACAAATTTAAAAAATCGTGTAATAGCAATAAATAAGTTATGTAATATATTTATTTGCAGCTACTTTCATCGCAGATAACTTCTCAATATTCGCATTACAGCATTTAGGTAGAGCATATCGAAAATCGGATCGTGGTTCAAGACAAAAAACTAGCTAGCCCCAAACTGTCACGTAAGAAATTCACGAATCGCAAAAGTAAAGTGAAGAGATTGAGAGCGGTAATTCCTTAATCGCTCTCTCTCAACTCTCTCTTATCTGCATTTATACATATAAAAGTGTATGTATGTATGTTCCATCATAACTCATGTATGCCTAGAGCAGGGTTTCTCAACCTGGGAGTCGCGGCCCCTAGGGGATCGCGAAGATAGGCGGAAGAGATAAATATAGTTAGAATCTAATACCAGAAATTATTTTTAAATATTATTTTTAATTTTGTTCTGATAGGCATACGTTTATTTTTTATACACACTGTAAAGAACAATAAAAAATAAGTCTACTGAACATTTTCAAAGGGTGTAGAATTCGTGTTACTATTCGGTTCAAAGTCTCTTGTCGTCGCGAATTCTGTCGAGAAATTTGAAGCTTAAAATATACAAAACGATAATCATGCCTGTTGTTCTGTATGGTTGCGAAACATGGTCGCTTACTCTGAGGGAAGAACATAGACTGAAAGTATTAATATTTGAGAACAAGATCCTTAGACGAATATTCGGACCCAAGAGGAACGGGAATGGGGAATGGCGGAAACTTCATAACGAGGAACTACATAATTTATACGGTTACCCAACATTGTTAGGGTCGTCAAGTCTAGGAGGCTTAGGTGGGCAGGTCAGGTAGCTAGAATGGAAGAAAGTAGAAACGCTTTGAAAGTCTTGACTGGAAGACCAAACGGAAAACGACCATTAGGAAGACCTAGGGGCAGATGGGAGGACAATATTAAGATGGATCTCGCTGAGATAAGAATACAAAGTAGAAACTGGATCCAATTGGCTAAGGATAGAAGTCAGTGTAGAGCTTTTGTGAACGCGGCATTGAACCTCCGGGTTCCATAGGCCATAGAGTTAGTTAGTTAGTAGAGTTGTTTAAAAATGAATTTAAATCAAAGAGGTATGATATAAAACTAATGAGAACTGTATATAGAAATACTAGAAAAATACACATGAAACAAAACCTGCACATTGAAATACAATTAAAATTAAAACCTAATGAGATACCTAAGCATGGTGTAATTTCACTAGTGCAGCAATGCCCGGTTCAATCTTCATGACGAATATTATCAAGCCGTTTTCAACTGATAAGTTATTTCTTATCTTTGTTTTAATGTTTACCATAAAAAAAACAAAAAAAAAAAACACTTTTGCACAAGTACGATATAGCAAATGGAATTATTACTTTTAAAGCAGCAATCACCAGACCAGGATATTCTTCTCTCCTCATCAGGCAGAACTTGTCCAAGTCTTCGTTACAGAAAACCAGTTGCAAAGACTTGTCGCATGATCATTCTATTATTTGGTCAAGAAGTTGTGGAATCAGATACGTTAATGACGTCTTCAATGAAGGAGTTTAACATCCATCTTGAACCAGCACCTTCGTCGTTGGGAATATAGATATTACAGTTACTGTATCCACTGTCAGTGCCGGGCGCCGAAAAAAGGGGCCACACATTTCGTAGGAAGTGTGTTACTCAAGTTAGGAAAGTGCATGTGCACATGTGTAAAATAGAAGGAAAAACGTAATAAAATGTGCTCAAAATTAAGGAAAGGTAGGGTTTATTTTGAAATGTTATTGAGCTTCGTGCCAACCATGGTGGCGCTTCGTAGCTAGTCTGTCGACGTCACTCATATATACTAGGGATGGCCATTTCCGGAAAAAGAGTTTTCCGGTTTCCGGAAATCACATTTTCCGTTTTCCGTTTTTCCGGAAAATTTTCCGTTTCCGTTTTTCCGGAAAATTTTCCGTTTTCCGATTTTCCGGAAAATTTTCCGTTTCCGTTTTTCCGGAAAATTTTCCGTCTTCCGTTTTCCGGAAAATTTTCCGTTTCCGTTTTCCGAAAAATTTTCCGTCTTCCGATTTTCCGGAAAATTTTCCGTCTTCCGATTTTCCGGAAAATTTTCCGTTTCCGTTTTTCCGGAAAATTTTCCGTCTTCCGATTTTCAGGAAAATTTTCCGTTTCCGTTTTTCCGGAAAATGTGGTCATCCCTAGTCTGTAGGAAGTTTAACCTTTTTAAGAGTTCTGGTATATTTGTATACCATGGCGTACTATCGTCTTTGACCGCTTGTTTAGGTTCTATAACAGGTATTTAAGCCGGGATTTTTTTATTTTTCAAGTCAAGAATGGACCAAAAAACACCGTAGATGTGTTTTGGAACCGGATGGTCAACTTGGCGGCGCCAAGTGGTACGAAGGGACGTGACTTTTTTCTTAAGGCAAATTTCAAAACTTTTTCACGCCTTTAGTTTTCAAGATATCAGATTGAAACTTGCATAAGGATTGTGTGTAGACCTACCTTTGGATATTTATCAATTTTTTTAGATCCCTACGTGAAACTGGGGACGGGCCCGAGGGGTGCAAGTGTTACGAAGGGGTGATTTTTTCAGAAAAATTCCGTTTTTTTCTTTTTTTGATTTTCCGGTTAAGGTTTATGATACCGACACGTGGTACCGTTGGTAAATATGCTCTATCGTGAGAAAAACGAGGTATGAACCATGATCCTACGATAAATAGTAAGGAAGCAGTAGCTGTTTGAGTGAAAGTCTAAAATTTTGGACATCCTTAAAGGACTTCTTGCAATCTGACGTCTTTGTTATATTTCTATCTGATAATTCATTGTTAAGAGCTCTTCTTTGTTCTACCAATCTCTCAAGCATTTCATGTATGCTGTTCCACCGAGTTTTAACTTGCTGTATAAGGAAATGTACTTCCAATCCTAATAACCTTTACTGTTTTTCCAGTTCTGACGTTGCCAACGTACTATATTTAAAGTGGGAAACAATCCGACTAACCACAGTTAACATTTTCTCGATTTTCTCTATTGCAAGTCCCTTATTTATATAGAGTTGTAGGGTCTGAGCAAAACAACATATGCTTGCATACGCAAGTTCTCGTACCGCACTTGTGATATTACTAGCATTGTCATAGACAATTGCATGTATTTTATCTAAAATGTTCCACTACTCTGCAACATGTGCTAAGTGCTGAGTTAGGTTTACCCTTGTGTGCCTCACTTCTATTTCAATTATTTGAAGGACTGAACTTATTGAACTTAGATGGAAGCATATAGTGGGCTGTGATTGTAATATAACCTGTGAAGCCCAGCTATCTGTTGTCAAATCAATCGATTCCGCAGCCACACTTCTCCTTAGAAAACAAGGCCTCAATACGGCGAGTCATAGTTTGCCTGGATGGTGAGTGGTAACTTGGTTCTACTTCATTCATAAATTCAAGAAATCGAATTGCTTCAACGAAAGGCAAAGGAAGAAGATCCTTTGATACCATATTACTTATTTTACTATGAAGCACCTCTGCTCTTGCGGAAGAACAAGGTTTAGGGTCTCTGATATAAGACAGAATTCTTTTCTGTTTCTTACGTACTACTATGTTCCCTTATTTGTAAAACATTTTTTCTGGGATCTTTCTGTTACTTTAGATGCATTTGAGCGTGCGCCAGGTGAAGCGATAACCTGAGATATAGAGGTAGCAGCACTTAGATTATCATCTACGTTTATGAAATAATAATAATAATAATAATAATAATAATAATAATAATAATAATAAAACACTTTGATTGCATTAGGAGTTCACAATTTAGTAACAAAACATGAATGTAGAATAATAAGTAGAGCAACCCACATTATGCTTTATTTTTTTCCAAATTATGCTTTATTATTAATTTCAATCATTGTTTTACATTAATTGTGTATAACGTATAATATTTACTATATATTAAATATTCTAAATATCTTGATCTATTTATTAATATTTTATGCAACCAGTTTCTTTCATATTTAATGAACTTTCTACCTAATGGATTGTAAAGAGAGGCTTTACTCGAGTCAGTTTTTTTTTTTTTTTTAATCACTTGTGTGCGCCTTAGAGGTGCATATATATAGAAAGGGAAAGTAAAAGATGCCACCAAAAAGTACAGAAAGTGCTCAACTTCAAGAGGTACACATAACAGTATAGTGTGGAGTTCTTGTGTACTATTCATTGTTGGTGGAAGTTTTCTTCTTTTTGTCCTTTATTTTTTTCTCCACGTCAAAAGATTAGACCAAAAAGTTTACAGAAATAAAAATAAGCTTTTCATTGTTGCATTGTTATGTTCTCAATGAGTTTGCATTGTAAATATTGTTTCTTAAAAATATTAATACAATATTTAAACTTGAAGTTAAAGAGATTTTTTAAAGAATTGTGCTATATCTTTTAAATTATGCTTTATGCTTTATTTTCTAAAATTATGCTTTTAAAATTAGTTTCTTCTGGACCCTTAGACAGCCACAACCATGTTCAAGGTACCAACCACATGTGCAGTGGCGTATTTAGGGGGGGCTTCCGGGCTTAAGCCCCCCCCCGAAATCTTACTTACTATAGTAAAGTATATGAAATATCTTGCAGAATTTTCACATTTTCAGGCAAAGCCCTCCCCGAAAGTTAGCAAAGCCCCCCCCGAAAGAAAATCGTAAATACGCCACTGCATATGTGTAAATAGCTATTATGCTTTTTATGCTTTGTATGCTTTTGGGTTGCTCTAATAATAAGTAAAACTTTCAAATGCATACAGAAACATACGTAGATAATAAGTCAGCATTGAGAACTGAATTGATGTATCGATGACTAGGTGTAATCGTCCTTCAGTTTAAGAGAAATTAGCGGGAAAAGTTACGAAGAGAATTACGTGGAATAGATCATTATATGAATAGCTGGCGCTAGTTTCAAGTAGTGTTACATACTATGGTATTTATAGTCAATAGTACCGGTATTTGGAATTCGTGACGCTAATAGTTGCAAGATGGTAACACTAGGGTACAGTGTAAAATTGAATTACATCAGTAGAATTGAATTTATCTTACGGGTTTAAAAGGTCTATGGCACAGGTCGGATGTAACTGAGTAATAAACTTACAGAAAAAAAAACATCGGGACGATAGGGCGCTCGAATCGAACATCGGCCTTCTGAATGTTAATCCGATGTTCTAACGCCTGAGCTCAGTTGGAATACGTAGTGTACTCCCGCCAATACTACTGCGTGTGGATTCTATAGAATCAATCTAGGGCGCCGATTTCTCTGTAACTTTGGGGATCCATTTAGATGCAGAAGGTATATATGAGGGTTTTAAGACAAACTGAATTCAAATTGTGCAAAATATTGTATATTTATAAATAGAATGCGGGGTCCACATGAACTTTAAGGGGGCTGCCCCCGGCCCCCCAGGATCTGTGACCTTGACAGATCACCGTGGTCACGATAAGCAATGAAGAAATGGTTGGAATATAAACATACTAGTTGTATTAATAACACACTGCCAGCTCTACTGCCAGAGTTCTGCCCTCAGGTACACGCATAATCGGGGATTCCCCGAAACACACGCATGATGGGAATGATCTGCAAGCCCTCACGCAAACAAAAAAAAAGTACATGATTAAGCAAGTGTACAAATAGATGTAGGAGGAAGGAATGTTTCGTCGCTGATTTACTCGACCTTTTTTCTCCTATCCACTGTTGAGTTGCGTTTCTATAGCACTAGATGGTGAAGAGCATTGCCTCATTTACAGGTTGTTTTCGCGTAGCATTTTTCGTTATATTTCTTAATGTAAGACGACCAATGTCACTATTCCAAGTGAACATTTTCATTTTCCGGAAAATTTACCGTCTTTCGTTTTCCGGAAAATTTCCGTTCCCGTTTTTCCGGAAAATTTCCCGTCTTCCGTTTTCCGGAAAATTTTCCGTTTCCGTTTCCGTTTTTCCGGAAAATTTTCCGCCTTCCGTTTTCAATTTTCCGGTTTCCGGAAAAATTATTTTCCGTTTTCCGTTTTTCCGGAAAATGTGGCCATCCCTAATATATACGGTGACATCGTACTATACTCTCGCCCCGGGCAATGATTTTCCATGGCACTGTTCACTATAAACAAAAAAAAAAAAAAAAAATGGATTCTACTATTATAGAAATAGGATGTTAAAAATCCCACACAAGCTTATTATAAAACAAATTATAAAAGGGTCGCTGGCAAGAGCGTGTGATAAAAGGGGATCTTGATAGGAATTACATTGAGAACCACTGGCCTAGAGTAATTTTAACCACATTTCTTATAGTTTCAAAAAGAGTGCTGTCGGGTTACCTATGGTGAATGGGAGGGGGATACATATAAAAGATTGCTAGAAAATGATCGATATTAGATTCATAGTTTTCGGGGTCGCTTAGATAAATAGTGAGACTTTCAATTTCGCTTAACTCCGATTAAGCTCTCATTAGTAGGGATGGGCACGAACGACTTTTCTTTGAAACTCGACTCGACTCGAAACAGACATCTTTGAGGTCTACTCTTGGACTCGGCGCAAAAAATATCTTCCAACTCGACTCGGATTAGAGTCAAGTCGAACCAAAACGAGCCAAATCCTGTGTGTAGTCCTACCTAGACAATACATAGACAATAATTATTCTATCATCAATTATACTACTGTTACTACAAATAATAATAATAATAATAATAATAATAATAATAATAATAATAATAATAATAATAATAATAATAATAATAATAATAATTATTATTATTATTATTATTATTATTATTATTATTATTATTATTATTATTATTATTATTATTATTATTATTATTATTATTATTATTATTATTATTATTATGACAACACCGTGTACAAACATGAACGATAGATGGTTAGTAAAGGAATACTAAAAGCTAGTTGACTGCCGACGTCGGTAGTCATGAAGTCTACAAGGCAAGGACATCGTTCATTACCCTAAGCTGTAAGCGTCGGTGGACTACAGATGGTCAACTATTAACCTCTCGCCAGAAATTGGTGGCCCCGCAGCGACGATCCGTGATGGCCCAAGTTCCATATTGAAAACTTTACTACCAGCGGCAGAGACGCGATGAAACGCCAACGAACCACAAAATTACTCTCCCAAAATAGTTAAAATGCCTATATGTGTGATTTGTTTATATTTAGGTGAAACAAAAAAACACAAAACAAATACCCCGGGGTGGACGCGAACTATCAATATTACGATTAGTAGGCACTTGTTCTTCTGACTTCCCCACGGAAACGATCATAAAAAGCTTGGTTGTTGAAGGATAAATCATTGACGTCTTAATTTAGCCAATCAGACAAACCCCTACATCTCGAGTTCTGGGAGGTCATACCGTGAACCGTTTCAGATTTATTGCTTTCTGGTGGAGTACTATCCATGCGCAAAATTTGAGCATAATAGCCGACATGCATCTTCGGTGCCTCTTATCTTTAGTACAATTTTAACCAGAGATGGTGTGGGTCAATGAAAATTTGATCCACGACCCACCATGACCCACTATGACCCACCACCCAAATGACCCATTGGCCCACTCTGACCCATCAACCATCGTGATCCACTCTGACCCACCACCAACTATGAACCACTCTGAACCATTGCGACCAATTCCGACCCACCAAAACCCATCGACATCAACTCTGACCGATGACCCACGTCCTCCTCTCCATTGACTAAAGAGATTACACTTGTAATAAAACAAGACTGTGAAATTATCACTTATCGAAGTTTGAATTTCTACCGTCATTGGCTCAAGCTCCTCTTTGTTACAATACTGGTGGGTCTGACCTTTACGATATATAATGGCAAAGTGTTTCTCATCTTCCGAATTAAAATGAATTTAAATTTATCATATGTAATTATTTCTTTGTTGCCTTACAGACACATTTCAGTAGAAAATAGGGTGAAATTTAAAAGTTTCGAATCAAGGAAAAGTAGACCAACGTAAAAAAAAAAAAAAAAAAAAAAAGGAGAGAGAGAGAGAGAAAAAAAAACTAATTTTCTATATAATTAAGCATGCCGTACTAATTGGAAATGCCCATGTAATTAAGTTTAGAATACAAATTTTATGGCCATTTTTCTCTAACTTTATGGCTTGATTGCCTTATGCTCGGAACGCTCCATATATTAAACATCAGCTTCAGCTATTATAAATAGAAAGCAGTGGGTATAAAATTCAAAAAGAACTTTAGTTTGCATTACTCGATTTTTTTCTCAACTAATATCAATCGTTTTCGATTATTTTTACAAATCAACCCACTACCAATTTTCAATATATAGAAAATGCACCCCCGTCCCCCCGCTCATAAAAGACAATTTAAAAAAATGCCAGGGCATATTCTCTTTATTTTTAATAAAGAGTTAAATGCTGAATTTCAGCTCTCAGTTGAACGGTTTGTGAGATACAAAATTTTTCGCAAAAATTCGGACTTCTACTCCCCCTAAGGATATGTATTATAATGAAAGTGACACGCGTATGATAACTTCCCAGTTGGGATTGGAGCCTGATTATATACCAAACGTCAATTCATTTGACTCAGCAATTTGACCGTGATGATTACGCAGACATAGTTACTTTCAATTTTTTATGATACATATCCTTATTTCATATGTTACAGATGATTCAAAAATATTTTTTCAAGCAGTTAGCTCCTCTAGAATCTCACAGGCTGCATCCCAAAATCCAACTCCTACTATCCTATGACAATCCAAAAGTGACTGAACTTTTTTTATTAGGAACAAATGACAAAAGAAAAATGGAGATCTTGAAAGTAAAATGTAGAAAAGCTCGGTGCCCCCAATAACTCCATATTTCTCCGCCCCTTCATTCCGAACTTAAAAATAAAACTTAATTCGAATATGGTTAATTAGTGAATTTATTACAGTTAAATTCCACTCACTACATGCTACAGCTACAACTATGTAAGAAAAAATAACAACTGTGAAACATGTTCTGAATTACTATTACATTTCTTACGCTATTATTAAACATATTAGAATAGTAAAAGAGGATTGTTCGTGAAATATTATATTTGCTCATGATTTTTAACTTTTTCATACGGAAAAAAAATAAAATATTATTCAAGTTTTAAAATTTGCACTCTGCAAATATGTTGCCCTCTAGGCAATGGGACTAATGTGGACTAATGGGAAATGCTGCACTCTTCGCGGCGCTGAAAACTTATGATTCGATTCTAATATCGGTTGATTTCGATATCTTTATGTCGCTACGTAACCACCCTGGGTGCTAATGGGAGCTTAATTGGACTTGAATTGAAAGTAGAGCTATTCACCTAAGCGACCACGAAACTATGGATTCAATAATAATATCGACCCGTTTCTAGCATTTTTGATATGTATCCCGACAGTACTCTTTTTCCAGACTGTAAGAAATATAGTTAAAATTGCTCTAGATATATCAGAATTATGTTGAAACACACACATAAATCCACTTTTATATTCTGTATAAATAGAGAGAGAGTGAGCGAGCGAGCGAGCGAGAGAGGGCGACTCAAGGCATCACCACTTCCACATTGCAAAAGCATATATCAGGAATTGAATTGAAAATCTATGTAAAGACTTTCTGCTGTGGCATGCTTCATAAGGACAATTCCAGTCTACTCACGTGACCTTTGGGGTTCATGAATTTTTTTGCGAGCGTTCCGACTTTGGATTCTCTGTTTATACCCTCTGTTTATGCATCGAATAACTTTTCAAGAACATAAATGACATTCTATATTATGAATGTTGAGAATTACTCTCTATATGACAAATAGCTGCAAATAAATACACTACATGATTTATTTATTGCTATTGAACGAGTTTCTTAACTTGTATTTACATCCTCATATATAATACCGACCTACTGTGAAAATTATCTCAGATGTTATATTTTAAACATAATAATTACTATGTTCTGCAATTATTATGTTATATATAAACAACTTATGTATTTTAATGTAATTATTTTATATAATTTTTCATGCATTGCGGAAAATATAATTTTAAAAAAAGTATTGACCCAGATGAGATTCGAACTCACAACCTTATGATTTGAAATCCGACAGCTTACCAATGAGCTAACACAAGGACTTCTAGAACTAAGCTTCTAGCGATGTATAACGGATCTCAAGATAATTATGACATTCATATCCATTACAAACGCTGTTTCTGTTCTACTTTGACTTTTATTTTAGTACTCAGGCGATAATTATGTTCTATTTCTTAACTTTGAGCATTCTTTTACATATGGAAAGATTCTTTAACGTATTTAAATGTTCCATTACGTATAGAAAGCTAAATGACAAACAAGCATGTGCTCATATTAATAAAAGGTTTCGAAATATTGTATCATTAAGTATTTCAATCAATGTTGCTTTTTTAAACACTTGGTAACAAGTCTTATTATATTTAAAAGAAGAAAAACACATCTGCAAACTTTTTCCCGATTGCAAAGGCTGGCTTGGAGGTTCGAACCTGGCTTACTTTTTCCCGAAGATACCCGAAGCTGGACTTAGAAAATTTTTGCCTCAAAACACCAATAAAGAATGCGCTCAACCTTTTTGAGACAAGGTGTACAGAGCTTCTCAAAATCACCACAAACGATAATAAAACGATCGTACAACAGAAATTTTATTCTTATTATTATTTGTCATTCTGTTTATCAACGAACTTAAAGAAAGTTTGTTACTGATCTTTTATTTCTTTTCTTCATTATATTATATGTTCTCTGTTCTATTATTATAATTTAAACTTCCAAACTAAGGTATGCTTAAGTGTCGGAAATCATAGAACAGGGTTGTCTGTCCGTCCATTGACACATACCAGAGCAAAAACGTTAAGAGATATCGAGAAGATGTTATTTGTAATCGATTCAGCGTCCCAAAAATATATTCCATCACTTCCAATAAGTCCCTGTTCAAAGCGGGACTGGTTCAATTACTGGTTTCAAAATTTATCACCACAGAACTAAAACGGTAACAAGTAGCAAAGAGCAGTTTTTAAACGTTTCAGAGTCTCAAGGCAACATACTATGACCATCCATAAGTACTACTCATTACTACTTCTGCTTTCAGTACTGATTTTCCATGAAGCAAAAGCAGTAACAGATATGGAGATATTGCTGCTTTTTACAATCGATTCAGTGTCCAAAGAATAGGTTCCATTTCCTCCTTTAACCCTCTATTCAAAGCGATAGTGGTTTAAATTAACCATTTCCGATTAAAACATTTATCCCCATAAAACAAAACTTGTAATGTATAGTGACAAGCTTTTTTCTGTAATCGATTCAGGCTCACAAGAGAACATACATATGCACACAATCTATAACAGTCTATCAACACCGAAAGTAGTTGAAATTTACTATTACTTCCGGTTTCAATACAAGTTTCCATGGAGCAAAGGCGATAAGAGATCTCGAGATGTGGTTTTTGCAATCGATTCAGCTTCCCAGGAATAGGTTCCATGTTCTCCTTTAACCTTGTATTCAAATCGGAAGTGGTTCAAAATTAACCATTTTCGGTTTCATCATTTATCACCATAAAACAAAACTGGTAATAGATAGCGAAAACCTATGTTTTACAAACGATTGAGAATATCAAGCCAATATGTAAGGACTATTCACAACACTGCACCAAAACCGGAAACCGGAAGTGTTCAAATTTACTATTATTTTCGATTTCAATACTGATTTCGACAACAATTAACCATTTTAATACTGGTTTGTCACTTCACCTATTATTTCAATCTTGTTTACCTGTATCTTATATTGATTATACGTTCTCTTTGTTTTATTTAAATTTATCTTTAGACTGATTTGTATAGCTTTATTCCAATACCATATCCTAATATCTTCCCATTTCTTGTTAGAAAAATGTTTATAAAACACGTTCCAAAAGAGAAAGGTAAGTTAAATTTGTCAGTGAGAAAAAAAAGTTCCTCCGGGCCGGATTTGAACCAGCGACCTATGGATTACTGGTGCCACTCAACCAACTACAGTCCACCGCTCTACCAACTGAGCTACCAGATGAATGTTTCCTCAGCAGAACCGTCGCGATCTAATCGTAAATACTAGCTGTTTCAACCGAGATTTCCTGTTTATGTTTAAATCTAGCTATTGGTTCGCTACAATTACAAAATCAACACTTCGTTAGTTCGTGTGTTTTCTATGTACACCTTGTCTCAAAAAGGTTGAGCGCATTCTTTACTGGTGTTTTGAGGCAATAATTTTCTAAGTCCAGCTTCGGGTATCTTCGGGAAAAAGTCAGCCAGGTTCGAACCTCCAAGCCAGCCTTTGCAATCGGGAAAAAGTTTGCAGATTTGTTTTTCTTCTTTTAAATATAATAAGACTTGTTACCAAGTGTTTAAAAAAGCAACATTGATTGAAATACTTAATGATACAATATTTCGAAACCTTTTTTATTTTAATGTCAGCACATGCTTGTTTGTCATTTAGCTCTCCATACGTAATGGAACATTTAAATACGTTAAAGAATCTTTCCATATGTAAAAGAATGCTCAAAGTTAAGAAATAGAACATAATTATCGCCTGAGTACTAAAATAAAAGTCAAAGTAGAACAGAAACAGCGTTTGTAATGGATATGAATGTCATAATTATCTTGAGATCCGTTATAAATCGCTAGAAGCATAATTCTAGAAGTCCTTGTGCTAGCTCATTGGTAAGCTGTCGGATTTCAAATCATAAGGTTTTGAGTTCGAATCCCGTTTAGATTAACCCTTTTTATAAATTATATTTTCCGCAATGCATGAAAAATTATATAAAATAATTACATTAGAATACATAAGTTGTGTATATATAACATAATCATTGCAGAACATAGTAATTATTATGTTTAAAATATAACATCTGAGATAATTTTCACAGTAGGTCGGTATTATATATGAGGATGTAAATACAACTTAAGAAACTCGTTCAATAGCAATAAATAAATCATGTAGTGTATTTATTTGCAGCTATTTGTCATATAGAGGGTAATTCTCAACATTCATAATACAGAATGTCATTTATGTTCTTGAAAAGTTATTCGATGCATAAACAGAAGGTATAAACAGAGAATCCAAAGTCGGAACGCTCACAAAAAAATTCATGAACCCCAAAGGTCACGTGAGTAGACTGGAATTGTCCTTGTGAAGCATGCCACAGCAGAAAGTCTTTACATAGATTTTCAATTCAATTCCTGATATATGCTTTTGCAATGTGGAAGTGGTGATGCCTTCAGTCGCCTTCTCTCGCTCGCTCGCTCGCTCACTCTCTATTTATACAGAATATAAAAGTGGATTTATGTGTGTATTTCAACATAATTCTGATATATCTAGAGCAATTTTAACTATATTTCTTACAGTCTGGAAAAAGAGTACTGTCGGGATACATATCAAAAATGCTAGAAACGGGTCGATATTAGTATCGAATCCATAGTTTCGTGGTCGCTTAGGTGAATGGTTCTACTTTCAATTCAAGTCCAACTAAGCTCCCATTAGCACCCAGGATGGTTACGTAGCGACATAAAGTTATCGAAATCATTCGATATTAGAATCGAATCGTAAGTTTTCAGCGCCGCTAACAGTGCAGCATTTCCCATTAGTCCACAATAGTCCACATTTCACATTAGTCCCATTGCCTAGAGGGCATAATATTTGCAGAGTGCAAAGTTTAAAACTTGAATAATATTTTATTTTTTTTCCGTATGAAAAAGTTATAAATCAAGAGCAAATATACTATTTCACGAACAATCCTCTTTTACTATTCTAATATGTTTAATAATAGCGTAAGAAATCTAATAGTAATTCAGAACATGTTTCACAGTTGTTATTTTTTGTTACATAGTTGTAGCTGTAGCATGTAGTGAGTGGAATTTAACTGTAATAAATTCACTAATTAACCATATTCGAATTAAGTTTTATTTTTAAGTTCGGGATGAAGGGGCGGAGAAATATGTAGTTATTGGGGGCACCGAGCTTTTCTACATTTTACTTTCAAGATCTCCATTTTTCTTTTGTCATTTGTTCCTAATAAAAACAGTTCAGTCACTTTTGGATTGTCATAGGATAGTAGGAGTTGGATTTTGGGATGCAGCCTGTGAGATTCTAGAGGAGCTAACTGCTTGAAAAAGTATTTTTGAATCATCTGTAACATATGAAATAAGGATATGTATCATAAAAAATTGAAAGTAACTATGTCTGCGTAATCATCACGGTCAAATTGCAAAGTCAAATAAATTGACGTTTGGTATATAATCAGGCTCCAATCCCAACTGGGAAGTTATCATACGCGTGTCACTTTCATTATAATACATATCCTTAGGGGGAGTAGAAGTCCGAATTTTTGCGAAAAATTGAGTTGAGTTGAGTTTAGTTTAGCGTCCCTTTCAGCAGCGAGGCTATATGAGACGTGGACCTACTGATTAACGTGGAATCCGAACCACATGAGCGAAAAATTGAGTATCTCACAAGCCGTTCAACTGAGAGCTGAAATTCAGCATATAACTCTTTATTAAAAATAAAGAGAATATGTCCTGGCATTTTTTAAAATTATCTTTTATGAGCGGGGGGACGGGGGTGCATTTTCTATATATTGGAAATTGGTAGTGGGTTGATTTGTAAAAATAATCGAAAACGATTGATATTAGTTGAAATTGAGTAATGCAAATTAAAGTTCTTTTTGAATTTTATACCCACTGCTTTCTATTTATAATTGCTGAAGCTGGTGTTTAATATATGGAGCGTTCCGAGCATAAGGCAATCAAGCCATAAAGTTAGAGAAAAATGGCCATAAAATTTGTATTCTAAACTTAATTACATGGGCATTTTCAATTAGTACGGCATGCTTAATTATATAGAAAATTAGTTTCTCTCTCTCTCTCTCTCTCTCTCTGTTTTTTTTACGTTGGTCTACTTTTCCTTGATTTGAAACTTTCAAATTTCACCCTATTTTCTACTGAAATGTGTCTGTAAGGCAACAAAGAAATAATTATATATGATAAATTTAAATTCATTTTAATTTGGAAGATGAGAAACACTTTGCCATTATATATCGTAAAGGTCAGACCCACCAGTATTGTAACAGAGAGGTGCTTGAGCCATTAACGGTAGAAATTCAAACTCCGATAAGTGATAATTTCACAGTCTTGTTTTATTACAAGTGTAACCTCTTTAGCCAATGGAGAGGAGGACGTGGGCCATCGGTCAGAGTTGATGTCGATGGGTTTTGGTGGGTCGGAGTTGGTCACAATGGTTCAGAGTGGTTCATAGTTGGTGGTGGGTCAGAGTGGATCACGATGGTTGATGGATCAGAGTGGGCCAATGGGGCATTTGGGTGGTGGGTGATAGTGGGTCATGGTGGGTCGTGGATCAAATTTTCATTGACCCACACCATCTCTGGTTAAAATTGTACTAAAGATAAGAGGCACCGAAGATGCATGTCGGCTATTATGCTCAAATTTTGCTCATGGATAGTACTCCACCAGGAAGCAATAAATCTGAAACGGTTCGCGGTATCACCTTCTAGAACTCGAGATGTAGGGGTTTGTCTGATTGGCTAAATTAAGACGTCAATGATTTATCCTTCAACAACCAAGCTTTTTATGATCGTTTCCGTGGAGAAGTCAGAAGAACACGTGCCTAGTAATCGTAATATTGATAGTTTGCGTCCACCCCGGGTATTTGTTTTGTGTTTTTTGATTCACCTAAATATAAACAAATCACACATATAGGCATTTTGACATATTTTGGGAGAGTAATTTTGTGGTTCGTTGGCGTTTCATCGCGTCTCTGCTGCTGGTAGTAAAGTTTTCAAAATGGAACTTGGGCCACCACGGATCGTCGCTGCGAGACCACCAATTTCTGGCGAGAGGTCAATAGTTGACCATCTGTAGTCCACCGACGCTTACAGCTTAGAGTAATGAACGATGTCTTTGCCTTGTAGAGTTCATGACTACCGACGTCGGCAGTCAACTAGCTTTTAGTATTCCTTTACTAACCATCTATTGTTCATGTTTGTACACGGTGTTGTCATAATAATAATAATAATAATAATAATAATAATAATTATTATTATTATTATTATTATTATTATTATTATTATTATTATTATTATTATTTGTAGTAATAGTAGTATAATTGATGATAGAATAATTATTGTCTATGTATTGTCCAGGTAGGACTACACACAGGATTTTGCTCGTTTTGGTTCGACTTGACTCTAATCCGAGTCGAGTTGGAAGATATTTTTTGCGCCGAGTGCAAGAGTAGACCTCAAAGATGTCTGTTTCGAGTTGAGTCGAGTTTCAAAGAAAAGTCGTTCGTGCCCATCCCTACTAATGAGAGCTTAATCGGAGTTAAGCGAAATTGAAAGTCTCACTATTTATCTAAGCGACCCCGAAAACTATGAATCTAATATCGATCATTTTCTACCAATCTTTTATATGTATCCCCCTCCCATAGGTAACCCGACAGCACTCTTTTCGAAACTATAAGAAATGTGGTTAAAATTACTCTAGGCCAGTGGTTCTCAATCTAATTCCTATCACGATCCCCTTTTATCACACGCTCTTGCCAGCGACCCTTTTATAATTTGTTTTATAATAAGCTTGTGTGGGATTTTTAACATACCTATTTCTATAATAGTAGAATCCATTTTTTTGTTTATAGTGAACAGTGCCATGGAAAATCAGCGCCCGGGGCGAGAGTATAGTACGATGTCACCGTATATATGAGTGACGTCGACAGACTAGCTACGAAGCGCCACCATGGTTGGCACGAAGCTCAATAACATTTTCAAAATAAACCCTACCTTTCCTTAATTTTGAGCACATTTTATTACGTTTTTCCTTCTATTTTACACATGTGCACATGCACTTTCCTAACATGAGTAACACACTTCCTCCGAAATGTGTGGCCCCTTTTTTCGGCGCCCGGCACTGACAGTGGATACAGTAACTGTAATATCTATATTCCCAACGACGAAGGTGCTGGTTCAAGATGGATGTTAAACTCCTTCATTGAAGAGGCCATTAACGTATCCGATCTAAGCCCACAACTTCTTGACCAAATAATAGAATGATAATGCGACAAGTATTTGCAACTGGTTTTTTGTAACGAAGACTTGGACAAGTTCTGCCTGATGAGGAGAGAAGAATATCCTGGTCTGGGGATTGCTGCTTTAAAAGTAATAATTCCATTTGCTATATCGTACTTGTGCGAAAGTGTGTTTTTTATGGTAAACATTAAAACAAAGATAAGAAATCGCTTATCAGTTGAAAATGGCTTGATAATGTTCGTCATGAAGATTGAACCGGACATTGCTGAACTAGTGAAATTACACCATGCTTAGGTGTCTCATTAGGTTTTAATTTTAATTGTATTTCAATGTGCAGGTTTTGTTGCATGTGTATTTTTCTAGTATTTCTATATACAGTTCTCATTAGTTTTATATCATACCTCTTAGATTTAAATTCATTTTTAAACAACTCTACTAACTAACTAACTCTATGGCCTATGGAACCCGGAGGTTCAATGCCGCGTTCACAAAAGCTCTACACTGACTTCTATCCTTAGCCAATTGGATCCAGTTTCTACTTTGTATTCGTATCTCAGCGAAATCCATCTTAATATTGTCCTCCCATCTGCGCCTAGGTCTTCCTAATGGTCGTTTTCCGATTGGTCTTCCAGTCAAGATTTTGAAAGCGTTTCTACTTTCTTCCATTCTAGCTACATGACCCGCCCACCTAAGCCTTCTAGACTTGACGACCCTAACAATGTTGGGTAAACCGTATAAATTATGCAGTTCCTCGTTATGAAGTTTCCGCCATTCCCCATTCCCGTTCCTCTTGGGTCCGAATATTCGTCTAAGGATCTTGTTCTCAAATACTTTCAGTCTATGTTCTTCCCTCAAAGTAAGCGACCATGTTTCGCAACCATACAGAACAACAGGCATGATTATCGTTTTGTATATTTTAAGCTTCAAATTTCTCGACAGAATTCGCGACGACAAGACTTTGAACCGAATAGTAACACGAATTCTACACCCTTTGAAAATGTTCAGTAGACTTATTTTTTATTGTTCTTTACAGTGTGTATAAAAAACAAAAGTATGCCTATCAGAACAAAATTAAAAATAATATTTAAAAATAATTTCTGGTATTAGATTCTAACTATATTTATCTCTTCCGCCTATCTTCGCGATCCCCTAGGGGCCGCGACTCCCAGGTTGAGAAACCCTGCCCTAGGCATACATGAGTTATGTTGGAACATACATACATACACTTTTATGTGTATAAATGCAGATAAGAGAGAGTTGAGAGAGAGCGATTAAGGAATTACCGCTCTCAATCTCTTCACTTTACTTTTGCGATTCGCGAATTTCTTACGTGACAGTTTGGGGCTAGCTAGTTTTTTGTCTTGGACCACGATCCGATTTTCGATATGCTCTACCTAAATGCTGTAATGCGAATATTGAGAAGTTATCTGCGATGAAAGTAGCTGCAAATAAATACATTACATAACTTATTTATTGCTATTACACGATTTTTTAAATTTGTATTCAATATTCACACATAACACACCGACGTTCTGTCAATACCTCAGATGTTATATTTTAAAGATAAGAATTACTTATGTCGTGAAATGATATGAATATATATATTCAACTGATATATACAACTGATGATATGAATATATATATTCAACTGATATATACAACTGATGAATTGTAATGTAACTATTTTACATAATTTTCATGCATTGAGGAAAGTAGAATATCATAAAAGAATTTCACCTGAACGGGTATCGAACGCACGATTTAAACGCTCGGTGGTGTACCACTGAGCTAATATGACCGCTTTTCGGAAGCTGCTTCTGAAATATAACTGAGCTCATACGTAAATGCTCTTTTCCGTATGGAAATCACAATGACGAAACGAGAGTGTGAATACATAGTCTCGAAATATTGTATCATTAAGTATTTCAATGTTACTTTTTTCTACACTTAATACCATTTCAACATGTCTTATTATATTTAACAGAAGGAAAAACATATCTGTACATCGTTTCCCGATTACTAAGGTTGGCTTTGGAGGTTCGAACCAGCAGCTTTAGTTTACTGTTTTCCGAAGGTACCCGAAGTTGGACTTCGAAAGATTTTGTCTCAAAACAGCTATCATCATATCGCTCAATCTGTTTGGTATATGGTATATGTTTTTATACGTGTAAAGTCAGTATAACAATTCATTCTTTAAACAGCTTTTCGTGTGTATTAATATTCCTTTATAAAAACTGTTTTTGATATTATTATTACGGCACACCATTTTCAGATTTCTTTCGCGAGTCGTTGACCAAGTCGTTCCCCACCAGCGTTGCCAGACTCACAGCTCGGAATTATTCCAAAACCTGATCGAACTTATGCTAGATTCGGTCAAATTATGCTAGATCCTCATAATTACTAATTCAGGAGTTTAAAAAAACGAAGTTGAGATACGATAACGTAACTTAAAATACACAGAGAGCAAGAATGCAATACTTCACGCACCAAAATTTTAACTCAGCTAAATTAATGCAGTCGTTGCCAGACTCAATGGCGTATATATCGTATAAATGAATGCAAAGTTTTTGTTTACATATTTTGAAAGAAAATTACTTCGCAGCATAAGGGGAGTTGGGAATCGTCTGCTAGGGGGGGGGGGCGGCAGATTTTTGGTCGGTCTCGGAGCTGTCATTTCAGGAATAAATATGATCATGAAGTCAGAAATAAAGATGGTGAAGTTGTCAAAAAGTTGGGGGGAGAATGGCCCCCATAGCTCCGCCCATGCCTCGGAGTTAAAGGATTAGAAAACCTTGGGTGGAGCCACAAAAAATCCCAAAGACGTTTCGAACTTACTTCGGAAAATAAGACTGCCTGTGAGGTTTACCGACTGTATGAATCAATGGAAGAGGATACATTTCTGCCGTTCTTTTTCTTCCCACGACCAACTTCTTTCTCATCTCCAGGTTTTACGGCTTTCTGATAAACTTGCTGAAATTGTGCTAGATTTGGGCAGGATGCTAAAAGCAAGATGCTAGATGCTAGAGACATGCAAATTATGCTAGATCTAGCATCATTATGCTAGATCTGGCAACGCTGTTCCCCACAATAGGCGTGTCGTGCAAGTAACCAATCACACGTCAGGTACTATCTTTTACCTATTGCTTCCTTCTCACAGCTCAGAACATTGGTAACTATGGATAGACGTACAGCAGTAATTATTTTATGGGAGTTGGAAGGTTATTCTGCAACTGCAGCTAGCAGGCGAGTAGGTGTCCCGGCCTCTACAGGAAGGCGATGGATTCGGAAATATGGTGCTACAGGTCAGACTGATAATTTACGATCTCCTGGTCGTCCGCATGTGTCAACCGAAGCCCAAGATGCGAGATTAGTAAACGAAGCCCGGTTAGACCCACTAAGGACGTCTAGACAGCTAAGGGAAGTTTCTCTCTTTCCTGGTAAAAAGCATACAGCTCTGCGAAGGCTTCGTCATGCTGGGTTACGTGGCCGTGTTGCTGCCGTGAAGGAAAAACTCTCAGACGACCACAAAATTTACCGTCTCGCGTTTGCACAGGCGAATGTGGGTCTCAATTGGGAAAACGTAGTTTTCTCAGATGAATCCATATTCACAACATCGAAGGAGGGACGCCGTTTTGTGTATCGTCCGAGAGGCACCCGATATGACCATGGATATGTGGCTGCTTGCAATCGCAGTGGCCATGTATCTATTTTATGTTGGGGTTGGATTTCCAGTCGCGGAGCAGGACAGCTTCATAGAATTGAAGGACATCTGGACAATGCTCAGTACTTAGACATTATCAGTAATATCATGGTGCTATCTGTACGAGTATTTCAGCCTGATGGTGTAATTCAGTTCCAGCAATACCAGTCGCCAATACATACTTCCCGTGTGATTCAGGAATGGTTCGCAGGGCATCCTGAGATTGATTTAATCGACTGGCCGCTCGTGGAGCAGACCTCAATCTCATGGAAAATATGTGGGCAGAAGTGAAGCGTACTCTAAGGGAAAGTTGGCCTGAGGCAGATCCACCAAGAACTCAGGATGACCTGTGGCATCTTGTTTCCGAAGCATGGCTGGAGGTAGGGGAAGGAGATAGATTTGTCACCCATGTAATAGATTCCATGCCCAGAAGAATGGAGCGTGTAATAAATTCAGAAGGGTCTTGGACACAATATTAATGTCCCCGCCTTAACTCCCGAAAACAGCCCTTTTCAGGGCTACCTAAACGCTTCTGAAAATATTTCTAGAAGTAAACCACTCCTTGTATCCGATTTCTGTGCAATCCTACTAACAAAAGAATGATTATTAGCTGTGGGCTTTGAACTCAAGACCTCTTTATTGGCAAGTCCGTACTCTACCAGTGAGCTAACATGAACACGCAAACCCAACCTGAAGAAACACGACTTTCAATTTCTGGTATTCGATGACAATGATGCTCATATACTTGGCAAATGTTGTATTCAACTTGGGATATTCCGCAACACACACACACACACACATAAAGAAAGCGAAAGAGAGAGAGAGAGATGAATATACAAAAGCATATTCATTGTATTCGAATGAGACTCTAAGTAACGACATTCCGTTCTAAAGAGAGTTTGTGTTTCTTCCCGTGACGTTAAGGGGATCGGGAAAAGTTATGTGTCTTGAAGCAGTATACGACTTTGGATACTCTGTTTATACACTTTCTATATCCGTAGGAATATATTGTATTTCACGAATGTAAATGACATGCTGTAATGAGAATATTGAGAAGTTACATCTGTATGACAAATAGATGCAAATAAATACACTACATAACTTATTTATTGCTATTGAACGAGTTTCTTAAGTTGTATTTACATCCTCATATATAATACCGACCTACTGTGAAAATTATCTCAGATGTTATATTTTAAACATAATAATTACTATGTTCTGCAATGATTATGTTATATATACACAACATATGTATTCTAAAGTAATTATTTTATATAATTTTTCATGCATTGCGGAAAATATAATTTTAAAAAAAGGACTAACCTAGACGGGATTCGAACTCTCAACCGTAAGATTTGAAATCCGACAGCTTACCAATGAGCTAACGCAAGGACTTCCAGAACTATGCTTCTAGCGATGTATAACGTATCTCAAGATAATTATGACATTCATATCCATTACAAACGCTGTTTCTGTTCTACTTTGACTTTTATTTTAGTACTCAGGCGATAATTATGTTCTATTTCTTAACTTTGAGCATTCTTTTACATATGGAAAGATTCTTTAACGTATTTAAATGTTCCATTACGTATGGAGAGCTAAATGACAAACAAGCATGTGCTGACATTTAAAAAAAAAGGTTTCGAAATATTGTATCATTAAGTATTTCAATCAATGTTGCTTTTTTAAACACTTGGTAACAAGTCTTATTATATTTAAAAGAAGAAAAACAAATCTGCAAACTTTTTCCCGATTGCAAAGGCTGGCTTGGAGGTTCGAACCTGGCTGACTTTTTCCCGAAGATACCCGAAGCTGGACTTAGAAAATTTTTGCCTCAAAACACCAATAAAGAATGCGCTCAACCTTTTTGAGACAAGGTGTACCAAATTTCACAAAATTAAATCCCCACGTTAAGCGGGTTTGCATATCCAGGCTCCTAACTATGAAAACATTTACGCTCAGTCCAACCTCAATCATTTCACGAATTCAACCTGTTTTACGTATGTTATTAGGACATAATATCAACTGTGATTTATTCTAAAAACACTTTTATACATTGCAAGAGCTGTAACGTCCGAATATTTACTGAGAACTCATAGTCGTATCGGAATAAACAAAAGCGAGTATGGAACAGTAAACTGCTATAACAAAAGGCAAAAGAAGATGTGCAAAGGCATACAAAATGGTCGAGTGGTTTGAGTCGATACACTATCTATCACATGTTTGTGTGTTCAAACCCGGTAGCATGTTGTTTCTTTTTTAAGTGTCTTCCTATTTTCATCCGGAGGCTGAAAATATTTCTTTGAGTAACTCATTGAAAACTTCTTTTGTTTCAAATTCGATTAGAACGGAACATTATATGAATTGCGAATCTTAAATCCATAGCTAAGAAAAAATTAACTATACTCACTACTCCATTATCCTCTGATTTGTAACGAAAAACTATTTATAAACAGTGGCGACTTCAGAAAATTATCCTCGGGGAGAATTTCAATATGCGGGTGGAGGGCAAACATTGGTAGTCCACATTGAGCACGATCGAATATATGGTCCTGAAGGCGGAAATTTCTTAGCTCGAGAGGGGTCTCAAATTCTCCCTCAGATCATGTCCTGAAAGCATCATTGCTTAAAAGCTTTTCGTGACAAATATAATATTACACTTGTTTCTCGTTCTACATTTAGAATTGGTAAAATCATAACTTATAGAGGATTATAATAAAATCATAAAAATTACAATACCAATCATGTATAAATTATCCTGTAAGTTACCAACTTTGGGTCAGATTAAAACTCAAATATTTGTTTTCGGATTGCACTTAGAAGTAAGTCCTCTCTATATAATCCTGACTGGAAAGCCATGTTTAACACTAATTAATTAATCAATATTTATACGAATATTTTTTTTATTTTACTATTCAATATTATATACACTTCATTTCCAAAATCAAAATCTCGAAAATGTATATTGCACGAGTGCAGACTCGCAAATAAATGATTATTTATCATATATATTGGTCTCTATTCGAAATTCTATTTAATCGAATCCGACAGGAACGCAAACAGAAATATCGAGAACAGGTGAAAAAAGATAGAGAAAAAAGCGTTGTGGCTGGCGGGGACTCGAAGTAAGTTCGAATGGTGCTTTACAAGCCGAACGCCTTAGACCACTCGGCTATGGTAACAACTAGTGGTTGTAGTAAAGGCTTCGAGTAGTAGTTCTTATTACAGAATAACATTTTCTATTGCCTAAAATTTAAACCTAATTTACTTTGATATAATATATCTATTAATTTGTTACATGAACACGTTTTCGTTACTTTGATGAATGATGTATGTTGTTGATATAGATTCTATTACACGTTCTTTCGTAAATATTATAGAAAGTATCAGGGTTATTTATGATCTTTTATGGAAATTGACTGGCGCTTGCGCAGTACACAGACAGTTCAATTGGAAGGCGAGGAAGGAAACGCTAACACACTGTTAGAAAGTTTCCTTCGCAAGCAGTAGTTCCCAACCGAGGGACGGCAGGACGCACTTCGTCCTCCTGGGGTGGTGTGAAGGGTTTACGAAGTCCCTTCGTTTTCTTATATTTCTTGAATGATTATACACAATATCCAGTCACATCTTCTACACATTTGGAAGTGATAAATCGTAGTATAAATAAACCGTCCTCGACACACAGTTATTGTTGCTTTTCCATGATTATAAACTGAAACACTTTTTATTTCAATAGAATATAAAAGTTTCAATGGTAGGGGTTACAATCCCCTCAACCCCCTGGGTCTTCGATATGTCACCGCCTAAACTTTAACTTTCAAGTTAGAATCGTAAAAATGGAGACATGTGACCTACTAAATATTTTTTTAGTTCATTATACATTTTCATAAATAAAATATCCACAATTACAATGACAGTAAATGCTAAGTAATTATTGTAAATCTTTGTACTTTCATTTTCCCTCTTTCTTCTCAATTGAGCTTGAAAAGTGTAAAAATGGGAGGTTAAGAACTTCAAATATTACGTATATTTTAGCGTATTACGGAATTATATTTAATAGAATCCGGCAGGATCACAAACAGAAACGTCAAGGAGAGGTAAAACCAAATTGTATTGTGGTGGCATTCGAACTACTCTTGAATGGTGCCTCAGAATCTCTAGCCGAATGCCTTAGTCCACTCGGCTAATGTGACAAGTTGGAAATATAATAAGCGTGTTTCATGTTCAATTTTTTGTTACAGTATGAAATTTATTTTGTATTCTCTGAAGTTTAAGCGTATTTTGGTCTGATGTAATAGTCTGTTGAAATTGTTTTATGTTTACGGTATTCTTTACTTTGACGAATGATGTTGTTAATATAGGTTCTATTACGTATTCGTTCATAAATATTACAGCAATTGTCAGGATTATTTACGATCTTTCATGAAAATTGACTGCTGCATGCGAAGTAGAAACAGAAAGATGCACTTTACCGACATTTGTCATACACGCCAGAACGCAAATTTCTAACAGGTTCTCAAAATGCCTCGTTCTAAAGGTTGTGGAGAACTGTCTGTTGCTCTGAGAGGAGAAATCATAGAACGAGCAAAAATGGGACAAACTGTGCCTCAGATTGCTAGAGATCTGGGATGTGACAAGAAAACGGTCAAGAGATGGGTTCAGCGACATGAAGAAGGTGGTGAATGGTTCAGGTCTCGGTCAAGAAGTGGAAGGCCAAAAGTGACAACTGCAGCTCAAGATCAAGCTTTAGTTACAGAAGTAATCAACATACCTCTACGCCACACGTCAATCCTCTTGGACAAAGCCAGAGAATATAATTGTTCTCACGAAACAATAAGAAGAAGATTATTGGAGGCTGGTCTACACTGTTCAAGACCCACTAGGAAGACTCTCCTGACTGAAACTCACAAGGCCAGACGAATGGAATGGGCACAGAATAACATAACCCAACCTCAGTCATATTGGGACTTAGTCATCTGGACCGACGGGAAGGTTTTCAAGTCTAACCAACAAGGCAGAGTTATATTGTATAGACCGCGCGGAACCAGGTATGCTGAACAAAATACTATCAGAACTTCTTGTTCAGGACGAATATCAGCACACTTTTGGGGATACATGACGGCTGCTGGTCCTGGAGATTTGGTTGCGGTGCCTGAGAGAATGAACAGCAGTGTTTACATTAATATCCTCGAAAATACATTGTTACCGTCCTTAGAAAGAAATTTCCCCGAACAGGAAGAATATATATTTATGCATGACAACAGTGCTGTTCACACTTCCCGGCAAACACGAGGGTGGCTAAGTGAACATCCAGAGTTAATTTGTATTGAGAGGCCCCCTCTATCCCCAGATTTGAACCCAATTGGACATCTGTGGGCCTACATGGTGCAAGAATGGGAAGAGAGACGTGAAGACAGAAACCAAACGTTTCTTCAAAATCATGTTATGGAACTGTCGAAACATTTTCGTGACACACCGTCGTATTGCTCGAGACTTGTATCTAGTATTACCTCCAGACTTCAAGAAGTTACTGACTCTGGACGTGACTACACGAAGTACTAGTGTGTTATTTTTTGTGTAAACATTTATTTAAGTTTCATTTATTTATTATATTTTTTCAAGAGCAATACTTTCGTTCTTCATTCTTTTCCTGTGCTTGTTTACTTATTAGTTCGTTAAAACGTAAAGGAAGAGTAGTATATCTTCAAGAAGTATTTGTGAATTTACTTTGAACGTTTCTAAGAATACATTTACTTTTTTTTCTTACTCTATATCATGACCAATATTACTTTCATTTCAGTTAATTAATAACTTTATTTCACATCTCGGATAAAAGTATTATTGTCTTTTTAACGATATTTTTCCTTTTGATTGTGTAATTTCTAGTTTCATTGAATTATCTCAATTCCAATGAATAAATCACATTTTGTTTATTCACCCTTCCTTAGCTAAGTTCGAATTCGAGAACAATTTGGTGTAATATACGTTCTTTATTCTTCATATTGTGCAGTAATGACAATATTAATTATTTTTCATGAGTCCAGTTGATTAGTGAGAACTTGGACAAACATTAAGCTGGTGATTCTTTACGCAATGGCAAGCGTAAAATACATTTTAGCTGTTCTTTATACTTCACAGCGATGAAACATTCTAACAGTGTGTTAGCGTTTCCTTCCTCGCCTTCCAATTGAACTGTCTGTGTACTGGGCATGCGCCAGTCAATTTCCATGAAACATCATAAATAACCCTGATACTTTCTATAATATTTACGAAAGAACGTGTAATAGAATCTATATCAACAACATACATCATTCATCAAAGTAACGAAAACGTGTTCATGTAACAAATTAATAGATATATTATATCAAAGTAAATTAGGTTTAAATTTTAGGCAATAGAAAATGTTATTCTGTAATAAGAACTACTACTCGAAGCCTTTGCTACAATCACGAGTTGTTACCATAGCCGAGTGGTCTAAGGCGTTCGGCTTGTAAAGCACCATTCGAACTTACTTCGAGTCCCCGCCAGCCACAACGCTTTTTTCTCTATCTTTTTTCTAGGGATGGCCACAAAGTTCCGGTTCCGGCGGAACCGGTTCCGCGAGGAACCGGTTCTCGGAGATCCGGTTTTCAGAACCGGTTCTGGAACCGGTTCCGGACCTGGATCCGAAAACCCGGTTCCAGAACCGGATCTTAGGAACCGGTTCCAAACCTGGATCCGAAAACCCGGTTCCAGAACCGGATCTTAAGAACCGGTTCCAGATCTGGATCTGAAAACCCGGTTCCAGAACCGGATCTTAGGAACCGGTTCCACATCTGGTTCTGAAAACCCGGTTCCAGAACCGGATCTTAGGAACCGGTTCCAGACCTGGATCCGAAAGCTCCCAAAGACCCGTAAAGGAGACATAAAGTTCTCCTTCAAAAATAATGCAAAGAGGACCATGCGCTTGTGCCTTCCCCGCCCAGACCCGTTTGTGCCCCCAGAAAAACAATTTTGGTCCACCAGTGGGTGTTTAGCCAAATGAGTTGGCCAGTTTGCCTGTTTAACCAATGAGTTTGCCAGTTACCCAGTTTATTTAGCCAAATGAGACAAGCTGCCGCCGCCTGGGCGCCTGCCTGTTGATTCCACCATTTCATCTAGCATACTGTTCACAGCTTGCCAGCAGCTCGGGTTTAGCGTAGGGATGGTCACAAAGTTTCGGTTCTAGCGGAACCGGTTCCAGACCTGGATTCGAAGAACCGGTTCCAGACCTGGATCCGAAGAACCGGTTCTAGACCTGGATCCGAAGAACCGGTTCTAGACCTGGATCCGAAAACCCGGTTCCAGAACCGGATCTTAGGAACCGGTTCCAGACCTGGATCCGAAAACCCGGTTCCAGAACCGGATCTTAAGAACCAGTTCCAGATCTGGATCTGAAAACCCGGTTCCAGAACCGGATCTTAGGAACCGGTTCCAGATCTGGATCTGAAAACCCGGTTCCAGAACCGGATCTTAGGAACCGGTTCCAGATCTGGATCTGAAAACCCGGTTCCAGAACCGGATCTTAGGAACCGGTTCCAGACCTGGATCTGAAAGCCCCCAAAGACCCGTAAAGGAGGGATAAAGTTCACCTTCAAAAATAATGCAAAGAGGACCATGCGCTTGTGCCTTCCCCGCCCAGACCCGCTTGTGCCCCCAGAAAAAAAATTTGGTCCACCAGTGGGTGTTTAGCCAAATAAGTTGGCCAGTTTGCCTGTTTAACCAATGAGTTTGCCAGTTACCCAGTTTATTTAGCCAAATGAGACAAGCTGCCGCCGCCTGGGTGCCTGCCTGTCGCTTCCACCATTTCATCTAGCATACTGTTCACAGCTTGCCAGCAGCTCGGGTTTAGCGTAGGGATAGTCACAAAGTTTCGGTTCCAGCGGAACCGGTTCCGCGAGGAACCGGTTCTGTTTTCAGAACCGGTTCCAGACCTGGAACCGAAGAACCGGTTCTAGACCTGGATCCGAAGAACCGGTTCTAGACCTGGATCCGAAGAACCGGTTCCAGACTTGGATCCGAAAAACCGGTTCCTGAACCGGATCTTCTAGAACCGGATCTGTTCAGACCCGAAAACCGGTTCCACAAGGAACCGGTTCTGGCCATCCCTACTTTTTTCACCTGTTCTCGATGTTTCTGTTTGCGTTCCTGTCGGATTCGATTAAATAGAATTTCGAATAGAGACCAATATATATGATAAATAATCATTTATTTGCAAGTCTGCACTCGTGCAATATACATTTTCGAGATTTTGATTTTGGAAATGAAGTGTATATAATATTGAATAGTAAAATAAAAAAAAAATATTCGTATAAATATTGATTAATTAATTAGTGTTAAACATGGCTTTCCAGTCAGGATTATATAGAGAGGACTTACTTCTAAGTGCAATCCGAAAACAAATATTTGAGTTTTAATCTGACCCAAAGTTGGTAACTTACAGGATAATTTATACATGATTGGTATTGTAATTTTTATGATTTTATTATAATCCTCTATAAGTTATGATTTTACCAATTCTAAATGTAGAACGAGAAACAAGTGTAATATTATATTTGTCACGAAAAGCTTTTAAGCAATGATGCTTTCAGGACATGATCTGAGGGAGAATTTGAGACCCCTCTCGAGCTAAGAAATTTCCGCCTTCAGGACCATATATTCGATCGTGCTCAATGTGGACTACCAATGTTTGCCCTCCACCCGCATATTGAAATTCTCCCCGAGGATAATTTTCTGAAGTCGCCACTGTTTATAAATAGTTTTTCGTTACAAATCAGAGGATAATGGAGTAGTGAGTATAGTTAATTTTTTCTTAGCTATGGATTTAAGATTCGCAATTCATATAATGTTCCGTTCTAATCGAATTTGAAACAAAAGAAGTTTTCAATGAGTTACTCAAAGAAATATTTTCAGCCTCCGGATGAAAATAGGAAGACTTTAAAATAGAAACAACTTATTACCGGGTTTGAACACACAAACATGTGATAGATAGTGTATCGACCCAAACCACTCGACCGTTTTTTTTTTTTTTTTTAATCTTTATTAACAGTTCTATCACATGTACATTAGACAGTTATAAAAGCAATACAAGAGCTAGTTGATTAAAAAAAAAAAAAAAAACTGGTTATAAATCTGAAAAGTTTACAGAATTGTTATGGAGCTAAGACAACAAAATAATTTGCGAAGTGTTGTTTATACTGCACATTCATTTGCTGCAAATGGTACCTTAAATAAGACAAATACACATCGACATGATATGGTCGATGTGTGGTAAGCACATAAAGAAGCGTATATGCAGCGAGCCAGATTACGCTGTTATTTTTTGCTTTAGGAAAATAGTTAAAATCTGGATATATCAGAACATCAGTAGCAGTAATATGAGATGGTGAAGAATGACAAATCTTACTTATGAGTGTACTAAATTTGGTCCATATATGTTGAATCTCTGTACAGTATTGGAAGCGATGCTCAAGAGTATCTATATTATGACAGTAGTCGCACAGATTACAAGACACTATACCGAGCTGATATAGTCTGTCTCGCGTTTCGTATTTATTATTAACGATAAAATACCAAAGAGATCGTTGCTGGGTAGTTAAAAAGGGAGCATTAATATTTTGCCAAATATAATTCCAATGAAGTTGTGGTTCTTTCAATTGAATGTGGGGCGTGACGATATGTTGCGTTCTGAGATAATGTCGGTAGAGTGCTTTGACAGGCATTAACTCAATTTGTGCTCGTTCAATTAATGCATAAGCGATATCTAAGACGGGTTCACACAAGTGTGGGAATTTAATTCCCCAAGGAAAAATATGAATCGGAGCTTCAAGGTCGATGCAACCTAAACATGCGGAGAGAACAGATGACGACACACTGACCCTATCGGTCGTAAACAATTCAATGCTTCTTTTCAGCAGTAGTGATTTTGCCTGGAGGGCTATGTTTACATAAGCTACGACACCCTGAGCTGGTAAAAGCTCAAGCTGATCACGTGCAATTCTCAACAGCTTGTGTTTCCACAGAAAGAACAAAGCGTGACTGTTGAGGAAGTTGTATGTTTTTGTGGGAAGAGGGAAAATCTGACAGAAATACCACAAAAGACTCAATGCTTTTTGTTTGAGAAATGAATTCCTACTGATCATGTTCATATTGCGAGGCTTATGCTGTATTAAAAGACCACGTATTTTGTTTGCAATTATGTCAGAATTGTAGTGAATTGTTTGTTTGGTGTTATTGAACCATTCAATACCTAGGATTTTAACTGAGTCAGCAATCGTATAGTGCGAACTGTATGTAGTCCGGTATTCGGGGTGTATACATAGTAGTTTTGTTTTGTCTTTATTTAAAATCGCTCCAGAAATTTGTTGATACCTGTGTAAAAGGCTCTGAATATCTTCTAAGGTAGAAATACTGTTAACATAGAAATGAACGTCATCAAGATAACTTGCGACAGAAATGGAAGCTTGATAAACTTGTATGCCAGTGAGTCTGGTTTGTGCCGCGTATATGAGAGGTGCAACCGAGAAACTGAATAAAAGGCTCGACATGCTATCACCTTGAAGAATACCATTGCAGAAAGGAATGACACAACTGAGACTACCATTGAGTTTTAATTTAGTTGTCCTGTTATGATATACTCCTTGGAGCATGGACAAAAAGGCGCCATTGAAACCAAATTTTTGTAGAACTTTAAAAAGATACTCGTGTGACACCCTATCAAAAGCTTTCGAGAAATCGGTAGATAAAATAGCAACGGGCGTAGGAGAGGCAGTCTCATGATAGGCTATAAAATCTCTTATGTTAGCTAAGGCTTCATGAATTAAAGCTTGTTGCCCATGTCCATATTGACAGGAACTTAATAACTCTCCCACATATTGTTTCATACGAAGCGCGAGACATCGTGTTAAAATTTTTAAGTCTGCACTTAAAAGGCTGATAGGACGATAATTGTCTATGAAGTTAGAGTTAGGCAGTTTAGGGATTAATACAGTAATACCCGTGGATAGAGATTCCCCTAAGATACAGGTATCTCGATATTCATTGAAGAGATCCGTAAGAAACGGGGCAAGAATATCAATGAAAGTAATATAAAATTCTAATGGTAAAGAGTCAATACCAGTAGATTTACCACGTTTCCCTAATTGAATTGATCTCTTGACTTCATCAAGTGTGAAGGGACTGTTGAGATACTCTTGAGCATTTACATCTAAGTTTAGAGGAATAAAGTCCAAAAGAGATTCATCTTCATTATGTACATTAGGTTTTGTATACAATTGTTTATAATACTGAACAAATTGGGGAAGGACCTGCGAACCTTCATAAAGTTGGCCATCCTTGCCCTTAATAGAAGAAATTAGCTTTTGTTTGCCTCTGAGTCGTTCTTTGTGAATTTGCACGATGTTAGCTAGTTCCGTGTCATCGGCCTGGACAAGTTTGCTTCTAACAAAAAAACCGCGCATGCGTTGTTTATGCAACGACAATAAATGCGCTTTGATTTCTTGAATTTGAGGCCTGACCGGACGGTCTCGTAATTGTTCTTGCATGTATTCTTTGAGAAGACTAGAGTAATAGTTGTATTGAGTATTGTATGCCTGGGTCCGTTCAATACAATATTGTTTACTTATGGATCGAAATCTAGGTTTAATTCTCTTGTCCCAAAAATACATAAGTTTGCCCTGATAGCGTGATATTAACGGAAACAAGATCCGCCATTCCTCTCGAATTAAATGCTGATACTCAGGGTCCATAAGGATAGAGGTGTTAAAATACCAAAGGGGACTACTTCTCAAAAATTTGGATACTGGTAGGGTTATTCTCATAATTAGAGCATAGTGATCACTGAAACAAACAGGTTCGAGCTTAATATTGCGCACTTGTGCAACAAGTGAGCGGCTTATGTAAGACCGTTTTGTATACCTGTGCACATCTTCTTTTGCCTTTTGTGAAAGCAGTTTACTGTTCCATACTCGCTTTTGTTTATTCCGATACGACTATGAGTTCTCAGTAAATATTTGGACGTTACAGCTCTTGCAATGTATAAAAGTGTTTTTAGAATAAATCACAATCGATATTATGTTCTAATAACATACGTAAAACAGGTTGAATTCGTGAAATGATTGAGGTTGGAGTGAGCGTAAATGTTTTCATAGTTAGGAGCCTGGATATGCAAACCCGCTTAACGTGGGGATTTAATTTTGTGAAATTTGGTACGTGGATCTGGATTCGATTTCCGGTGGAAGGAATAGCCTCATATATAATAATATCGAGTAGGAAATTGGTTTCTACTTTAACGAGTAGGTCCTCTCTCGATGACTGTATGTGTAGTAATGAATTCGAAACACTTTGTAAATATTTTCTTGTAAGTAATCCGATAGAATATATATAGTATCGAGGAATTTGAAGAACGGTGTAAATTGTTTTTCTTTTCTTTCTCTATATAGGCTATTAACTCTTATTCCATTCCAACAAATGTTCTTTAACCATTTTAATTTACTTCGTTCTTTTTCTCTCTTTATTTTTTATTTTATTTATTTATTTATTTATTTTACGATAGGATAGTATCTTTATTATTCGATTAGAAAAGAATTAATATACAAAGGGGAATAGGAAAGTTTTTCAATACCTTATTTGTTATACTTTTTCGAAGTACTTTCCTCCAGCACACACTACACTCTTTTTTTGCATTCTTCGAAACCAATCGTCGAAGAAACTCTGCCATCTTCCAGCAGAGATCTGGGCACACTCATCGTTCCAAGCCCTTATTAGGGCGTCATTGCTTGTAAAACGCCTACCTTTCAGTCTGGTCTTCACATGAGAGAACAGCGCGAAGTCACAGGAAGTGAGATCTGGACTGTACGGAGGGTGCTTTAACAGTTGTAGCCCAGTGCTGGCCATGCTCCCGCCAAGTGAACTTTGTGGTGGACAAGCACCGTGTGCGCGGGTTTGCTCGGGGCTCTCCCGTTTCCTCCTACTTTCTTCATTTCACCATTTCATTCATTTCTCATCTTCACCGTCTCCTTTAGCCTAGCCGGCATAACCGTGTTACGTAAAACTCAAAGATTTCATTTCACATTCAGTGCTGGCCAAATACTCTGAGCAAACTTCTGAAGCGTTATCTTGGTGAAGAAACCACGTGTTCATCCTTGAGTTTGGGTGCAACTGTTTGAGAGCTGTAAGAACTTGAGGCAGACATTCCTTGGTACCACTTCTATGTGACTGTGTTGTGTGTTTCTAAGACAACTCGCTTGACAATTTCTCGTCTCTCCTCGACAACTCCTTGTTCTCTTATGGAGCCTGAATCGATTACAGAAACCCGCTTATCATTAGCCATTATAATTTTTGTTTTATGCGGATAAATATTTTAATCGGAAATTATTAATTTGAACCACTTTCGCTTTGAATAGAGCATTAAGGGAGGGAATGGAACCTACTCCTTGGAGGCTGAATCGATTGTAAAACGCCGAATCTCAATATCTATTACTGAGTAATAATAAGTAGCACTTATGGTTAGTCGTGATATGTTACATTGAGACGCTGAAACGTTGGAAAAAAAAAAAAAAAAACTTGTTCTGCTATCTGTTACTGTTACTGTTTAGTTCTATGGTGATAAATTTTGAACCGGAAATTGCTAATTTGAATCAGTTCCGTTTTGAATAGAGAATTAATGGAAGAGACTGAACCTATTCTTGGGACGCTGAATCGAATTAAAAAAAAAAAAAAAAAAAAACGCTTCTCGATATCTCTTACCGCGTTTGCTCTGATACGTGTCGGCAGACGGACAGACAAAGCCATTCTTTGACTTCCGACAGTTAGGCATTGCATAGTTTGAAGTTCTATAATAAGAGAACATAGAACGTAGTATAATGAAAAGAAAAGAATAAACAAAATGACAAATAAGAATAAAAAAAACGTTTTTTTGTACGAGCCAGTATTTTTCATTATGATTGTTAATGATTTTGAGAGCAGCTCTGTACTTGTTCATGTATAACAGATAAGATATTTATGAAATGTCCTCCATGAAGAAAGCTCGTGACAATGCTACACGCTCCCTCCTACTGAGCAACTTATATAGTGTTTACGAAGTCATGCATTTGTTTGATAAGTTTGCTTTATTGCAATTTCAGAATAATTTCGATTTTTATTGCTCTACAAATTTATTATCTATGTTTTCTATTCATAGAACAAAAACTAAGATGTATGTACCATGTGGAAGTGATTTGTGTACGTAATTATACAGAAATATAGGAACTTCTCTGTCTATGAATCTTTCAACATCACATTTTGTATATTTTACACTTTTCCTATAACCTTTACGATACCCAGGTGTTTTCTATAACGTAGCATACCAAGGGGAAGGGGCCCGTTGAACCCATAGAGGAAAATTCATTTTCAAATTAAATTCTTAGATGTTTTATTAAATAATCAGTTATAAATGAAATAGTGTCCCCGGTGGATGAGTGATTAATAGAGACCGGATGTTTAGGCACTGAAAACCTGTAAAATAGGCAGGCAAATAGGCACTAAAAATTTTAAAAATAGGCAGTAAAATAGGCACTAAAATGTAACTCGAAATAATGAAGATAAATACTCAATACCATTAAAAAATAGATTCAAGTCATAGATAATGTTCAAAGAATATAGAAACACACTTGTTCGTTAATATCTTCTTTTATTGCATATATAAAAACGAAGCTTGTTATGCATTCCATACATACTGGGTGAAACTGAAAGATGTGCACATACTTTGGGAGCTGATTCATGACATCAAAAGAAGACAAAAAGTCCTGTTGCATGTTGTCGAATTCTGCGTCGTGTACGAGTGACAGGGGGGCCAACTTGGAATCCAAAATCGAATCCTGACAATTGGAACGAGACATAAAGGTGCTCACATACTTCGGGAGGTGATTCGTGACATCCAAGAGGACTTTTTGTCTTCTTTTCATGTCACGAATCACCTCTCAAAGTATGTGCACATCTTTTGGTTCCGTTCCAATTGTCAGGATTCAATTTTCAATACCAAATTGGCACTCTGTCAGTCGTACAAGACACGGAATTCGACAAAATGCAAGAAAACATTTTGTCTTCTTTTGATATTACTAATCACCTCCCGAAGTATGTGCACATCTTTGAAGTTCACCATGTATATATATCGTAACGTACCACGTGCTTGTGTTTACAAACACTTAATATGTGTGTATTATTTATGTTATATAAATTATATATTTTCCCAATGAAGGCTTATTTTGAAGAAAATGCATAGAATAGGCAATATTAGGCACTAAAGGTCAAAATAGGCAAAATAGGCAAAATAAAATTGGCTTAAATCGAAAGTATAAACCCCCATATAAACTTTAAAACGTTATTTTTGATCATATCTTTAAGAATAAAGAATAGGCATTTTGCCTAACATCCGGTCTCTAGTGATTAAGGTCGTCGCCTTGCAATCAATGGATCCCGGGTTCGATTCCACAAGTGGGAACACAAGTGGTTTGGATCCCACGTTAAACTCTAGGTCCCGTCCTCTGGACATCATAATCATCCCATGGAAGGATATGGCAAACCACCATCGTTTCGTCTCGCCCAGGGACATTCGGGTAGAACACCACATCATTACAATCATCATCATCATTATAAAAAAGTATACATGTAGGTTATACAAATTATTTTAGGCTACAGGTTATATTATTTTAGGCTACAAATTGGTTATTTTAGGGTACAATATTCAATTTCAGAAGATTAGCACTGAAGCTACGAAAACACTGCAATGCTATAAGTCAAAACATCTAACTCGCAGGATGTTCAAAATATTAGTTCTATTTCCAGTACTGCAAAATCTCCGACCACGTTCAACACTAAGAAACAAAGTGACAATCATCAGTGTTGCCAAGACCTCTAATGTTGCAAAACATTAGTGTTGCCAGGCTAAGATATGCCAGTGTTTATTTGTAGCAGAAAACAAAAACACCAAGCCGCAACGATATCTTAAGTCATAACGAGAAAAAGGTAACATGCACCACCAAGCGGGAGGGGGGAATTGTTGAACCCGGTTCGCATTATTGCCCTATACAAAATAAACGAGAACCCGTTTAGAGCATAATCAAGCAGGATTCTTTTATTAACATACCATTACACAATGTTAATTTTTTTCGGATATTTATGTCCCCGCAGAGAAGCATAATTCACAATATAATTGGCTGTGGGTTCAATGAACCCCCCCTTGGTATCGTAAGGGTTAACATAATCCAGATAGATCCAAATCCTTCCATAAACAGGGGTGTAACTACTATGGCGCGAAACCCCGCAATGCGGGGGGGGCGACACTTCCAAGGGGGCCCTTTACTCTAGCCTCCTAATAGGTTGAATAAACTTGCTTTTCAGTTTTGTATTAGTCGGCAATTCCTTCCGTTCACAGTTACATTGTTGTTTCACAATTTACATCTTTGGTGATATAGTATCCAAATGTTCCTTTTTCTTTCCTACTAATATATAACTCATCTCACTGATGATGAAATTCTGACAAGGGCACAGATAATTCAAACAACTTACAGTTGTGATATTGGTTTTTCGTTTCCGATGGAAGTAATTTGCTTAGTGAAACAGCTGGAATCTGAAATACACAGCTGAATGTTCAGAATTCTGTATTTGACCTAACACCGCTTATTGTGAAATATAACTCATTGGCGTCTAGCTTTTCAGAACTTATTACCGCGTATTTGTTGTTTTTGATACTCCTTGTCTCTGTCAGTTCTGCGGAGAGGTCGTTCTCAAAATTGAAATTAATAATGCTAAAAGCTATATGAGAAGCACAATGGACCAAAATAGATAAAGTAATCTAGCACTGCTCTCAATAAATGAGGAAGAAACTGAAAAAAAAAAATTGATGTACGGGAGTTAGTAAAGGATTTTGGTGACAGGAAAGTAAGAAGGAAACCATTCAATTAATTCCTGCTACTCTTCATGAAGACTGACGTCACTAACTGCAAAGAGGTAATCCATCTTCCATTTAGAAGCTTATTGAATAAATTATATGTATAACAAAGTGGTTTCCATTTAAGAGTGTTTAGGTCTAGTAGTTCAATACATTTAATTCAATATTTACAGATACAGGCAAGTAGGTCCGCAACCAGCCGCAGAGGTTTGGAAGGCCATGAATATGTTAGGGGGGCCCAAGTCATTAAAGATTCCCTTACAAATAACTAAATTGTGTTTTTTGTATTAATAATAGCATTTTCTGTTAAAGACTGGAGGGTACACGAAAAGTTTCTAGCCCCCTCTGGTTGCGGGTCTGCAGGGAAGTATGGTTATTTATTATATCTATCATTTCACTCACAAAAAATGTTGTTAAGGCGGGGGCCCTGGGTATTCTCTTGAGGGTGCCCATAAAACGTAGTTCGCCACTGTCCATAATGTTAATATTTTTGCTACATGAGTTGTATTTGTTCATAATTTTTATTTATTGACGTACTTTTGAATACAATAGTGTACCTTTTTTCGGTTCGAGCTCATGTGGTTTGGATCCCACATTAATCTGTACTTAAATGTTTCATATAGCTTCATATAGCCGCTAAAAAATAATAAAAATAGGCCTAATATTTTTTTAAGTTGTGGCGTATTCACCCCCTATGTCTTGACGCAGAAAGGCGTGAAACCATACGTAATATGTTCTACACTTCCTCCATGCCTCCAGGCTTGAGAACAAACACACAAAAAAAATTAAGTAAAAGAACAAAGAACATTAGACCTGAACAGATTTCTAAATAAAGTTTTGCAATAGAACAGAACGGATCATCAGAGGAGTTTGCAACTTAGTACGTGTTTAGACATGTCCAAACCTCCACTCAGTGTTGCCACAGTCCTAGCTCTGGAGTGGGCTGAAAAATAGTACCAAATTGAAACAAAAAGGGCTGAATTCATTATTTTATACCAGTGTAATACATGGCTTTATAACACGAAACTAAAAAAGATAAAATTCTAGAACCCTCACTCTTCCAAGAGTCCAAATCAAGAAAGTGCTTTTTTTAAAGGACCTCGAACAACCGTGGAAGTAGATGAAACTTTTCTCGCACGTAGGAAGTATAACAGAGGTCGCAAATTAAAAAGGAAAACATTTATCATCTTCGGTATGTATTGTAGGAAACCAAATGCGCCTCTAATTCAGTGACCAATAAACCAAAACGGTATTATAGCCACATATGAAATATATATATATATATATATATATATATATATATATATATATATATATATATATATATATGAAACAAATCAGTTATTTCCGAGTTCGTGTGTAAACAGCAAGTTATAATAAAATATTAAAATATAAACTATTGCACCTTATTCTCGCTTATTTCACAAACCGAAGGAGGATAATAGACTATTAGAAGAATATAAGATAAGTAAACTGACATTTGTAAAAGGATATATATATATATATATATATATATATATATATATATATATATATATATATATATATATATATATATATATATATAACCGTAACAGTGTACTAGAACCTTTCCTGAAAGATATCACAACACATTATCAATAATTTTTAATGTGAGATATAGGAAAAGTCTTACTGACACTTTTGAAAATGTGACAAGTGTTTGTTAAATGGTGCTGAATTGGGTAGAGTTGTACCAACATTTTCACAAAAGGGGCTGAAAATGCCAGCGTGGTACCAACGGGCCGATGAATGACAAAAAAGGCTGATTTGGTACAATTGTACCAAGTGTGGCAACAATGCCAGCATTGTAGAAACTCTAGTCATTGTCTCAGTGTCAGTTGATTTTCAGCTGTATTAGTAAAATGTGGTGGACATGTCGTCGTGGTCAAAAACTGGATACCAAGCAATTTTTGTGCTACAATTTTGCACGTGATTTAAGCGTTGATCAGTGTTTAGAGGAAATGCCTCCTGTGCTTGGAGAGGATTGTCCTCATCGTACAACGATATTTAAGTGATACCGAGAGTTTCAAGAACGAAATTTCAGTCTTGAGGACGCTCCAAGGTCAGGTCGGCCATCTTCATCTCTGATTGAAGGAAACATTGCTGAAGTAAGGGAAATGCTTGAGACAGATAGATGGGTTACATACCATCAAATAGAAGTATGCTTGGGCATTAATGAACCAACAGTTCGTGCTATTCTCTGCGATCACCTACGAGTTAGAAAGTTTTGTACCCTTTGGGTACCACATAATTTGACCGACAAGCAGATGGCACACCGTGTTTCATGCTGCCGAAAAATGTTTAAAAATTTAAAAATGAAATCTTCCTCTGTGAACAGTATTGTCACAGGTGACGAAACTTGGCTCTATTACTATGACGTCCCGACCTGTGGGTGTTCAAAGATAAGGAGACCCACGTGAAAGTCCACATCAGTGAAGAAGAGAATGAAGGCGGTATTTTTAAGTGTGCGAGGAATTGTCGAGCGAGTTGTCTTAGAAACACAGAAGAAAGTCACAGGGAAGTGGTACCGAGGAATGTCTGCCTGAAGTTCTTACAGCTTTCAAACAGTTGCACCCAAACTGAAGGATAAGCACGTGGTTTCTTCAGCACGATAACGCTTCAAAAGTTTGCTCAGAGAATTTGGGCAGCACTGGACTAAAACTGTTAGAGCACCCTCCGTACAGTGCAGATCTCTCTTCCTGTGATTTCGAACTGTTCTCTCATAAGCGATGACGCTCTACTAAGGACTTGGGATGACAAGTGTGCCCAGATCTCTGCTGGAAGATAACAGAGTTTCTTAGACGACTGGTTTCGAAGAATGGAAGTGTAATGTGTGGTGGAAAGTACTTCGAAAAAGTATAACAAATAAGGTCACATTGCAAAACTTTCCTTTGTATATTAGTTCTTATCTAATCGAATAATAAAGATACTACCCTATCGTAAAAAAAAAAAAAAAAAAAAAAAAAAAGGAAAAAAAGGAAAAGAACGATGCAAATTAAAAGAGTTAAACAACATTTGTTGGAATACACAGCGTCACAATTTAAGAGTTATAGCCTATATAGCAGTGGTGCCCACCCCCCTTATGTCTATGACGCACCCCCCCAATTGTCTATCCGTAGGTGTTCTTCCATGAAAAAATCTTCTTTTCGATTAATTTTACCCCCTCATCAAACATATTTATATAGATTTTAACCCCCCCCCAAATATTTCAATGACGCAGTTTGCGTCATAGCCCCCCCTTGTGGGCACCCCTGTATATAGAGAAAGAAAAGAAACACACAATTTATACCGTTCTTCAAATTCCTCGATACTATATATCCTATAGAATTACTTACAAGAAAATATTTACAAAGCTTTTCGAATTCATTACCACACATCCAGTCATCGAGAGAAGACCTACAGTTTAAAGTAGAAACCAAACTTCTACTCGATATTATTATTTCTAAGGCTAATTCTTTCACCGGGAATCGAATCCAGATCCACGTACACAGAAAACAGACGAACTAACGATATGTTGATTTTGTAATTGTTAGCGAACCGATAACTAGATTTAAATATAAATAGGAAATCTCGGTTGAAACGGCTACTATTTACAATTAGGTCGCCACGGGTGTGCTGTGAAAGCATTCCTCTGGTAGCTCAGTTGGTAGAGCGGTGGACTGTAGTTGGTTGAGTAATATCAGTAATCCATAGGTCGCTGGTTCAAATCCGGCCCGGAGGAACCCTTTTTTTTCATTGACAAATTTAACTTATCTTTCTCTTTTGGATCATGTTTTATAAACATTTTTCTAACAAGAAATAGAAATATGTTAGCATATAGGTCTGGGATAAAGCTATACAAATCAGGCTAAAGATAAATTTAAATAAAGGTAAAGTATAATCAATACAGGTAAATAAGATTGAAATAATAGTTGAAGTAACAAACCAATCGGAAATAATAGTAAATTTGAACACTTTCGGTTTTATCTTTTCGGTTTAGGTATACTGTTGCGGATAGTTCTGACATATTGGCTTGATATACTCAACTCCTTTAGCCTAACCGGCATAACTGCGGAACGTAATACTGAAGGATTTTTGATATACTGAATCGTTTGCAAAATATGGTTTTCGCTATTACCATTTTTTTAAATGGTGATAAATGATGAAACCGAAAATGGTTAATTTTGAACCACTTCCGATTTGAATACAAGGTTAACGGAGAACATAGAACCTACTCTTGGGAAACTGAATCGACTGTAAAAACCACATCTCGAGATCTTTTATCGTCTTTGCTCTATGGAAACTAGTATTGAAACCGGAAGTAATAGTAAATTTCAACTACTTTCGGTATTGATAGACTGTTATAGATTGTATGCAGGGTGCGAATTACCGGGGGGATGAGGGGGATTTCCCCCCTCAATCACATTTTGTTCCCCCCCCCAAAGAAGTCAGCTGAAGTATCCCCAACGGGGATGCTCGCTTTCCCCCTCAAACTATGCTTAGTGTAATTCCAAATGTCACTGATTTTTGTTATTTCTTGTAAATTTAATCTTCTAGCTGTATTTCGAAATGATCGATGTAAACTGTTCAGTTTTGGTCATTTCTACTTACCACCTAATTACCCACTATTTTCAACGTTGTTTAGTAGAACTATTATTATGACTTCGGTTGTTACTTGCAACTGTACCTTCGTACCCTTCAGTTCGTCATCGTTTGTGAATTTGAATGTACTAATTGCGAATAACAAAGCCACATATAGATTTATAAATGTTCTTATCGGTTGGCCAAGAAGAAGTAAACAAATAGCTTCTTCTACCATACTTGGCGAAGTTCGGATATGTCATATTCATTCTCTATATTTGTATCGATTATCATCTTATTTTAATTTTTGTTATAACATGTTATTTCATTTTCCAGTGTACTCTTTGTTAGCACATGGTCTTCATTCCCTAGTAGGTTGTGTGTATGCAACTCAAAAGTTGCATTTAATTTGTGATAATTAGCATAGTAATCATTGCTTTTACAGTTTACGGAAATGAACTTTCGAAACTGTACTCAAAATCTGAGATATAGGTACTCTCTCGTAAGTATATGTTAACGTACACGCTGGGGGATATGCTCCTAGTGAGCAGACATGTTAATGAAGGTGACTTTTAGGTGAATAAGCGAATAATTCAAGATTTGTTTCAGCATTTGTTAATACGACTGGTTCTCCGTGTCATTGTCCGTGTCTGTATAAGCATTTCAACTGGAGCGGGTTTTTTTAAAGTTAACCCTTCATTTTTCCATCTTTTCGCTGTATAGTTTGCTGTCCACGCAATTAATGTTGTCTGAAAAACTTCAGTGTAATGTTTTACTTTATTTGAATAACGTAGCCCATAGTGAGTCAACTCATCTTCAACCTAACAGTAAAGTAATTTTTAATTTTTGACTTTCTGTACCCATCACGGAATCGATATTTGGAGAAAAAAAAGTCGTGATGAGCACAGCTTTAGCGGGAAGTAGAAGCACAAGTTCGAAATTTGAATTGAGAGCAGTGTTGCCGGACACGGCAAGCGAAATTACACACACCTCCCGACCAAATTGCACAATTTTACACACAAACTGGGAGACAGAGCACACAAAATTGCACAATACATAACAACCTATATATATGCATATTATATACCTATACGTACATCGACCAGCCATTGTTCAAAGATTCAGCGTTTGATTTATTATTATTATTATTATTATTATTATTATTATTATTATTATTATTATTATTATTATTATTATTATTATTATTATTATAGCAAAACCGACACCTTCTTCCCGCCCATTGTCACAGAAAGAGTATTGAATCTTTGATTTAACTTCTCTCTTTTTTTCTATTTTTATCCTTTGTTCAATAAGAGAATTCCCATCCCTCTCGTTCACTCTGTCGTTTATCTGCTTGAAAAATAACATTATCCTGACTAGTACTGAGAAGACAAAAAAGACTTCTTACCCCCCCCCCCCCCTTCCGCCTCATGTTTTGGTCAACATCGAGGGTGAACATTCATTCATATTGCTTGGCTTGAACAAAGAGGCTTTGCTAACGGTCGTGACACCCGCTGCTGAAAAACGAGAAGTGAGGTACCAAGGAAGCAAGATATGTTTTATTGCGAAGCCCTGAAGTCAGACGTTGGCAATCGTAGTTTTTGAAAGGCAATTTTTAGAAAAAAATAGAAATAATGAATATTGGAATGAAAGGAACTTCGCAAAAAGCATCAATAATAAAAATTTTGAATTGACCAAAGTGCACACAAAATGCACACAGATTGGGATTACACACAAAATGCACACACAAGGAAAAATTGCACACATTTTGTGTAATTGCACACACATTGGCAACGCTGATTGAGATATTTTAAATATTTGGCCTTCGATTTGACCTTGATGTGAGAAATCGGGACCAGCAACAATCCATTTCTTATTTGATAGGCTAATATCTAGATTTTCTTTTTTTTTTTTTTTTTTTTTTTTAAAAAAGTCCGGTTTAACTGATAATTTTAGTGGTTTTCACAAGACTGAAGTAGGTTTCTTTTCGCAACCTGTATGTATTAATGCAAAGTGGAAGCTTTCAATATGAGTGGAAAAATTAACATATGCTTGTGATCATGGCTATCGCTCGAGCCGAATTATTAACTAAATAAACCTTAGAGAGCTACGGGCACAAGAGAGAGTACAACATTAAAACACGTTCAGAAAGGTTTAGTGGGGTGTGTGTATGTCAAACAATATATATATGCATAGTTATTGTCGGTAGATTTATTAAATTAATAAATCTCTTATTTATTACAGATGTCACACACACACACACACACACACATATATATATATATATATATATATATATATATATATATATATATATATATATATATATATATATATATATATGGGGGTAAGGCATTTATTGTCTCATTTTGAAATTTGAACCTTCAGACTATGTCCTTTGGCCTAATTTTATCCCCCCCAATATAGGTTATCTAATTCGCACACTGAATGCATATGCTTGTTCTCTTGTGAGCCTGAATCGATTGCAGAAACCCGCTTGTCACTATACATTACAAGTTTTGTTTTATGGGGATAAATGTTTTAATCGGAAATGGTTAATTTGAATCACTTTCGCCTTGAATAGAGGGTTAAAGGAGGAAATGGAACCTATTCTTTGGACGCTGAATCGATTGTAAAAAAGCTATTACTGTTTTTGTTTTATGGAAAATCAGTAATGAGTAGTACTTATGGATAGTCATAATATGTTGCCTTGAGACTCTGAAACGTTTAAAAACTGCTGTTCGCTATCTGTTACTATTTTAGTTCTATGGTGATAAATTTTGAAACCATTAATTGAACCAGTTCCACTTTGAATAGAGAGTTATTGAAAGTGATGGAATGTATTTTTGGGACGCTGAATCGATTACAAATAACACCTTCTCGATATCTCTTAATGTTTTTGCTCTGATATGTGTCAATGGACGGACAGACAACCCTGTTCTATGATTTCCGACACTTAGGCATACCTTAGTTTGGAAGTTTAAATTATAATAATAAAACAGAGAACATATAATATACGGTAATGAAGAAAAGAAAAAGTAAGTTAATAACAATTTAGTAACGAACTCTATTTAAGTTCGTTGCACAACAGAATGACAAATAATAATAAGAAGAATAAAATTTCTGTTGTACGATCCTTTTATTATCGTTTATGGTAATTTGGAGAAGCTCTGTACATTAGGATGTAGCCAAAAAATCAAATTTTCGAGTTTCGAATTCTAATAAGGCTCAAAAGATGCGTATTTGAGAGCTAATCAATGGGAAAATAACGGGGGGGGGGGGGGGGAATCACACTTTGGATCTTCAGATGGCATAAAGGACCTAAAGTTTTAAAAATGACAAAATATACAAAATATACAGATGGTGATCAGAAAAATGGAAACACCTGTAGTTGGCAACACGTCAGATGTATGGGTTGGCAGTGATGTCGTGGCGCCCGCAGCGCCGGACCGCTGGTGGTGGTGTGTTAGATCGGTCTCCATACTACGTCAGGCGCAGTGGAACAGCAGTGTCCAGTGGCTGCAGCAAACGGAGGTAGTGTCAAATGGGAGACCTCTCAGATTTTCGAAGAGGGCAAATTGTTGGTGCGCGGTTATGTGGAGTGAGTGTGACCGCAGTGGCTACTGTGTTAGGTGTGTCGCGTGGGACAGTGTCGAAGGTGATGACGGCCTACACAACACACGGGAAAACCACATCGGGGAGGCGCAACAGTGGGCGGAAGAAAATCATGAGTGACAGGTCACGCCGGGTATTAAAGCGCATTGTCACGCAAAACCATCGTGTCACTGCGGAGCAAGTGACGGAGGAACTCAATCCTCCCCCATCCTGTTTCGACAATCACAGTCCGCCGCGAATTACATGACGTGAACTTACGGGGTCGTGTTGCACGGGCCAAACCGCTCATCAGGGACCATAACGCTTTCGCACGCCGCAAATGGTGCCGCGATCATGCAACTTGGACCGTCGAGGACTGGAAACGTGTAATATGGTCGGATGAGTCATCCTTCACCCTATTCCGAACCACGGGCCGTGTTTATGTGTGAAGAACGCCCAAAGAAGCTTTTGATCAGTAGTGTCTCCGCCCAACTGTGAAACATGGCGGCGGCTTGGTGATGTTGTGGGCCGCCGTATCATAGTTTCATTGGGTCCTGTGGTCACACTTAGCGGACGAATCACTGCGAACGACTATGTCACAATTTTAGGAGACCACTTGCATCTTATATTCCGGATGTTGTTCCCGGACAATGACGCCATCTTCCAAGATGATAATGCACCCATTCACACAGCTGGCGTTGTTGCAGCGTGGTTTGAGGAACATCGGGATGAAGTTCAACACCTCCCCTGGCCCGCCCAATCCCCAGATCTAAACATAATTGAACATCTGTGGTCCGTCTTGGAAACACGACTCCGGCGACGATTTCCACCTCCATCCTCTCTCACAGAACTGGCCGATGCCCTGTACGAGGAATTGTGTAAAATTAAACTTGCTACCATTCACGACCTCTATGCCTCCATCCCACGTCGCATCAAGGCTGTTCTGAAGGCGAAAGGTGGCCCGACACCATATTAATCTGGTAAGTTGCAATTTCGTTCAGGTGTATCTTTTATGATCACCATCTGTATCTTTAGTCGAAAATATCAGATATTCAAGTGTCAAATTCTAATCGAGCTCGAAGTTGCGCATTCGCGTGCTGATAAATAAAGAATTAACGAAAAAGATGATACTTTGGAGCTTCAGTTCAATGCTCTCCCTCCAGTCTTATCATTTATGTATGACAAATCTGGTCATGAGTTTGACTTCTTAAATTTTCCATGTCATATTCAGTAAGTTGAAAGACGTGTCAAACCCGATCCGAACGAAACCGAGCTCATTGCTCACCCCAATCGAGCCGGTTCGAGCCATCGTCTCAGTTGAGTTGATTGGAAGCGAACGGATGGACTCCTTTTGACGGAGCTGGTTCGTGTCGATTGCTCACATGAGGCGAGTCCTGTGGCTCGTTCCAACCGAGTGTGCTCGAGCCATCGACTCAATTAAGGTGAGTCGATGGCTCGTTCCAACCGAGAAGGATCAAAGCTATCGGCTCATCCCAACCGAGCCGGCTCGAGCTGTTCGCTTAGTTGAACCGAGTCCAGCCGGTTGACATCACTACCGGGTTGGGCTTCTGCTTTGGCTCAAAAATTCGACCGTGCAGGTCTCAGCCTTGATGGTAAGAACCACAGCATATACTTATATTGGTACTCACGACATTTCAGGCTGTCTCGTTATAAAAGTCTACTATCGTCTCGTTATCGAGACGAGACGATGCACTAAAAGCACCCCACGAAATGCACGTAATAAACGAGACAAGGTGCATCCTGTCGTGAGCAAAACTAAAAGTATTCCACATTACCGCTTACATTTCTCATGGCTTTAGCTTTCCAGTGTAATCAGGCCACGATTTCAAACCGAGTTAAAACGAATTGAACGAGCGAGCCATTTATCAAACAAGACTCGACCTCAAAAGGAATGACTCGGCTCGGAACTCCAACTGGACTCGAAACTTGAGTCGAGTTTCCAGTCGAGTAGAGTTTTAGATCGACTCTTGCCAAATCCCTAATTGGGATTATAATATAATAAATGAAAATAAAATATGCAAAATGTAATGTTCCAAATTTCATAAACGGAGAAGTTCCCATATTTCTGTAGAATCACGTACACAAATCACTTCCACAGGATACATACATTTTGTTTTTTGTTCTATGAATAGAAACAAGGATAATAAATTTGTAGAGCAATAAAAATCGAAATTATTCTGAAATCGCAACAAAGTAATCTTATCAACCAAATGTATGAATTCGTAAACACTACAGTATATAAGTTGCTCAGTAGGAGGGAGTGTATACATTGTCACGAGCTTTCTTCATGGAGAACATTTCATAGATATCTTATCTGTTATACATGTACATACAGTTAATAAATAATACTTAAAACACATTAACCTTGATTTAAAACAGGTTGACTGTCAGGAACATCATATGCGGTGCTCACCTTATTTCTCTGTGGGGCCATAAGTAACATATATAATGCTCATTTTTGATATCACAAATTACTAAAACATCCAGGTTCTTGAGTATCATATATGGTGCTCGGCTCCCATTAGTACATTTTCGGGAGAAACAAAATATCGCGACAAAAATGTGATATAACTATCCATAATCGACCCAATGGTAAGAATAAATTTATGGCCTCCTGGGACCAGTACCCTCAAATCACCTTGACAATCAACCTGTATTTCAGAAAAATGAGCACATTGATTATGGCTGTTTTGAGGTAATTTCTAAGTCCAATTTCGGGTATTTTCGAAGACAATAAAACAAAAATGCCAAGATCGAGCTCCCAAGCCAACCTTCGCAATCGGGAAAAAGTCTGGAGATATGATTTTTTCCCCTTCTGTTAAATGTAATAAGACATGTTGAAATGATAGAAAAAAGTAACATACATTGGTGTGCGCAATGATACAGTATTTTGAAACTATATGTACACGTGAGCACATGTGTGTTTTGTCATGTACGTCCACATACGTAAAAGAACATTTCCAATGAAAAGAAAGACAATGAACATAGTTCTCATATGAGTGTCGGATATGAATGTCGTTTGAACAGAGAACATCCGAAATGGTGGTTCCAAACAGAAAACTCACTATTCTCAAAACTGTGTCCCGTAAGAAGATCACAATCTCAACAAATCACTTCAAGAGACTAAATTGTGTTTTAGTAAGGAAAGGCAGACATATTTTTTTTTCATAGGTAGGTAGATAGATAAATAGAAGTATAAATAGAATTCCAAGAATAACTCTAGAACATCAGGAGCAATTTTAACCGAACTTCCTACATATATTACTTACAGTCTGGAAAAGATTAATGTCGGGGTAAGATCCCATAGTACACCAATGGGGAGTACGAAGGGGTAACATAAAATTATCGAAAATGCTCGATATTAGTGTCGGATACATAGTTTTCGAGGTTGGTTGTATAAATAGTGACACTAATGATGTCGTTTAACACCGATTTAAGCTCGTATTTGTATCCGGGGTAGTGACGTAAAAATATTGAAAACGACCGATAATAGTACCGAATCATTAGCTTTTAGCTTTGCTAAATTAATTGATGGCAGTTCTGATGCAGTTGCAGTCCAAGTTTAGCCTTTAGTGTAGGCAAGACTCCCTTAGCCCTCCTAGAGGGAGTGGGAACCGCAGACATTAGATGGTAAGTTGAGAACTGAGAAAACACTAGTTCAGCAGTTGACTTACACCACCTTCGATCCCAGCGGATAGAGCGCCTTACAACGTACCGGTACAACCGCTTCACAACAAAAAGGACGACATTAATTTTTGGACAGGCCTTTTAGTATCTAATGGAGGAGATACGAAGAGAATGGAGGTAAGAACCCTGCCGTGTCCAGCGTTGAGATCATTAACGAACGAAGCAGCACAGTACAGACGGGCATGTAAGGTGCACACACTCATTGTGTAGCACTTTCTGTCAAGACTTTCACTCGTCATTTTGAGTTGCATATTACTATGAGCGAAACATATTGCTCGATTCTGCATACAAGTGAGACTCTTTCCCATACGCTTTCTCTACTGCTAGTAATACAGTTAAGTAATTTGTTATTTTAATTACTTTTAATTTTTTTTCTTAATATCGGACAGTTTGATCCAATTTCCAAAAACATATTATCGTGTACAAGTGTCACTGCATTTTGAGAGCCGACTGGGAGCTCAGAGCGAACAATATTTCAAAAGGCGCAATGGTCGCGGCCCAGTGAGCTAGTCAGAACGTGTGTGTGAACATGCCTAAATGCCAAAACCTTCAAGAGATTCTACAGAGTGGTTTCTCGACTCTCAGCTCTTTCTCCACGAATAAGGATATTGAAATGTAAGGAGTAAATCGAAATTCAATTTACTCGAAAACAACTCTAATAATTTTATTTATAATTTATAAATTATTATTTCAAGCTGATAGTGTAGCTGGCAGAAATACCAATATTGACGTTAAGTTATCGATTTTCATATTTACGATATTTAACAGAGATTAATAAATTGTGTTGATTTTTTCAAATGTGTTTACGATTTCACACTTTAGTAATGCTGATGGCTACTGATGTAGTAGAAAAGTTCCCTCATTCATAAATTCGCTCGTCACCATTTCAGATGAAATGGGATTATGCAAGGTAGGAATTTCCACCTCGATTAAAATGACGGAAATTTTGATCGTGGAGAGATTAGTAGCTATTAAGCCGTTAGGCGAGATGGAATTGAACTGTAGGTGAGAATGGCGGTCACCTGAGGAAAAATCGTTGTAATATAGCTCCTAAAGCACGAAAAGTTTCCGCGATAAGTCGATCCTGTAGGTAATTCTATCTTGTTTATAGTGACCAATTTCAAAATACATCTCTTATTTCATTGCCAAGCTAAAAACCAAAATATGAGCATACTCAATTGACCGTTATTTCCTACACGGTTGGGCAATGGCAGTCAGGGATTTTCCCATGCTTTACATATGGGAAAAAAAATTCAACACCATTAAGATTTCAAATTTATTCATTAACTTTAGCATAGTTGGGTATCTTCAGGGACAGATAATAAACTACAGTTTCGTGTAAAGAAGATTTTAAAAACTACTTATTCATTGAATTTACTATATTTTTCGTCAACACCTTAATATATTTGAAATATAAATCTGTTGGTACTGGCAAAAAATCATCAAATGAATATATACGTCTGGATCTAGTGGAAGTTCCTTGTTCATGGCCTCTGAGTTAGATTACACTTGAAGAGCTTTGTTTGGGGGTTGACTGTCAAGACTTATTTATTATCGTTTATTTTAATGTCGGGGAGCCCCGGTCACTGACTGCCATTACCCCATCCATTTGACCGGCGCTACCCAAAACGCATGTTTTGAGTAAAACACGGTCAACACCAACATAAACACAAATGAATGTATTAATTTATAGATTGCTTTAGAACTATATAAGCATAGTCTACCTAAAAAGTAACTTAATAAAAATATCAAATGGAATATCAAATGGAATGTCGAATATTTTGCCTAATATTACATCAAACGCAGCGAAAAATACAACACGCTTTCATTTAATACCTATCACACCCACAATGGCGTCACTCTCAAAGTTACTTTATCTGACAGCTGCCAGTAAGGCGCCAACATCTGCTTCTATTTACGACAAGTTTTTCACGCTATATCGAACTGACTGGGGCTACCCCTCTCTCCCCTACTATGGGTAACTGCTCAAAACATTAATAAGGAAGTAAATCTAGCATTAGTATGGTATTTAATCAAACGTATTATTTTCATTTTTAGTACACTGTATAAGAATTTGAAAGTATCCGAATAGATATCATTTATTTTAATATAACATCTTTAAATTATGGTGTTTTACACTTTCCTCATTTAAACTAAATCCGTCTAAAAATTCAAGTCAAGGTTTGTTCGAAGAATTATTCATTTGGTGCAGTTTTACTATACGGATCAACAGATTGTAAAATGTACGGAAAAATTTATTGAAGTCTTTATTTTGTCCATTTTATGTCGAGAACAGAACCAAACGAACACCCGCGGGGCTTCTAACTCGTTCCTACTCCTACTGCTACTCCTACCCCTGTGGATCCATCTAGTTAAGCTACACGGTTCATTTGATCAAATATACTCGGGTTTTTGTCTGTAAAAAAAGAAAGAAATACACAGCAGCCGAACACGAACGCGGAGCGCGATTTGTCAAAATTCCGGTGAGAAATTAACTACAATATCTTTGTCTCACTACGAACATACGAATAATGGTATGTTCATGTATTTTAATAAGAAATAATATAAGGAATAGTATTTGATTCAATAATAGGTAGAGCTCAATTTGTAAATTCTGATTGATCCGAAAGTTTATAAATAAAGAAGCAAACGTTACTGTATTTTAATTTTTTCTAATTGTGTCAAACTTTTATGTTGGCAAAATGTTGTCCTAGCCCCATAAACATATTATTATTATTATTATTATTATTATTATTATTATTATTATTATTATTATTATTATTATTATTATTAATGACTGGTAATTCCGGAACGATTCGTTCCTAAAGCACGAATCTTTAAGTAGAATGAAAGATCGAATCTCTGAAAGGAACCGGATTGATATTGGCGGAATCAAAATATGGAGAGACACTCACGTTATTTGACGGATTGAGTTAGCATTCGGTTGATGAAACAGATGACGGAACCAAACAACAGACGAGTGGACCTAATTGATGGATTGATATGGACAGAAGCGGACGAAATTGCATGACGAAGAAACATAATAAACTTACTGCACATGTACAGAAACAACCAGCCCTCCCCATTGGTCTAGTGGCTAGCTCGTTCACGTTGTCCTAGGTTCGATTCCCGGTGGGCCGTCTTCTTTAGCGTAAAGGACATAACGTTAAACTAAATAATTTCTTTTCATTTAGAAACAACCAGAGACATGTTTTTAGTTTCCGTGCCCCTTGTTTGCACACAACTAACAAGAACAAGAAATCAGAAAGAAATAGAAATTTCCGCGTATGTTTCGAAACATGACAATTCCTCTTGATACCTTTATACTTATTCCCCCTTCCCTTACCAAAATTATTATTATTATTATTATTATTATTATTATTATTATTATTATTATTATTATTATTATTATTATTATTATTATTTACAATAACTTATAGTTATCAGTTGATGAAAGTGATTTTGAATACTTTGGCTGAAAGGAGAAATCATACTACAGAACCATATGGATATTCGGAATTATTCAATTCATTGGAACTAAAGGATTCGATTTAGAGGAAGGGGCCGCGGTGGCTCAGTGGTAGAGCGTTCACCTCTGGTGTTTGGGGTCCCGGGTTCGATCCCAGCCCCCGCCAAGTGAACTTTGTGGTGGACAAACACCGTGTGCGTGGGTTTTCTCGGGGTTCTCCCGTTTCCTCCCACTTTCTTCATTCCACCATTTCATTCATTACTCATCATCACCGTCTCCTTTAGCCTAACCGGCATAACCGTGGGACGTAAAACTTAAAGATTTCATTTCATAAAGATTTCGATTTAGAGGAACGAATTCTTTGGAATGGATTGAAAGGAATTGAATCCGGAAAAAGAATAAAACTGTCCATCAATAATAATAATAATAATATCAAACACACTTTTTTCGTCATGAACAATTTAACTCCTACCTTTGTTGAGTAGTGTTCGGGATCGTTCCGTAGTGTTGCTGAGTTTGGTCACCAAAATTAAAAGAGCGAAAAATAATTGCTGACATTGTAGCTTGATGAATATGTTTTAAAATAAAAAATGATCTACGTGTCTATTATTGCGCAACTTACTTCACCATACACTAAAAAGACAAATACAGTCTGTTGTATTACAGTCATACGAGGAGAAATGTACTGTTAACATGATTCTTACAAAATTAATCACTAACACACACGAGCTGGTAATTGTGTTGTGAGTAACACAGGAATATCTACAAGACAAGCGGCAGCATTAAATGGTGTAATCTCATTGAACACGGCCTTTCAGACCTTTGATCTTGTCCCCTTACATTTTTAAAAATAGCTATGAACTTTATAGAGATAAAATGTACTACATAGTAGATAGTTTTCCTTTTTTCTTCTATCAAAACAACAGCACATATGCTTGGAAAGTCTATAGGCCTTATGCAGAGTCGTTCTGACGCGTGATTAGTGCCATACTAAAGTGTTCGACTAACGTATGTTACCTGCAGTAGTCAGGCGTTTAGTACGACGCTAATCATACTTCAAAACGACTCTGCATAAGGCGGTATGAGAGTACTGTACTTCGTTATTTCCTGTCTAACTGAAACATGCGTCAAACAGTGTTGCCAACAACCTCTGAAGAAAATAGGCTAGATTGCCTTCAGAAATAAGCTTTTTTATGAAAAAAAAATTGCTAGATTTTGAACTGCTAACCTATAACCCACATCGTAGAGTTTAAACCCCCTTTTTGTGTGTAGAATTATAAGTGAGATATAGTAAACTTTGAAATGTTAAATTTTATTCGCTGAAGACTAACAAACAATATACAGTGGAGTCTCGTTAATTCGAACTTGGATAAATCGAAATATTGGATAATTCGAACAAAAGTCCGTTTCCCTTGAAAACTGTTGAAAACAATAGTAAAAAATCGTGGATAAATCGAACTTTTGAACCTATGTTTTGGATAATTCGAAGTAAATACAGTTGCAAATTGTTAACGTTGGACAAATATAAACAGAGAAATACAATTTTAACGTGTTTTCAGTTATCCAGATGCAGCCATAGGGAAGAGTAATACAAAAAACAAATAGAAAATCTACGTAATGAAAAAGATGAAGATGATGTGGGGAAGAAGTAAACATAGAGAATGTGTTTCTATCTCATCTTGTTTCAGAATTGGTTGAAAATTTAAGATGAATTATCGATAAAGTCACCAAATGTTATTAATATCGTATTCCACGCAATACATGAAATTCAAGATTTATTGACCGTACAAAAACAACCAAATTTAAGCAAATGAGGTTTACGACCTCTTAAAAGTGAGAACAGAAAATTCAAATTGTTACTGGTGTGGTGTTTATTTGTTTGGGCTATTCAATGTATGTTGTAGTGTTGTACGTAAATATATTTTCCATTGTACACGTAAATATATTTTCCATTTCCATTGTACGTAAATATATTTTCCTTTTCAATTAAGTGGAGTCAATGTCGTTTGTTAGTTTGCGGTATTCGATCACGCAAATAATAAGCTGCTTTAAAGGTAAAGTCTACACCATATAAATATGTTTTTGATCCACAGTACTTTGGTTTGTTTGTTGTTATATATGTGAAAATGAATGTTGTTGGATAATTCGAATTTTTTTCGTGTCTCCTTGGACTTCGAATTAAAAAGAGTCCACTGTACATGACTTTAAATTACAATAAAAACCATCAACAGCTCATTTGATTTGTGAATGTCAATAGCCATTGAAGTGAAATAAGTTATCATTGATGAGGTTGCAGCCAGCCGAAGCGCTGGAACTGCATGCACAATCGTTGGATTGTGGATTGATTGTCTTTGTATGGACTGCTATTGTTCCAATTTTCAGTAGTATTTCTTTCGGTAGGTCATAGTCCTTACAAACACTTCTTATTTATCCGTACATGAATAATCATGATTGCATTGAGAGTTTTCAAGCTAATTAGATATCCTGTTTGTTTCCCTTAATAAACAAAAACAATCTCTGTGGCTTGAAGAATTGATTTGTATTAGAAAACTTTCTTCTTGCAATGAAATGCGACAATTAAAATAATTAAAAAGTAGCAAACGGAGCCGTTATGGGAGTGACATGAAAATTCTTTCTGAGTCGATAAGTATTGTTAGGTAGTTGTAAATCTGTGGGAGGAGAGAGAAAAGAAGAATGAAAAACAAGTGTTTGTTGCGTAATAAAACACCCTCTCAACCAATTAATACCATAATATATAGTGACAAATAGGCTAATTTTTAAAAATTACTTTATTTTCAAAGAAAAAAATATTTTTGGAATTAATTTAACAAAAGAGCCAAAAATGGCAAAAGAGTTTAATGAAATAAGCTATATTTTAAGGCTATAAGTATTTTGTAGATTTGTATGGCTAAATGCCTCTCCAAATAGGTTAGATTTAGCCAAAAAAAAAAAGCTAAATTGGCATCACTGGCGCCAAACAGTCCACGCATATACAGGTAGTGCCATCTATGGAAGAAATAATGTATCAGTTGCAACGGTCTGGCTGTGTCAGTTTAAGTCAGACTTGCCAACCATACGATAATGTATCGTGATATACAATAATTTAACCCTTAATGCTATTTATACGATAATCATTTGCGATAATAGGCAAATATACGATAAATTTAATACGCACAGTTTTTCCATTTTTTTAAATATTTAAATCAAGTGTAGATGTGCATTAAATAATTAGGCTAATAAAAATGTGCCTCTGTAGTAAAGCAGGTTTAGTAATACTGTTGAAATTCTAGAATTCTAAATAACTATAAAACACACATACACACACACACACACACACACACTGAGACTATTAACAGTCATTCCCGCTAAAATAAATCAGTAACGATTTGAGAATTGGCAAATGGCAACTGTGCATGCAATCTGTAAAGTCAATTATATTTACGAGGAAATGTTGTTCTTACTCAGAGTATTATTAATAAGGATTTAAAAAATGGTGAGGACAGTGACTCCGCTTTGGAGTTCGAAACTAAAGACTACTAGATAGTTTTATTATATATTGTTGCTATAATAGTATAATACTTATTTCTACAATTATCACGTGCATAAAGAATATACGATAATTTTTGTGATATATGATAATTTTACAGACGAAAACCGATAATTTATGGTCTGAAGTTGGCAACTTTGGTTTCAGTGAAGTAACATACAGCTTCTTTGTATACTGCTCGTTGAATTAAATTTTAGAGTGGTGCTGTTATTTGCGGTACTATTGCTGCCATGAAAAAGCAAACGATTTCATTGATTGAGTTCCCATGATTCTTACATGATGACGTAGATTTATGCTTCCTACTTGCTACCTGATCGTAGGTTTGTGTTTAGATTACCAAGAACAAAAATGTTAACCTGTGTAACAGATGGTGTTGTGTTGGCTCATCATTGCCAGATCTATATATTTTGTTATATATGTATCTACAGGTTTTTATTAGCAATAGCCCTACGGGAAACAAATTTTTTGGTTATCGACCATCGACATCACACGTCCTAAAAGTTTTTCCGCACCTGCACTACTGACCTACAGTGTTACGTTAGAAATTCTTTGAAAGTTCTGCGTTTTATTAGGGCACGCAATAGTTCAGCGGTGAGCCCTCTCCGCTGGTCTAGTGGCTAGCACATGTGACTTTGGCGTACGGGATCCCGAGTACGATTCCCGGTGGGAGAGCCTTAGCCTGCCTTTGAAATTGTAACTGTCCTCGATGTTTGTGTGTCTGTGTTCCTGTCGTTATTGGTTACTGGATAAACGTGTTAAACGAAGGAAAATAGTAAAACATAGTAATTAGGAAATTAAATTACTGATAGACGTTCGGTCAATCTGTTAACTTAAAAAAATGGTAGAGCGTTCACCTCTGGTTCGTGGGGTCCCTAGTCCAGCTCACGCCAAGTGAAGTTTGTGATGGACAACTCCGTGCGAGTGGGTTTTCTCGGGATTTTCTCGTTTCCTCCTACTTTATTCATTCCATCATTACAGTAATTTCTCATTATCACCGTCTCCTTTAACTTAGCCGACATAATCGTGCCCTAGTAGAAAGAAAGTTTTCGGTCAGTTGGTGTGTGCTTGGTTTTTGGCTTTCTACGCTTGCACTTGAAACGCATGCTTTCACACAATCTGCCTTTTGTTCTACTTGCAACGATGCTTTAGACCCTTCGCAGAGCGTCATAGCATCACCGGCCGTTCATTAGCTATTGACTTGTAGAACGCTTGTGTCCAGCTTGAATGGAACACTAAATGCAAGGTTGCTTCCATGTAACTTCATTACTGGAATCCAGCTTTCGGCATGCTTGCAGGTTTTCCGATCAAGGTGGATGCAAGCTTGACCGACTTGCAATTCAATCTTGCAGCAAACGGTTTATAATTTTCTCTGCTACTAGGGTGGGACGAAAAACTGGAAGATTTTATTTCCTTTCCTGCCTTTTATTTGGGTGTTTCTACACTTTTGGACCACCCTGTATATAGGGGAAAGTCAGATAAAACCGGGTAGGTGGACAAAACTGGGACCTGGGTTTTCTGGCTATATTAGTGCTGGTATTTGTCGGCCAACGCATGGAATTAATTGGAAACAGGCGCCATATCTTCTTACAAGTAAGGGACCATATGGTTGTCGCGCAAATGAGATACAGACATACGCTATCTGATTGAGCATGAAAAGATATGGAGAACACAGAAATTTAAGGTGCTAAGGGCCATAAGGAGCGGAGCGAGAAAAGAGGAAACATTGAATGTCGGCAAAATTGAAGAAAGTCATGAATGACGGGAAAAGTTAATTTCGTGTAAACAGGGAAAGAAAGTCAACCAAAAGAAAAAAACTAAATATAACAAGAGCATCAAGGACGAAGAAAGATCATAATCAGGGTTGCCATCCGGACCGCAGTGTTGCCAGCGCTGCATAACATTGATACGGAAGGTATAGCACATTATAGCAATTCATGCACAAGGAAAAAATTAGTAACACAAAAGACAATTGAAAAGACTCTGTACACATGCGTAAAAGGTTTAACGATAGTCGTGAGTGAATAATGTACATGAGGGAGGACAAATATAGACATGAAAGTGAAGGGGGTACACATGATAACACAGAAACGAAAGTGTTTGGGAGCATCATTCAGGTACCGCAACGACACATTCCTATATGATTATGCCGGTGATTGGGATGTACGGTACATTGCTTTCACACATGTATGTTCTTGTTTCGGAACCCAGTAGTAACTTTCAGGTGCGCATGGTCGCTGAATTCCCCAATGTTAAAGCATATGCAAGCAGATCCACGAATATGATCAAACGGGATTTGCAAATCTTCCTGGAAAAAGTTTTGTGGCCCGATCTTCAGGGCAAGGATCGTGTTTTGCTTTTGGTTGACTCCTGAACTCCAAACAAGAATGACACTCTTTACAACATGACAGTTCCTGATGGTGTTCAGTTCTACAAAAAGCTGATTCCTCCGAAATGTACAGGCCTTATACAACCTGCTGATGTGTTCTTCTTTCGTGCATTCAAAAACATGATGAATTCACCACAGATACTGTAGTGTTCTCCAGTATTAATGTGTGGCAACGTGAGAACTTTCTTCGTCTTCAGTCATTTGTTCATTACCAGTTTTCTTCTAGGCGATTCCAAAAGATAATACGCTTTGCGTTTTTCAAATGTGGCTACTCAATGAACATCCTGGACAGTTTGAATCACCTTCCGCGATTCCATGTCAGAAGGGCCCGGACAAAAGGGCGAGGACAGAAAGGCCCGAGTCAAAACGGCCCCGCGTCAAAAGGGCCCCGGTCAAAAGGGCCCTGCGTCAAAAGGGCCGAGGTCAAAACGGCCCTGCGTCAAAACGGCCCGAGTCAAAAGGGCCCTGCGTCAAAAGGGCCCGGGTCAAAAGGGCCCCGCGTCAAAAGGGCCCCGGTCAAAAGACCCTCGCGTCAAAAGGGCCCCGGTCAAAAGGGCCCGGCGTCAAAAGGGCTCGAGTCAAAAGAGCCTTACGTCCAAAGGGCCCCGCGAAAAAGGGCTTGATTGCAAAGAGCCCGGGTAGAAATAGCCCCACGGCCAGAAAGCCTGAAATCAAAAAAGAAGTGGAAATCAAAGATGCACGAGTGGATAGTGCCACCTTAGTAAGTAGAAGTGATTGTCCAATAGAAGGAAGAATATCAGTGGTTATTAGAGACAAAAAGGAAACTTGAATGGTGATCTGAATTTTGTTTGGTTGCTGTTTGTTCTTCAACAATCACTATCGCTTAAGTAGGTTCTCGATGAAAGTTTGCTTTCAACTGTGTCTCTCTGAGTTTGTAGACGTGGAAGACCCGGGTTCGATTCCCGGCGGGATCTCATGTGGTTCGAATTCCACATTAATCAGTAGGTCCACATCTCATACAGCCTCGCTGCTGCAAGGGATGCTAAAGTGAAAATCATACCATATCTCTGAGTTTCTATTCTCGAGACCTAGCCCAATCAGACTATCTATTAATGACTGTTCCCTTAGTTCTAAAATTCAATTTCTGCCCCTGAATCAAAGTAGAAAAATACGTATTATATGAATAATATTATCTTGAAAACATTTCTTTAATTTTGGTGTAAGAAAATACATGTGGATCTCCATACAGGGTTAGTCAAAAATATTGGGACAGAACAATAATAACGACACGCGTGGAGGGAGGAAAATCAAATGTTGCAAATGGCGTTATTGCAAAAACTGCATTGGCTTGGAGTGTGGTCACCGTGGAAGCCATTTTGAATTACACTATATTGCGTATCGTACATTTTTAATGGAAAAGGTTATGATCTTACACTTCAGTTTAGGCTTTATATTTCCACAAATGTGAATGTGAACTCATTTTTGACACATTACCATTTGTTTATGAGACAGGGTGTTTGACATATGTATCTAATAGAAAAAAGTATCATGACAGGGCAGTAACAAAGAGACAAATGGACAAAGGAAAAGTAAATGTTACAGGTTGGTATTGGTGTTAAAACTGCGTTAAATGATCATGGCACCCAACTTGAATTCCGCATATTATATACCATTAAATATTTTCAAATAGACAGGGGTACATGTGTCACATAAATTTAGGCTAGAATCTTGCTACAAACGATAATCTGAATTAGGGATGCGCACGAGACAAGATTTGAGGCTGCCTCGTCTCAAAAATGTACTGTAAATGTGATGTCTCGACTCGAAAAATGTGCATTTTTCTGTTGGAAGAGCTGTGTCTCGACTCGGATATTCTCAGGAAAATTCTGCCTCGACTCGTCTCGTGCTCATCCCTTACTGAGTCGACTTTTGACAGATCTCGATTCATTTACGCGATAGTGTGTGTTAAGTTTGACATTTGTTTCTAGTAGAAGAAAGTATTTAGACAGGTAACTAATAAATAGTACTTCATTGTGTTCTTAACGTTTCTGTATTCGTTTGCTTGCGTTTGTAAAATATTGAGAAGTTACCACATATGTATAACATATTTTAATATTAAGTATATTTGTGATTAATTGTTACTTTATGACTATAAAGCAATAGAATGCTTTTAATGTGCAGTTTCGAATATTTGGTAGAGCTCAACAACGTCGTTCAAATAGTAGTGGGTGATAACGATGTTTCTTCTGGTCAGTGTATTGTACCATATAGAGTTAATATGGGAAGGATATAATGGTAGAATTGCTAGAAAGAAACCATGTATTACCCAAATTAAGAAATATAAGATACTTAAATTTTCTAGAGCTTTTGAAAATAAATTAAAAAACTGGTGGGAATGTTTTTAATCGACAAATTTAAGTTAAACCTGCATGAATATGATGGTAGAATAATAGTTTTTCGACAAGTAAATTCAGAAATAAATGTCAAGAACTTTCAGCCTACTTTAAAATACAGAAGAAATATAATCATAACGTTCTTAAAAGGACTTCTAATTTTATCAAGATATTGATCCCAAACAAAGTATATGTTGTAAAGAAAAGATTGCTTTAAAACTGTCCAAAAGTGCGCTAAACCCCACCACACAGTACCGGCTTTAATCCCATTGAGAATCTTTGGAACGAATTGCAACGTAAGGTCAATATATACGAGTTACAGTGAAAGAAGGTTTGAGAAAAGCATTGCGTACAGATTGGAACAATGTTTCCCCACACTACACCAGGAAAATTGTAACAATGATGCCGAAATGTTTAAAGAAAGTTATAAATCGTTGTGTGTTTGCTATTAAATACTAACTGTATTAACTTGGAGGGATAAAATAATTTTAGAGGACATTTTATAGTAGTTTCTTTAAATAATATCTGTATATTTATGTGATCAACAGTGTCCACATCCGCATTCAATGTAGTTTTTGCAACAACACACACTTGCAACATTTGCTTTTCCTACGCCACATTATTATTTTGTTGTCCTGATACTTTTGTCTACTACACACTAATGTCAAACATAGTACACTTTCCTCGTAAAAGAATTAGGATTGGTAAAGAATGAATCATATTCTCGTTTGTAGGAAAATTCAATCCTAAATTGATGTGCTAAACATACTCCTTTCCATTTAAAAATATTATGTGATATCCAATATGGCGGAATCTAGGATGGCTGTCATTATGTCCACGCCCTCACTCAGTGCAGTTTTCGCATCAACACATCTGCAACCTTTTACTTTTCTACGTCTACGTGTCTCTGCCTGTCCAGATACTTTGGTCTACTAGATACAAATGTCAAACGTAGCACCCTATCTCGCAAACGAATGAAGATAGATTTTTTTTTAATGAGTTCTTCATCTCATCTGTGGGAACATTCTAGCCTAAATAGATGTGTCAAACACACCTCTTTCCATTCAAAAGATATTGTGTGGGGATGAAGTCCATACCCCATTCAATGTAGTTTTCGCATCAATACCCATCTGCAATATTTACTTTACCTCCATCCACGCGTATCGTTATTACTGGTCTGTCGTAACATTTTTACTAGCCCTATATTTTTTTCCCACATGTATGTTCTTTCAACACAAATAAACAGATATGTCTTCGTAATATTTTTCATCTAATAAGTATTTTTATACTTCTGAAGTTTTGCAGGCTATATCTCAGATTTCTTGACGTGGGGCCTTTTTGTCAGGGGGCCCTTCTGACCAGGGTCTTTTGACTCAGGCCCTTATGACTGGGGCCCTTTTGACTAAGGCCTTTCTGTTCTCGCCATTTTGTTCGGGCCCTTCTGACGTGACACCGGTTATAGGATAGGAAGACATCATATACAGAGGTACAACACTTATTTAATGCTACATTTTCCGAACGTAACCCAATTTTGAAGTCAACTGCCTAAGAGACCATTGAATGTTTTGCAGAAAGGTCGCAAACCGCATGCGATCAGGAAGGCCGAAACAATGTAGCAATTTGGCAGTTTCTTTGAATTTACAATCTTTTGTGGAAACTCCGCATTCATTGAAAACCAGAGTTGCTAACAAGTTAGGTGTTTCCCAGAGTTCAGCGCAATGAATTTTTGTACGCTATGCTCTTTATGTAAAGTCATTCTGAAGTATGATTAGTACCATACTAAAGAGTTCGATTAACATATGTTAATTGCAGCAGTGAAACCTTTAGTATGACGCTAATCATACACCAAAACGTCTCTGCAGAAGGCGGTATAAATTTAAACCCTAGGAGAATGCGTTTAGTGCATGAAATAACGGAAGATGAGTTTGATCACCGCATTGAGTTTTGCGAAGTAATGATATGAAATATCGATGACAGCAATATTGTCGTAAATGACATGGTATTCTCTGGTAACGTTCAGACTGTCAGCTTAACGTCCCACATTATGCCCTTTAGGATGACGATGATTAAAGCAAGTGAATGATGATGAAAGAATGGGTGAAATCAAAAGGAAACGAGGGTACCCCGGGAAAACTCACATATACAATATTGTCCACCACAACCTTACTTGGTCGGAAATCGAACCAGTAGTCCTACATACCAAAGCTAAGCGTTCTACCACTGAACCACCGTGCCCCTCCCTCTGGTATTCTTTGATGAAATGATATTTACCTTATATGGTCTGGTGGACCGAAAAAATTATCACTATTGGAGCGATGAAAACCCACATTGATGGGATGTTTCCAAGAACAGAAGTGCAGAAACTACTGACAGAAATAAACTACATTCTTAATTAGAAATATTACGAATGATATAAGAGAGATGTTAAATTAAAAGTAGGAATGCAAAATATTTTTTGAATACGAACTGTGGTTTAATTAGGAATACAGCTGGTAAATAATAATATTGGACTACAAAGGTATTCAGAAATCTTGCTAGAGGAAATATAAATATATTGAGATTATTATTATTATTGTTATTATTATTATTATTATTACTATCGAATTGAAAATTCAATGGTGCATCTGAAATCAGGTAAAAGATCAGAAAAAAGTACGTGTAGCCAACAAGTGGTAAGAAATGTGTGTAGCATTAAGGGTGCCAAGTAAACATGATTGGGAGCCTCTGATATACGATATTCCATTGAGGACGACCCCTTCTGTACACGTCGTTCTTTGTCTAGGCCTTACTGACATGGAATCAAATAAAAAATAATGAAACAAGAAGTATATTATAAACAAAAAATCCTTACTAAAAACTATTATATATATTTTCTCCACTAAATCTCATCAAATTATATATATATATATATATATATATATATATATATATATATATATATATATATAATATAACAACTTGACTTCGGTGAACATTATATTATTCTTATTATATATTAACGGTGCTAACCTAACACGAAGCCTTATAATAAGGATTTAAAAACGGCTGAAAGACAAATGACGAACATTACAAACAAATAGCATTTGTTTGTATTTTCTCTTGCATGTGATCAGATTTTATACGTATATAATTATTTTACATTACAGTATATTTTTTGAACAACTTGACTTTGATTAACATTACATTATGATCATTATATTTTAGAAGTACCAATGTTGCATAAAACCTTACAATACGATAAAAAGAGTGAAAAAAGACATTACTAACTAAAAGTATTTTTGAGATAAACATATTACATTTATTATATTTGAAAAGTACTTACTTAACATGAATCCTTACAAACAAAGAAAAATCTTTATATCTTGTCGATTAAAGTATATATATGTATGATTATTATAATATGTGATTCGGTTCTAAAAGGGCCAGTGTCACTTTTTGGCAAAAAATGAGATGTTCGTCAAATTTTAACGCCTATAAATGGATATTTTCTGTTGCAAGAAAAGCAAATGTTAATATGAATAGTGTATATATACTCCAATCTACTTCGTGTTGACATTAGCCCTTTTAGTCCCAAGTCGCAGATATATAAAGTATGTGAACTTACATTGATAAAATCTGGCTACTTTAATCTGTTTTGAAATTCTTCCAACTTATATTGGACATAAGTTTATTATCATCTTTGCTTAACTTTCCAAATGCCAAATATGATTGACATTTGTCTCAAACTGCTTACGTGGATTGCAAATTAAAATTGTGAACCAAGCCACGAAGATAGTTCTCTAAAGGTCTTTGAACATACTACTGTACAATAGTACGTACTCGACTTGCAGTTACTCTGTATTTTTTTCTGCCGGTGGCCAATACTTGTCTAGCAACTTCTATTAATTTGATGAACAGAGTGCTTCTTTAACCGTGTATATTCGACGATAACCGTTTGCGATAAGATAAAATTCGTTGCGCCATATAATTTTATGATAAAATTACGTGCATCTCTTTACTTTATTTCATAGTTCTACCATATTCACTTTTTAATAATCGGCGACAGTTGCCATCGAAATCCATACAGTTATACGCATACTACTACTACTACTACTACAACTAATAATAATAATAATAATAATAATAATAATAATAATAAATAATAACAGAATTACAATATCAATTACGTAAAAAATATCTTTGAATAAAGAAAAAGTAACTGTCACGCTGGGATTCGAACCCGGGTCACTGAAATGGCAGTTCTCTGCTTTCACACTTGATACAAAGATAATAAAATAAACTAGTAGCTATGTTACATAAACATAGCACGCACTATTTCTATACGTGTTGATGCAATTCAAAGAATGCGAAAATAATGTCTGCCGGCTTTTCTTCTTTAGAAATTAGAAGTTACGGTGAGGAAGAATTGCAGTAATATAAATCGGGACCAGTTAAAAACAATGAGGTAGCCTCATCTTGAAGAACGCTTCGCGATATTTTCCTCATTAACGAAGGTCTATATCACTTGTTTTTGAGTTAAAGAAGCAAACCTCGAGTAAGTCATTGTGATACTCATAAGGAACGTCTCCTTATACTAGTATTAGTACGAGTATTTTGTGTATAGTCTCACATGCAATGCTTTTAACTAGCTAATAGTTTAGGCGGAAGATGAAGTGACGAGATGGGTAGGTGTTTAGCGCATTGAACTTATATTCGGCGGACCCGAGTTCAAATCCCGGTCAGGTTCTAACTTTTTCAAATGTTTCAATTTCAATTTCAATACATATTCAGTGACAAGCAAGATTTTCTCTCTTCCAGAAAGAAAAGAATGTTGGAATGAGGAGAATTGGAGAAGGTCTCTCAATGAAGGCAATCATTTATTAACTTATTTCCAGCAGTTGTTCTAGATTTGATATTTTCGTCTACTTTCAAGCATTTTCTGATTCATGTGTGATCAGTGTTTTTATTTCTTTGAATCTACAGTATATAGTGAAATAATACATTACATACACAACAATATTGAGATTAACATATGATGTTCATTGGACAACACGCTCTGAACCAGAGAGGTTCATCTCAGAATGGAGAAATGTTTCGTGCGTCATCTCCTCACAATTTTACTTGCATAAAGACTGGATTCAGTGCGACCAACTGTTGTCAGTGCCGAGAAAAGTTACGTGTAAATTGGGTTGCATCTGTCCAGGCGTTCTCACAACTGCAAATTACCTGGACTCCAAGTTATGGAATTAGAGAACTTAAGGGGGAGAGACTTTTGTGGTTGGGTGTACATAGATTTTTCTAACACGACTAACACTATCTGCTGTTATCTAAAATATTCCAAGTATTTTTTTCTCTTTCTTTTTCTTTCCTTCTTTCCTTTTATTTCTTACTCCCGAATTTTGCGCCACCTTACTTCGGCAGCCAGAGCCGTTGCCCCGCTCACCCGCACCATGACACGGCACTGATCAATATCTACCTGCAACACTTTTCTCTGTTCACATGAATCGTAACTGGGCTGCCGTAATAACTTTGACTAACACTGTATACAGTTCCACATGTACGTTCTTTGAACACAAATCAGGTGGTGTCCACTGAATACTTTTAATCTAATAAGTATTTTTATATTTCTCATGCTTTTCAGGCTATATCTCAGGCTTTTTTTTTTTACGTGAGGCCCTTTTATCGCGGAGTCCTTTTGACTCGGGGCCCCTTTTGGCGCAGGGTCTTTTGACTCGCTCTATATTGCCGGGGACCCTTTTGACCCGGGCCCTTTTGACGCTGGGCCCTTTTGACTCGGGCCCTTATGACTGGGGCCTTTTGACGCGGGGCCCTTTTGATCCGGGCACTTTTGACGCGGAGCCCTTTTGACTCGGGCCCTTTTGACGCGGGGCCCTTTTGAGTCGGGCCTTTTTGTCGCGGGGCCCTTTTGACGCGGGGCCCTTTTGACGTGGGGCCCTTTTGACTCGGGCCCTTATGGCCGGGGCACTTTTGACGCAGGGCCCTTTTGACCCGGGCCCTTTTGACGTGGGGCCCTTTTGACTCGGGCCCTTATGACCGGGGCCCTTTTGACGCGGGGCCGTTTTGACTCGGGCCTTTTTGTCCTCGCCCTTTTGTCCGGGCCCTTCTGACGTGACACCCCTTCCGCATATTGCTTTGAAAAAGGATTCGCAGAGGAATGCTGCAGAGACGCGTGTGACCAGCTTGCTTTCATCCGCTCTGCTCACTGCGAGAAATGTTTGTGTGTTGACCACGCATTCATTCGTGATCTTCACGTCAACTGCAATTAAACTACAAATGGTGTGTAGGGTGGGTGCGCTATATATGGAATACGTTCCTAATTTGAAATACCAGACTATTTCGTCTACTATGTGCTGCCGCCGAGAAGACTTTACGTAAACTTGTACACAGTGACACCCTCAGTCTGCGCATGAGTGGTTTGCTGCCGAACGATAACAAAACATTTTCTTTTGTTGCAGAATATTTTTCTGAAGAACTTGAGTTTTTCGGACGTATCCTTCCAAGCTGCTGAATGTACACAAAAAGGCATGCATTATCTTTGAGTTTGTGATGTTTAGATTACATATATAGTGTACCATAAGGGCGTAAAGATTCAGTACACTGAGAATCACGTAAACGTGTGTAGGAAGAGAACTATCCAAAATAGCGATTTTCCTAATATGGAATACTAGCAGGATCCTAATATGGAATATTCCTAAATAGGTTCATACGTATGTGAACTAGAAGTGAAGAAGAATAACTGAATTGTAAGTTATATTATAGTCCGCGTCACTTGAATTGGCGTTTGGCGTCAACCAATAAACTTGCAGTACGCTGTTGGCAAACCTTCAGTGAGGTTTCTAATCATTCGTAAATGACCATATATATGAACAAAATGAACTACGAAAGATTAAATTTCTTACTGAAGGTTTGGAATCAGCGCACTGCGAGCTTATTGGTTGACTCCATACGCCAAATCGAATGACGTGGACTGACAGGCCTGACATATTATTTTAGACCGAACGTCAGCGAACATCTCCAAGTCGAGACGTTTGACATTTGTGTTGTCTGTCTGTGTGTCTCGCGATAACTCCTGAACGCGTGAACCGATTTGAATGAAATTTTCACAGATTACTTATTAGTTCAAATGTCCCAAATGCTGTGTCGTCTACAATGCAAAGTAAAGAGAACAGCACGACAGTACCAATTGAAATAGTGAGTCCTCTACCACAGCATTGCAGCATTGTGAGTCCACAACTACAGCCACAGCATTGCAACACACTTGGTCGAAAGCCAGATGAGGCTAAAGTAGTTACGAGCAATCTACACAAAAACGATTTAGAACCTGCCTCTTTCTCATCACAACGGGCCTTTACCTCATCTCTGCAAGTAGTTAGAAAATGTTTACATTTCCAAGCCCCTCCCCCCAAAAATCCAATCGAAACAGCCAAAGATAAGGACATCAAGTGGCTACAAGTTACAAAGTTAATCTGAAGAGACAGTGAGTGATTTGAACGAAGATCGTGAAAGTTTAAGTGATCCTACTGATGATGACGATGATGAGGAATGTGGACATTGTGGTAAGTTGTAGTCGCTTAGTGGAGGGGAGGGAGATTGGTTAAAGTGGACACTTTGTAAAAGATGGTCCCACGAAACGTGTCCCATGAAAGATGGAGAAAAATATGTTTGTGGCCAGTGTTTTGCAAAGTAAAACTGGAATTAAAAATTTGGACGCCTTAAAAGATATTAATCCAGTATGTTCGAACTTTTTCTTTATATAGGTATTTTTGTATACTTTATTTGTCGCATGTAGTTTGCTTCTCCGAATATTTTGTTTTACAAGCATTTTACAAACATAGGCCTAATAAAGAATAAGTCCAGTCAAGTTCGATAATTATCTTTGTACAACGTAGAATTCTGGTATTTCTGCTTTTTATGTTTTAATTATCTTAAGAATGTTTTTGTTTACTTGTCTTATAGACCTATAGGCCTCAATGCCTACAACGCGACATTTGGATAATTCGAGCTTGGGAACGATCACTGCTCAGACCGCCCATTCTGTGTGAGGTTTTCCCTTATTCTCCTCAGTCCCATCAGGCGTATGAAGAGATGGTACTTTTCTGGAGGCCGGACCGAGTCCTTTTCAATTCGTAGACTTATATTAAGGGCCTATGTGATTTCGGAGTTCGAGGCTTGAACACTTCATATACTTCTTTCCTTGAACTAATATCTAAGTAAATTTATTCCTTAAATAAACAAATAAATTGCTCGAATGCATCGCCCTTGCTCGAGTTGTCCAAATGTCGTATTGTAGGCAGACGCACACATTTGTTATAGTATTCCATTTTAAGAACAGATAGTGTTCCATATTAGAAGCGGGGTGTACCTAATATGGGAAATTGAGTTTCTTTCAATTTTGTACTATTGTAAAAAATCAATAATGTGGAACACACTTTCATACTTGTATTTTGTTTTACAAAGGTACCGCAAGTATTATGATGTATAAAATTTTTATTCTGGAATATGTATTTCTGAGAAATGAAGAAGAAACAAAAAGTATTCCATATTCGGTGCCTTTACCCTACTGTTCTCTATTTTCCTCCATTTGTATTCACGCGGGTGTAATATTCACTCACGACTACGTTAAACTTCTTTACGCATGTGTACAGAGTCTTTTCCATTGTCTTTTGTGTTACTAATATTTTTCCTTGCTATACTGTGCTATATCTTCCATATCAATGTTATGCAGCATTGGCAACACTGCGGTCCGGATGGCAACCCTGATTATGATCTTCGTCCATGATGCCCTTGTTATGTTTAGTTTCTTTCTTTTGGTTGACTTTCTTTCCCTGTTTGCACGAAATTAACTTTTCCCGTCATTCCTGACTTTCTCCAATTTTGCCGACATTCAATGTTTCCTCTTTCCTCGCTCTGCTCCCTATGGCCCTTAGCACCTTAAATTTCTGTGTTCTCCATATCTTTTCATGCTCAATCAGATGGCGTATGTCTTCATCTGATTTGCGCGACAACCATATGGTCCCTTACTTGTTAGTTTAAGAGATAGCTGAGTTAGTGGCTCCTTTTTCGTTCGAGATGTGTTGAAGAATTTGTATAGAAAAGTTTTGATTTGTCTCCCATCAATAATACACTGCTGTTTCTAACTACTGGAAGATTGACCTATGTAGTATACAACATGTAATAGCACGTTTTTCTGCTCTTATTTGATGTCTTAAATTAGGATTTTGTCTTCTTTGAGAGGTGCTAGGCCTGTAGTTCTGAGTAATGGCGTGGTAGGATAAAACAGGGACCTCAACAATTGGACAGAGCCGGTTAGTATCAGGTTTTGGACAACTCGTTTCGTAACGTGCGCAGTTGAATGTGTTTGTTTCATTTACTGATAGACTGTTAAAGATAAATAAGAATCCTTTATGGATTATGTAGGGGAATGTGAGACACGTTGCAACAAGGGGTACGTTGCAAGAGCGCTTTTTCTGCTTTAGCGTTGGCTTCACTGCTGTATTGTGACGTGTTTGAACACGAAACGGAAGAGGTCTCTCGTGATCAGTTTAACAACGGAGGTCCAAAGGTGCTGTAGACGTAGCGGGCGAAAGTTTGTTTTTCGTAGAGATAAGTATTTTTTTAAAACTTTTGTCTTTCTTTACTACATCTTACACATATCTAACAACAGTAAGTAACATGTGGTACCCCAAATAATATCACAACTGAACTATAATTACATTATATTTCTGTTCCCGTATTACCTGCTATTTAGTGATGAGGAAAGCTTTTATATACAAACATATCGATGGGGTAAATTGCAACATCTGTTGCAACATGCCCCATGGCATTGAAACAGATATTTTTGCCGGTTAAGCATTGTTATATGCACAATTGTTGTTGGTTATAAACAAAGAGTATTATGATTGTTGTTGTTATTATTGTCGTTATTATTATTATTATTGTCGTTATTATTATTATTATTATTATTATTATTATTATTATTATTATTATTATTATTATTATTAGGGTTGGCTGGTTTAAACTAGCGGTGGGCACAAAAACCGATTTCTCGGTTTTTCACCGAAACCGGTTATCAGTTTTCTTCAAAACCGGTTCCGGTTTTTTTCCCAAATTTGTTCTATTTCTGAGCAGAATAGTGTTTCGTTGTTCTCCGGAAACCGAATCTGTTTCCACAAAAATAGATTTATGTGTCTTCCAAAAGTTTTCACCGAAACTAGTTTTGGAGAAAACCGAAACAGGTTTTTGGAGAAAACCGAAATGTCGGTTTTTCGGGATGAATTGTATGCCCAATCAACATCTGTAGAATGTTAGATGTAGTGTCTTAACTGTAAAGGATGGGAAGCTTGTAGCAATGCGGACGAACATGATTATACGTTTATTTGTGATTTTTATTCTTAGATATAACAAAGCCGTGACCTAAAGTTGTTTCTTTAATGTCATTGGTCTAAGATAGTGTGGCCCTCTATTTTTCTGTACTTTTTAAGCTTACACATTTTTCAGTTGTATTCGGAGTTGCTGTACTAGTTCTTGGAGTAATTACAATTTTTTCTTGTAAAAGAATTTTTTTTTAGAATTATTTTTATGTGCCTGGTTTTCTCCGACCTGGTCGGACAAAACCGGGTTTTGCATACCCTCTGAAAAAATGATTTTGCTCTCGAATTTATGAGTTTCTTTTTCACTGAAATAAACATTTTTGTGTCAATAACAAATCTATTTACCATTTGAAAACTAATTTAAGCTATATCATCCATATAGATGCTGAGGAACAAGTAAAAAAAAATTGGGGCCCAGTTTTGTCCGATTTCCCCCTATATTTAATTTAAATTAATATTTGGACAATATTTAATTTAAACAGAAATTAAAGTTCAATATTTAACGATAATTCTGTGCTATATCATTAACCATACTATGTATTGTCGTTTTGCTAATTTGTCATAACGAAGAGTGTCCCGAGGTATACGTACGTACTTCAGTATGAGTTTCGCTTTAGGTGGTGAGATTGTCGTATAAAATAAATTTTAGGTTAAAAATAAAAGATAGTTTTTCTCAAAAACTACGCATGAGAATTTTCATTCAACCATATCATTTTGTTCCGCACAATAAGTTCTGTCGATACCTTATCTTCCATTACATCCTGATAATATTGTAGAATTATCTCGTTTATATTATTATTTATCTCATTACATGAAATAACAATGACTTAAAATTAGTTTTCAACTTACCCCTGTGTGGTTTCTTCTATTTTAAAACAGAACAGGAAACTTCTCACTGTGTTTTGCCTTCCGTTTGCTATGTTTGCATTTAAGCCTACTCGCTGACATTTCAATTTCTCGCACAGGTCACAGAATACAGCCATTGACACACTTTCCAATCAGATCTAACAAATAAACTCGATGACGACATTAAGTGTGAACTGACTTAACTATTCTGTTTTTTCAGACACACATTAAAATGACTTGTTAATCATGCTTTTTTTTTTAATCACACACACAAGTTCAACGAACTACTAACGGCGAGCCACCAGTCTTCTATGTAAACAGTATTATGTGAGATCAGGAACTCACGCGCGAACCACTTGCCAAGTGTTTCTCGAACCAAAAATAGAATCTGTTTTACTTCCGCCTCTTTATAAAACTTCTCTCTTTACAATATTACAGAAAGCAAGAGACAGAAAAGAAGAGCAGTATTGTTTGTTACGGCTTTTCTGATGCTTTTCAGGCTATGTGATCAAGTGGGTAATCCCGGTTCGATCCCTCACAGGATAACAATACAAACCGGAGCAGTTGTTCGGATATAAACCAGTTTAGCCTTAGGCTTCGTCTCAATGCTCAATCATGAAAAAGGAAGTCACGGTGACTCAGTTGTAGAACGTTCACCTCTGGTGCGGGAGTCGCTGGTTCGATCCCAGCTCGTGCCAAGTGGGTTTTGTGGTTGATAAACACCGTTATCGTGGGCTTCCTCGGAGTTCTCCCATTTCCTCCTACTTTTTTCATTGCCGCATTGCATTGATTTCTCATTATCACCTTCTCCTTTAGCCTAGTCGGCATAACTGTGAGACGTAAAACTAAAAGACTTCATTTTTCAATCATGAGAAAGAACGTTCCAATCAATCAATCAGAGAGTCGTGAACTTATAACGAAACATTAAGCACTAACATTCTATTTTACTAATTTAAAATTGACAATGGAAAAATGTTAACACGCTGTCCAGAAGAAAATATATGCATTGAAACATTCTTATTTCATTTATTTTTTATTTTTATTTTATTTTATTTTATGTATTTGTTTATTTATTTATTTTTAGTGATAATTCTTTTAGCATTGCAAGCTACACTCACACACACACAACTCACACAACTCGTTTAAAAGAAAGAATATCATTTAGCCCCTTTTAAAATTACGGGTTTTTAATGGAAATTTTAGACTTCCATAGTCTAACAATTTCGAGTCCAGGGTCAAGGATTTGCTTGACAGGCACCTGAAACTTCTACGTTTTGTGGGTTATATATGTGCCAAGCCTCATTGATACACGATTAGTAACTATAGAGGAAAGTATATAAATATGGAATACCATTTACTTATTAAGTAATTACTCGTCACCAAAAGTGAAAATATCAGCAAAATATACTTTGAAAGGTAAAGTAGAATGTTTACTACAGCACTGTGGAGTTACAATCATCACATGAATAAGACTAAGATAGATATTAATGATTTACTGAAAACATGCGATTTTTTCTGTTTACGTAAATGGGTCTAAATATGGAATACTTGTAATAATCTATTTACAAAACTCACAAATATAACAACATCCTCGGTCATATCCAAAATATTATACGTGGGACCATAATTCACACATAAAACACATTACTCACTGCTCTCCATGATTATCTTGTGAGAATTTTCCAACGGAAGAGAGACATTCTGCATCAGGATTATTGGGATAACTTCATCGTCTGGCTGAGAAAAGTGTAAAGACGAGTCTTCGAAATTGACTTCACATTATTTTGATGAATTGGAAGAGCTCTCTCTGTGTTGTTTTAGACGTTTGTTACTTCGTTCACGATATCTTGAGGTAGCTGTGGGCTCATTTGTACTGTTCTCCTTGCGCTATACGTGTATTGTTTATTATCTGGGTTTTCATTTTCTGTTTGTTGTCTGTTGGGTTTCTTTTCTCCTGCTGCTGAAGATCATTCTTATATGGTGAAGATGTCAAAACTGCAGCTAGTTCTGGTTTTCTTCCGATACTGCCCAACTGCTTTCTAGGATTTCGAACTGGTGTTACTTCCTCAGGACTAGTCAGACATTTATTTTTAGACCTCTTCTGCCATATTCTTAGCGTTGTCTTCGTGAAGAACTAATATTTTTTTTCCATTAGCAATAAATATTCCACTAATTTAAATTAGCGGATTTTCCAACTCTATAGGTAATACAGTTTTGCGTCCAAGTATTGTTTTGGCAACTTCCTAAAGTATAAAGTGGGGATTTTAATTTACAAACCTAAATAGAGTAGATCTTTGAACATAATATTTGGCCTGTTTTAGGTGTACCATTTACTTACTTCTGACCTAGAAGATGGCTGCTTGCCCTTTGTTTCTGATGACACTCTTTCTTTTTGGATGAAGGAATGTATGTATGATACAAAATAAAGAGGAAAAATAAAAGAAAATAGTGAGAGATACAATTATGGAATACTATTCCATATTTATCATCCCATTGGTATTCCATATTTGTATCCTTGCCTCCTCGGAGTGTCACATGATGTAGCAATGTACACCTTGTCTCAAAAAGGTTGAGCGCATTCTTTATTGGTGTTTTGAGGCAAAAATTTTCTAAGTCCAGCTTCGGGTATCTTCGGGAAAAAGTAAGCCAGGTTCGAACCTCCAAGCCAGCCTTTGCAATCGAGAAAAAGTTTGCAGATGTGTTTTTCTTCTTTTAAATATAATAAGACTTGTTACCAAGTGTTTAAAAAAGCAACATTGATTGAAATACTTAATGATACAATATTTCGAAACCTTGCACATACTTGTTTGTCATTTAGCTTTCTATACGTAATGGAGCATTTAAATACGTTAAAGAATCTTTCCATATGTAAAAGAATGCTCAAAATTAAGAAATAGAACATAATTATCGCCTGAGTACTAAAATAAAAGTCAAAGTAGAACAGAAACAGCGTTTGTCATGGATATGAATGTCATAATTATTTTGAGATCCGTTATACATCGCTAGAAGCTTAGTTCTAGAAGTCCTTGTGTTAGCTCATTGGTAAGCTGTCGGATTTCAAATCATAAGGTTGTGAGTTCGAATCCCATCTGGGTCAATACTTTTTTTAAAATTATATTTTCCGCAATGCATGAAAAATTATATAAAATAATTACATTAAAATACATAAGTTGTTTATATATAGCATAATAATTACAGAACATAGTAATTATTATGTTTAAAATATAACATCTGAGATAATTTTCACAGTAGGTCGTTATTATATATGAGAATGTTAAATACAAGTTCGGAAAATCGTTTAATAGCAATAAATAAGTTATGTAGTGTATTTATTTGCAGCTATTTGTCATACAGATTTAACTTCTCAATATTCTCATTACAGTATGTTATTTATATTCGTGAAATACAGTATATTCCTACGGATATAGGAAGTGTATAAACAGAGTATCCAAAGTCGTATCCTGCTTCAAGACACATAGCTTTTCCCGATCCCCTTAACGTCACGGGAAGAAACACAAATTCTCTTTAGAACGGAATGTCGTTACTTAGAGTCTCATTCGAATACGTTGAATATGCTTTTGTGTATTCATCTCTCTCTCTCTCTCTCTCTCTCTTTCGCTTTGTTTATGTGTGTGTGTGTGTTGCAGAATATCCCAAGTTGAATACAACATTTGCAAAGTATATGAGCATCATTGTCATCGAATACCAGAAATTGAAAGTCGTGTTTCTTCGGGTTAGGTTTACGTGTTCATGTTAGCTCACTGGTAGAGTACGGACTTGCCACTGAAGAGGTCTTGGGTTCAAAGCCTACAGCTAATTATCATTCTTTTGTTAGTAGGATTGCACAGAAATCGGATACAAGGAGGGGTTTACTTCTAGAAATATTTTCAGAAGCGTTTAGGTAGCCCTGAAAAGGGCTGTTTTCGGGAGTTAAGGCGGGGTCATTAATATTGTGTCCAAGACCCTTCTGAATTTATTACACGCTCCATTCTTCTGGGCATGGAATCTATTACATGGGTGACAAATCTATCTCCTTCCCCTACCTCCAGCCATGCTTCGGAAACAAGATGCCACAGGTCATCCTGAGTTCTTGGTGGATCTGCCTCAGGCCAACTTTCCCTTAGAGTACGCTTCACTTCTGCTCACATATTTTCCATGAGATTGAGGTCTGCTCCACGAGGCGGCCAGTCGATTAAATCAATCTCAGGGTGCCCTGCGAACCATTCCTGAGCCACACGGGAATTATGTATTGGCGACTGGTATTGCTGGAACTGAATTACACCATCAGGCTGAAACAGATGGCACCATGATATTACTGATAATGTCTAAGTACTGAGCATTGTCCAGATGTCCTTCAATTCTATGAAGCTGTCCTGCTCCGCGACTGGAAATCCAACCCCAACATAAAATAGATACATGGCCACTGCGATTGCAAGCAGCCACATATCCATGGTCATATCGGGTGCCTCTCGGACGATACACAAAAACTACGTTTTCCCAATTGAGACCCACATTCGCCTGTGCAAACGCGAGACGGTAATTTTGTGGTCGTCTGAGAGTTTTTCCTTCACGGCAGCAACACGGCCACGTAACCCAGCATGACGAAGCCTTCGCAGAGCTGTATGCTTACTACCAGGAAAGAGAGAAGCTTCCCTTATCTGTCTAGACGTCCTTAGTGGGTCTAACCGGGCTTCGTTTACTAATCTCGCATCTTGGGCTTCGGTTGACACATGCGGACGACCAGGAGATCGTAAATTACCAGTCTGACCTGTAGCACCATATTTCCGAATCCATTGCCTTCCTGTAGAGGCCGGGACACCTACTCGCCTGCTAGCTGCAGTTGCAGAATAACCTTCAAACTCCCATAAAGTAAATACTGCTGTACGTCTATCCATAGTTACCAATGTTCTGAGCTGTGAGAAGAAAGCAATAGGTAAAAGCTAGTACCTGACGTGTGATTGGTTACTTGCACGACAAGCCTATTGTGGGGAACAGCGTTGCCAGATCTAGCATAATGATGCTAGATCTAGCATAATTTGCATGTCTCTAGCGCCTAGCATCTTGCTTTTAGCAACCTGCCCAAATCTAGCACAATTTCAGCAAGTTATCAAAAAGCCGTAAAACCTGGAGAAGTTGGTCGTGGGAAGAAAAAGAACGGCAGAAATGTATCCAAGATCATCAGTCATTGTGATTTCCATACGGAAAAGAGCATTTACGTATGAGCTCAGTTATATTTCAGAAGCAGCTTCCGAAAAGCGGTCATGTTAGCTCAGTGGTACACCACCGAGCGTTTAAATCGTGAGTTCGATACCCGTTCAGGTGAGATTCCTTTATGATATTCTACTTTCCTCAATGCATGAAAATTATGTAAAATAGTTACATTACAATTCATCAGTTGTATATATTTTTCAATATCATCAGTTGTATATATGAGTTGAATATATATATTCATATCATCAGTTGTATATATCAGTTGAATATATATATTCATATCATTTCACGGCATAAGTAATTCTTATCTTTAAAATATAACATCTGAGGTATTCACAGAATGTCGGTGTGTTATGTGTGAATATTGAATACAAATTTAAAAAATCGTGTAATAGCAATAAATAAGTTATGTAATATATTTATTTGCAGCTACTTTCATCGCAGATAACTTCTCAATATTCGCATTACAGCATTTAGGTAGAGCATATCGAAAATCGGATCGTGGTTCAAGACAAAAAACTAGCTAGCCCCAAACTGTCACGTAAGAAATTCACGAATCGCAAAAGTAAAGTGAAGAGATTGAGAGCGGTAATTCCTTAATCGCTCTCTCTCAACTCTCTCTTATCTGCATTTATACATATAAAAGTGTATGTATGTATGTTCCATCATAACTCATGTATGCCTAGAGCAGGGTTTCTCAACCTGGGAGTCGCGGCCCCTAGGGGATCGCGAAGATAGGCGGAAGAGATAAATATAGTTAGAATCTAATACCAGAAATTATTTTTAAATATTATTTTTAATTTTGTTCTGATAGGCATACGTTTATTTTTTATACACACTGTAAAGAACAATAAAAAATAAGTCTACTGAACATTTTCAAAGGGTGTAGAATTCGTGTTACTATTCGGTTCAAAGTCTCTTGTCGTCGCGAATTCTGTCGAGAAATTTGAAGCTTAAAATATACAAAACGATAATCATGCCTGTTGTTCTGTATGGTTGCGAAACATGGTCGCTTACTCTGAGGGAAGAACATAGACTGAAAGTATTAATATTTGAGAACAAGATCCTTAGACGAATATTCGGACCCAAGAGGAACGGGAATGGGGAATGGCGGAAACTTCATAACGAGGAACTACATAATTTATACGGTTACCCAACATTGTTAGGGTCGTCAAGTCTAGGAGGCTTAGGTGGGCAGGTCAGGTAGCTAGAATGGAAGAAAGTAGAAACGCTTTGAAAGTCTTGACTGGAAGACCAAACGGAAAACGACCATTAGGAAGACCTAGGGGCAGATGGGAGGACAATATTAAGATGGATCTCGCTGAGATAAGAATACAAAGTAGAAACTGGATCCAATTGGCTAAGGATAGAAGTCAGTGTAGAGCTTTTGTGAACGCGGCATTGAACCTCCGGGTTCCATAGGCCATAGAGTTAGTTAGTTAGTAGAGTTGTTTAAAAATGAATTTAAATCAAAGAGGTATGATATAAAACTAATGAGAACTGTATATAGAAATACTAGAAAAATACACATGAAACAAAACCTGCACATTGAAATACAATTAAAATTAAAACCTAATGAGATACCTAAGCATGGTGTAATTTCACTAGTGCAGCAATGCCCGGTTCAATCTTCATGACGAATATTATCAAGCCGTTTTCAACTGATAAGTTATTTCTTATCTTTGTTTTAATGTTTACCATAAAAAAAACAAAAAAAAAAAACACTTTTGCACAAGTACGATATAGCAAATGGAATTATTACTTTTAAAGCAGCAATCACCAGACCAGGATATTCTTCTCTCCTCATCAGGCAGAACTTGTCCAAGTCTTCGTTACAGAAAACCAGTTGCAAAGACTTGTCGCATGATCATTCTATTATTTGGTCAAGAAGTTGTGGAATCAGATACGTTAATGACGTCTTCAATGAAGGAGTTTAACATCCATCTTGAACCAGCACCTTCGTCGTTGGGAATATAGATATTACAGTTACTGTATCCACTGTCAGTGCCGGGCGCCGAAAAAAGGGGCCACACATTTCGTAGGAAGTGTGTTACTCAAGTTAGGAAAGTGCATGTGCACATGTGTAAAATAGAAGGAAAAACGTAATAAAATGTGCTCAAAATTAAGGAAAGGTAGGGTTTATTTTGAAATGTTATTGAGCTTCGTGCCAACCATGGTGGCGCTTCGTAGCTAGTCTGTCGACGTCACTCATATATACTAGGGATGGCCATTTCCGGAAAAAGAGTTTTCCGGTTTCCGGAAATCACATTTTCCGTTTTCCGTTTTTCCGGAAAATTTTCCGTTTCCGTTTTTCCGGAAAATTTTCCGTTTTCCGATTTTCCGGAAAATTTTCCGTTTCCGTTTTTCCGGAAAATTTTCCGTCTTCCGTTTTCCGGAAAATTTTCCGTTTCCGTTTTCCGAAAAATTTTCCGTCTTCCGATTTTCCGGAAAATTTTCCGTCTTCCGATTTTCCGGAAAATTTTCCGTTTCCGTTTTTCCGGAAAATTTTCCGTCTTCCGATTTTCAGGAAAATTTTCCGTTTCCGTTTTTCCGGAAAATGTGGTCATCCCTAGTCTGTAGGAAGTTTAACCTTTTTAAGAGTTCTGGTATATTTGTATACCATGGCGTACTATCGTCTTTGACCGCTTGTTTAGGTTCTATAACAGGTATTTAAGCCGGGATTTTTTTATTTTTCAAGTCAAGAATGGACCAAAAAACACCGTAGATGTGTTTTGGAACCGGATGGTCAACTTGGCGGCGCCAAGTGGTACGAAGGGACGTGACTTTTTTCTTAAGGCAAATTTCAAAACTTTTTCACGCCTTTAGTTTTCAAGATATCAGATTGAAACTTGCATAAGGATTGTGTGTAGACCTACCTTTGGATATTTATCAATTTTTTTAGATCCCTACGTGAAACTGGGGACGGGCCCGAGGGGTGCAAGTGTTACGAAGGGGTGATTTTTTCAGAAAAATTCCGTTTTTTTCTTTTTTTGATTTTCCGGTTAAGGTTTATGATACCGACACGTGGTACCGTTGGTAAATATGCTCTATCGTGAGAAAAACGAGGTATGAACCATGATCCTACGATAAATAGTAAGGAAGCAGTAGCTGTTTGAGTGAAAGTCTAAAATTTTGGACATCCTTAAAGGACTTCTTGCAATCTGACGTCTTTGTTATATTTCTATCTGATAATTCATTGTTAAGAGCTCTTCTTTGTTCTACCAATCTCTCAAGCATTTCATGTATGCTGTTCCACCGAGTTTTAACTTGCTGTATAAGGAAATGTACTTCCAATCCTAATAACCTTTACTGTTTTTCCAGTTCTGACGTTGCCAACGTACTATATTTAAAGTGGGAAACAATCCGACTAACCACAGTTAACATTTTCTCGATTTTCTCTATTGCAAGTCCCTTATTTATATAGAGTTGTAGGGTCTGAGCAAAACAACATATGCTTGCATACGCAAGTTCTCGTACCGCACTTGTGATATTACTAGCATTGTCATAGACAATTGCATGTATTTTATCTAAAATGTTCCACTACTCTGCAACATGTGCTAAGTGCTGAGTTAGGTTTACCCTTGTGTGCCTCACTTCTATTTCAATTATTTGAAGGACTGAACTTATTGAACTTAGATGGAAGCATATAGTGGGCTGTGATTGTAATATAACCTGTGAAGCCCAGCTATCTGTTGTCAAATCAATCGATTCCGCAGCCACACTTCTCCTTAGAAAACAAGGCCTCAATACGGCGAGTCATAGTTTGCCTGGATGGTGAGTGGTAACTTGGTTCTACTTCATTCATAAATTCAAGAAATCGAATTGCTTCAACGAAAGGCAAAGGAAGAAGATCCTTTGATACCATATTACTTATTTTACTATGAAGCACCTCTGCTCTTGCGGAAGAACAAGGTTTAGGGTCTCTGATATAAGACAGAATTCTTTTCTGTTTCTTACGTACTACTATGTTCCCTTATTTGTAAAACATTTTTTCTGGGATCTTTCTGTTACTTTAGATGCATTTGAGCGTGCGCCAGGTGAAGCGATAACCTGAGATATAGAGGTAGCAGCACTTAGATTATCATCTACGTTTATGAAATAATAATAATAATAATAATAATAATAATAATAATAATAATAATAAAACACTTTGATTGCATTAGGAGTTCACAATTTAGTAACAAAACATGAATGTAGAATAATAAGTAGAGCAACCCACATTATGCTTTATTTTTTTCCAAATTATGCTTTATTATTAATTTCAATCATTGTTTTACATTAATTGTGTATAACGTATAATATTTACTATATATTAAATATTCTAAATATCTTGATCTATTTATTAATATTTTATGCAACCAGTTTCTTTCATATTTAATGAACTTTCTACCTAATGGATTGTAAAGAGAGGCTTTACTCGAGTCAGTTTTTTTTTTTTTTTTAATCACTTGTGTGCGCCTTAGAGGTGCATATATATAGAAAGGGAAAGTAAAAGATGCCACCAAAAAGTACAGAAAGTGCTCAACTTCAAGAGGTACACATAACAGTATAGTGTGGAGTTCTTGTGTACTATTCATTGTTGGTGGAAGTTTTCTTCTTTTTGTCCTTTATTTTTTTCTCCACGTCAAAAGATTAGACCAAAAAGTTTACAGAAATAAAAATAAGCTTTTCATTGTTGCATTGTTATGTTCTCAATGAGTTTGCATTGTAAATATTGTTTCTTAAAAATATTAATACAATATTTAAACTTGAAGTTAAAGAGATTTTTTAAAGAATTGTGCTATATCTTTTAAATTATGCTTTATGCTTTATTTTCTAAAATTATGCTTTTAAAATTAGTTTCTTCTGGACCCTTAGACAGCCACAACCATGTTCAAGGTACCAACCACATGTGCAGTGGCGTATTTAGGGGGGGCTTCCGGGCTTAAGCCCCCCCCCGAAATCTTACTTACTATAGTAAAGTATATGAAATATCTTGCAGAATTTTCACATTTTCAGGCAAAGCCCTCCCCGAAAGTTAGCAAAGCCCCCCCCGAAAGAAAATCGTAAATACGCCACTGCATATGTGTAAATAGCTATTATGCTTTTTATGCTTTGTATGCTTTTGGGTTGCTCTAATAATAAGTAAAACTTTCAAATGCATACAGAAACATACGTAGATAATAAGTCAGCATTGAGAACTGAATTGATGTATCGATGACTAGGTGTAATCGTCCTTCAGTTTAAGAGAAATTAGCGGGAAAAGTTACGAAGAGAATTACGTGGAATAGATCATTATATGAATAGCTGGCGCTAGTTTCAAGTAGTGTTACATACTATGGTATTTATAGTCAATAGTACCGGTATTTGGAATTCGTGACGCTAATAGTTGCAAGATGGTAACACTAGGGTACAGTGTAAAATTGAATTACATCAGTAGAATTGAATTTATCTTACGGGTTTAAAAGGTCTATGGCACAGGTCGGATGTAACTGAGTAATAAACTTACAGAAAAAAAAACATCGGGACGATAGGGCGCTCGAATCGAACATCGGCCTTCTGAATGTTAATCCGATGTTCTAACGCCTGAGCTCAGTTGGAATACGTAGTGTACTCCCGCCAATACTACTGCGTGTGGATTCTATAGAATCAATCTAGGGCGCCGATTTCTCTGTAACTTTGGGGATCCATTTAGATGCAGAAGGTATATATGAGGGTTTTAAGACAAACTGAATTCAAATTGTGCAAAATATTGTATATTTATAAATAGAATGCGGGGTCCACATGAACTTTAAGGGGGCTGCCCCCGGCCCCCCAGGATCTGTGACCTTGACAGATCACCGTGGTCACGATAAGCAATGAAGAAATGGTTGGAATATAAACATACTAGTTGTATTAATAACACACTGCCAGCTCTACTGCCAGAGTTCTGCCCTCAGGTACACGCATAATCGGGGATTCCCCGAAACACACGCATGATGGGAATGATCTGCAAGCCCTCACGCAAACAAAAAAAAAGTACATGATTAAGCAAGTGTACAAATAGATGTAGGAGGAAGGAATGTTTCGTCGCTGATTTACTCGACCTTTTTTCTCCTATCCACTGTTGAGTTGCGTTTCTATAGCACTAGATGGTGAAGAGCATTGCCTCATTTACAGGTTGTTTTCGCGTAGCATTTTTCGTTATATTTCTTAATGTAAGACGACCAATGTCACTATTCCAAGTGAACATTTTCATTTTCCGGAAAATTTACCGTCTTTCGTTTTCCGGAAAATTTCCGTTCCCGTTTTTCCGGAAAATTTCCCGTCTTCCGTTTTCCGGAAAATTTTCCGTTTCCGTTTCCGTTTTTCCGGAAAATTTTCCGCCTTCCGTTTTCAATTTTCCGGTTTCCGGAAAAATTATTTTCCGTTTTCCGTTTTTCCGGAAAATGTGGCCATCCCTAATATATACGGTGACATCGTACTATACTCTCGCCCCGGGCAATGATTTTCCATGGCACTGTTCACTATAAACAAAAAAAAAAAAAAAAAAAAATGGATTCTACTATTATAGAAATAGGATGTTAAAAATCCCACACAAGCTTATTATAAAACAAATTATAAAAGGGTCGCTGGCAAGAGCGTGTGATAAAAGGGGATCTTGATAGGAATTACATTGAGAACCACTGGCCTAGAGTAATTTTAACCACATTTCTTATAGTTTCAAAAAGAGTGCTGTCGGGTTACCTATGGTGAATGGGAGGGGGATACATATAAAAGATTGCTAGAAAATGATCGATATTAGATTCATAGTTTTCGGGGTCGCTTAGATAAATAGTGAGACTTTCAATTTCGCTTAACTCCGATTAAGCTCTCATTAGTAGGGATGGGCACGAACGACTTTTCTTTGAAACTCGACTCGACTCGAAACAGACATCTTTGAGGTCTACTCTTGGACTCGGCGCAAAAAATATCTTCCAACTCGACTCGGATTAGAGTCAAGTCGAACCAAAACGAGCCAAATCCTGTGTGTAGTCCTACCTAGACAATACATAGACAATAATTATTCTATCATCAATTATACTACTGTTACTACAAATAATAATAATAATAATAATAATAATAATAATAATAATAATAATAATAATTATTATTATTATTATTATTATTATTATTATTATTATTATTATTATTATTATTATTATTATTATTATTATTATGACAACACCGTGTACAAACATGAACGATAGATGGTTAGTAAAGGAATACTAAAAGCTAGTTGACTGCCGACGTCGGTAGTCATGAAGTCTACAAGGCAAGGACATCGTTCATTACCCTAAGCTGTAAGCGTCGGTGGACTACAGATGGTCAACTATTAACCTCTCGCCAGAAATTGGTGGCCCCGCAGCGACGATCCGTGATGGCCCAAGTTCCATATTGAAAACTTTACTACCAGCGGCAGAGACGCGATGAAACGCCAACGAACCACAAAATTACTCTCCCAAAATAGTTAAAATGCCTATATGTGTGATTTGTTTATATTTAGGTGAAACAAAAAAACACAAAACAAATACCCCGGGGTGGACGCGAACTATCAATATTACGATTAGTAGGCACTTGTTCTTCTGACTTCCCCACGGAAACGATCATAAAAAGCTTGGTTGTTGAAGGATAAATCATTGACGTCTTAATTTAGCCAATCAGACAAACCCCTACATCTCGAGTTCTGGGAGGTCATACCGTGAACCGTTTCAGATTTATTGCTTTCTGGTGGAGTACTATCCATGCGCAAAATTTGAGCATAATAGCCGACATGCATCTTCGGTGCCTCTTATCTTTAGTACAATTTTAACCAGAGATGGTGTGGGTCAATGAAAATTTGATCCACGACCCACCATGACCCACTATGACCCACCACCCAAATGACCCATTGGCCCACTCTGACCCATCAACCATCGTGATCCACTCTGACCCACCACCAACTATGAACCACTCTGAACGATTGCGACCAACTCCGACCCACCAAAACCCATCGACATCAACTCTGACCGATGACCCACGTCCTCCTCTCCATTGACTAAAGAGATTACACTTGTAATAAAACAAGACTGTGAAATTATCACTTATCGAAGTTTGAATTTCTACCGTCATTGGCTCAAGCTCCTCTTTGTTACAATACTGGTGGGTCTGACCTTTACGATATATAATGGCAAAGTGTTTCTCATCTTCCGAATTAAAATGAATTTAAATTTATCATATGTAATTATTTCTTTGTTGCCTTACAGACACATTTCAGTAGAAAATAGGGTGAAATTTAAAAGTTTCGAATCAAGGAAAAGTAGACCAACGTAAAAAAAAAAAAAAAAAAAAAGGAGAGAGAGAGAGAAAAAAAAAACTAATTTTCTATATAATTAAGTATGCCGTACTAATTGGAAATGCCCATGTAATTAAGTTTAGAATACAAATTTTATGGCCATTTTTCTCTAACTTTATGGCTTGATTGCCTTATGCTCGGAACGCTCCATATATTAAACATCAGCTTCAGCTATTATAAATAGAAAGCAGTGGGTATAAAATTCAAAAAGAACTTTAGTTTGCATTACTCGATTTTTTTCTCAACTAATATCAATCGTTTTCGATTATTTTTACAAATCAACCCACTACCAATTTTCAATATATAGAAAATGCACCCCCGTCCCCCCGCTCATAAAAGACAATTTAAAAAAATGCCAGGGCATATTCTCTTTATTTTTAATAAAGAGTTAAATGCTGAATTTCAGCTCTCAGTTGAACGGTTTGTGAGATACAAAATTTTTCGCAAAAATTCGGACTTCTACTCCCCCTAAGGATATGTATTATAATGAAAGTGACACGCGTATGATAACTTCCCAGTTGGGATTGGAGCCTGATTATATACCAAACGTCAATTCATTTGACTTTGCAATTTGACCGTGATGATTACGCAGACATAGTTACTTTCAATTTTTTATGATACATATCCTTATTTCATATGTTACAGATGATTCAAAAATATTTTTTCAAGCAGTTAGCTCCTCTAGAATCTCACAGGCTGCATCCCAAAATCCAACTCCTACTATCCTATGACAATCCAAAAGTGACTGAACTTTTTTTATTAGGAACAAATGACAAAAGAAAAATGGAGATCTTGAAAGTAAAATGTAGAAAAGCTCGGTGCCCCCAATAACTCCATATTTCTCCGCCCCTTCATTCCGAACTTAAAAATAAAACTTAATTCGAATATGGTTAATTAGTGAATTTATTACAGTTAAATTCCACTCACTACATGCTACAGCTACAACTATGTAAGAAAAAATAACAACTGTGAAACATGTTCTGAATTACTATTACATTTCTTACGCTATTATTAAACATATTAGAATAGTAAAAGAGGATTGTTCGTGAAATAGTATATTTGCTCATGATTTTTAACTTTTTCATACGGAAAAAAATTAAAATATTATTCAAGTTTTAAAATTTGCACTCTGCAAATATGTTGCCCTCTAGGCAATGGGACTAATGTGGACTAATGGGAAATGCTGCACTCTTCGCGGCGCTGAAAACTTATGATTCGATTCTAATATCGGTTGATTTCGATATCTTTATGTCGCTACGTAACCACCCTGGGTGCTAATGGGAGCTTAATTGGACTTGAATTGAAAGTAGAGCTATTCACCTAAGCGACCACGAAACTATGGATTCAATAATAATATCGACCCGTTTCTAGCATTTTTGATATGTATCCCGACAGTACTCTTTTTCCAGACTGTAAGAAATATAGTTAAAATTGCTCTAGATATATCAGAATTATGTTGAAACACACACATAAATCCACTTTTATATTCTGTATAAATAGAGAGAGAGTGAGCGAGCGAGCGAGCGAGAGAGGGCGACTCAAGGCATCACCACTTCCACATTGCAAAAGCATATATCAGGAATTGAATTGAAAATCTATGTAAAGACTTTCTGCTGTGGCATGCTTCATAAGGACAATTCCAGTCTACTCACGTGACCTTTGGGGTTCATGAATTTTTTTGCGAGCGTTCCGACTTTGGATTCTCTGTTTATACCCTCTGTTTATGCATCGAATAACTTTTCAAGAACATAAATGACATTCTATATTATGAATGTTGAGAATTACTCTCTATATGACAAATAGCTGCAAATAAATACACTACATGATTTATTTATTGCTATTGAACGAGTTTCTTAACTTGTATTTACATCCTCATATATAATACCGACCTACTGTGAAAATTATCTCAGATGTTATATTTTAAACATAATAATTACTATGTTCTGCAATTATTATGTTATATATAAACAACTTATGTATTTTAATGTAATTATTTTATATAATTTTTCATGCATTGCGGAAAATATAATTTTAAAAAAAGTATTGACCCAGATGAGATTCGAACTCACAACCTTATGATTTGAAATCCGACAGCTTACCAATGAGCTAACACAAGGACTTCTAGAACTAAGCTTCTAGCGATGTATAACGGATCTCAAGATAATTATGACATTCATATCCATTACAAACGCTGTTTCTGTTCTACTTTGACTTTTATTTTAGTACTCAGGCGATAATTATGTTCTATTTCTTAACTTTGAGCATTCTTTTACATATGGAAAGATTCTTTAACGTATTTAAATGTTCCATTACGTATAGAAAGCTAAATGACAAACAAGCATGTGCTCATATTAATAAAAGGTTTCGAAATATTGTATCATTAAGTATTTCAATCAATGTTGCTTTTTTAAACACTTGGTAACAAGTCTTATTATATTTAAAAGAAGAAAAACACATCTGCAAACTTTTTCCCGATTGCAAAGGCTGGCTTGGAGGTTCGAACCTGGCTTACTTTTTCCCGAAGATACCCGAAGCTGGACTTAGAAAATTTTTGCCTCAAAACACCAATAAAGAATGCGCTCAACCTTTTTGAGACAAGGTGTACAAAACACTTCAACTCTTTTCTGCTTTGTACGAAAATGACCGTTGACATTTGTAGAAATGTAGACTACAAAGTGACAACGATTGAACTTCATTAAGAATAAAATTTACTCCACTGAAAACTTACCTACAGAAAACTCAGTAACCAGAAAAAAGTATCAACAGCTGTATCACACTGGTTCTTTCGTCTAACACTTTCTACTCAGGTGTGGCGTAATATCCGTAGCTCTATAACAGTCTGCACCTATCACCCCTACGCGACAGCACCATTATCCGCTATAGGTCGGTATTCCATATTAGTAGTACTATTCCATATTTGTATCCTTTACTCTAAAGATATAGAACGTTTTCGGATAAGGATATTAATTTTTCGTAACAACTATGACTTTATACGGAGAGAGAGGTTGACAAACAAGGAAGGGCGATAGGTGTATGTATGTGTGTTGCACTGTTTCTTCAAGACATATTTTTGGGAGGGCACTGCCCCCTTCGAGAACTCTGAGAGTGTCCCACGGAGGAGACCAAAATAATTCGTTTATAATATAATAATAATATAACAGTACTAGCAGTGCACCTCCGAATATAAATGTGCCTCCCCGGAATATTTTTCTGAAATACTGTGTGTCGGGGTGAGAGAGAATTTTATTGGTAGATCGAATGTCCTGCATGTTCCTCTGGTAGCTCAGTTGGTAGAGCGGTGGACTGTAGATGAGTCGTAATGATCAGTTATCCATAGGTCGCTGGTTCAAATCCGGCCCGGAGGAATGTCTTTTCTTTTAGTTGTCAAATTTTCACAAGTGTGTTTTTCACTTTGAAAAAAATTATTATATCAGCTTAACGTCCGACGATTATGCCCTTTAGGATAAGGGAGACGACGGTGAAGCTAAATAAACGACGATGGAATAATTACTGGAATGAGAGCGTGGGAGGAAACGGGAGTACCCCGATACAACCTACAGGCACTATGTTGTCAACCACAAACTCACTTGGTCGGGGATCGAACCAGGGACCCCAAACACCGGAGGTAAGCGCTCTACAACTGAGCCACCATGTCCCGCGTTATTCAGTTCGAGTTTCATATTTGATACACCCGAAAAAAGGAAGTAAATAAAATGAATTATATGAGAACACAGGAGATGTACACTCAATATGTATAGTGAAGAAAGAAATTACATGGATAGAATGTTGAAACAGTTGAATACTTTCACCACGGGCAAAAAAAAAAAAAAAAATCGAGAGACAAGTATCAGAGTACAAAAAAATGTAAAGATGAGATAAAATTTGTTTGGAAGATGGAATTAATATTAATTTCTTTTAAAAGAAGTTACCAAACGCACTCGCGTTCGGCCACATACAACACTGGCATCCCGAGCCAAAATCGAACTTCCTATGTTTAACATTACTAACATACGTACTCTCTGTCAGAAAAGTAAATGTACGTACACCTCCTTTATGAGTCTGGCATTCTGCGATCTAACCATGGAGAATATAAGAATTAAATTAATCAAAAGTGTAGTGAACCGTAAGGAGAATAGCCTAATCTGAATAAGACATTGAAGACGTGCACAAACTCTAAATACGAATAGTGCATGGTGTAAATAATTCACGACGCCGAAAGAGAAAGCCAGAAACAGCTGCTAAACGGAGGAAAAGGAGTAAAAATTGTCGAAGTGGGAACGTAAAATACAAATGCCAACAAATATATCAACAACTGAACACTTACCAAGCAGCAATCTTGGTGTAGTGGTTAAGAGGCTAGAATATAAATCCAAAAGACGTCAGTGCGAATCCACTCCAAAGAATTCTTTTTATATTTCTTAATAATGCATACAGCACATGAGAGGTGGTAAAAGAGAGCGTATTACCCGTTTGTAGGTACCAAAGGGCAGTGATCGAAAAAATGAAATTTTCCCGAATTTCACACATGTGAGTCTCCACAATAGGCGAATGTCTTCAGAAATGTGCCTATTGCACAGGCCATCATGTCAGAAATGTCGCAAAATGTCTATTCACTTTTGCCAATCATCACCCTCTGAGACGAAAAATACCCTCAGTTCGAAAGTGTCTCTCTTTCGCTCTCTGTATATATATGCATACAGAGAGAGAGAGAGAGATGTTCCCGGAACTGGGAGTGAGATGCGTATCTAAATATCGACGAGATGGTAAATAGAAACTTACATAATAAGAATGCCTAATATAAACAGCTATAAAAAATCAAACTGATTATTGCAATCATTATACTAAACTGTCGGTTCACCAAAAGTTCCAAGATACGAACCACATAAAACTCATATCCCGAATGTCAAACGTTATGATCCACAACTCCCTCTCTCCCCAAAAGTGTCCTGTGCAAACAATCACACAAGTTCTGGGATGAGGAACCATATTGAGACCACAATACTAAGCTATATAAATGCACTCTAGCAGATTCCTATTCAGTTGTTTCTTCCTACAACTAGTTTTACTCATACAATATGTAACAGTCCTGTTTATACACGTTGATTTTTTTCTGATATAGAACTTTATTCCAACTAAAATACAATACATGGCCGCCAACCCTAACCTAACCCAGGACAAATCTAAACAAACCCAGGACAGTGAAAAATATATGGAAATTTCTTTCTTAATAAAAAAAAAATAAACGAGAAATACAGAAAATGCATTTTCTGGCCATCTGCGAAGATGTATCTATTCCGAGCACCAGTCTTTATTTCGTTTCTTTCGGATATAACTTGCAATTCACACAGTTAGAATGAACACGTTAGAGTTGAGTTGATTTCTGTTTTCTTTCTCTCTCTCTTTCTTTCTTTCGTTCTTTCTTTCTCACATACTATTCATATGCATGTGCTTGTTCCAGAATTAAAACCGAACCAGAGCCCAAGTGGGCCGTCTGGAAAATCTAGTTAATGAGAATTTCGCCATCGTGTTTTCCGTGCTTTGGGGATAACATCTCCAGTCCTAGTCAACTCTGAAAAAATGCTGTTTAAGCATAAGGAAATATGTAAAATCTTATTTATCCCCCGGGTTACAGAGTCTCAATCGAATCAGCACGTCACTACGGGTTCGAATGCTCGACCGAGTGGTGGTCGATAAGCTAACTCACATCACGCGACTGAAGCGATGATTCGTTTCAGCACCAACGTGTTCATTTGGCGTGGGAGTTCAGGGTTGAATTCCCAGCCAGAACTCATGTGGCTCGGATTCCACATTAATCGGTAGGTCCCCGTCTCATAAAGCCTCGCTGCTGAACAGGACGTTAAAATCAAAATCAACTCAACTCTAACGTGTTCATTCTAACTGTGCGAATTACGTTATATCCGCAAGAAACGAAATCGAGACTGGTGCTCGGAATAGATACATCTTCGGAGATGGCCAGAAAATGCATTTTTTGTATTTCTCGTTTAATTTTTTATTAAGAAAGAAATTTCTATATATTTGTCACTGTCTTGGGTTTGTTTAGGTTACTTTACCACTTGGCGGCCGTGTATTATTTTTTAGTTGGAAAAAAGTTCTATTTCAGAAAAAAAATCAACGTGTACAAACAAGACTGTTGCATATTGTATGAACAAAACTAGCTGTAGGAAGAAATAACTGAATAGAAATCTTCTAAACACGAAATTTCTAAACACGGTCGGACACGCGCACACTCGTTTTAAATAAGGATTTTATATATCAAGTTTCATCTGACAAACGTGATATATTCTATACGAGGGCCACTATTTATATTTTGAGACTTGGCAACACTGATTGTAGTTACGCGCTATTTTTTGCTTGCATAGAAACGTTTGACAATGTTCGCCATGACATGCTTAAAATGTTTTGTCAATAGTTTTATTTGTGTTATTTACGTTGACTTGAAGATTGCGTGACAACAGAAAAATGGAATTAACTCGTGAAAATTTTCGTGCGATGATTTATTACGATTTTCGACGCGAATTATCAAGACAAGAGTGTATCAATCAACTTGCTTCCACATTTGGCAATAGAGCCCTATCTTTTGCCACTGTGAAACGCTGGTATAACGATTTTACTCATGGCCGCTATTCCCTCACTGGCGAAATTCGCAAAGGTCGTCCGAAATCAGTTGCTTTTCAAGAAAACATTGATGCTGTGCAAAACCTAATAATGCAAGATCGTCATGTGACATAGTGTGAGACTGAGTCAACCCTAGGCATTAGTGCCACCAGCATATATAAAATATTACGTGATCATTTAGCTGTGAGAAAGGTTTGTTCTCGTTGGATCCCACATAATTTGACAAAAACTCAAAAAGAAGCTCGCGTCTATTGGTGCACACGAATGCTCAATAAATACAATGACGGTGCTTCAAAAGACGTATATAAGATTGTAACGGGTAACGAATCATGGATATATGCATATGAGCCGGAACGTAAACAGCAGTCGACTGTATGGGTGTTTCAAGATGAAACAAACCTAACAAAAGTTGTTCGCGCCCGAAGCACATCGAAACAAATGGTCGCCTTTTTTTTCTTCGGGGAAACTGGTTATATAGCAACTGTGCCTTTAGAGGAACGTAGAATGATCAACTCTGAATGATACACAACAATTTGTTTGCTGGAGGTTTTTGGTCAAGTACGGAGAACAAACAAGCGCCGTCAGATCACTCTTCATCAAGACAATACGAGCTCTCAAACATCTCGTCTAAAAACCTACTATTTGAACACTCAAAAATCGAATTGATGGGACTTCATGTCAGTGATATATGGTGTTCATTGGGCAAAACACTCTAAACAACGAAGATTCATCTTACTTGTTATACTGAATCGCTTGTTAGACTGGAGGAATGATTAACCTTCGTTTTTCATTATCATTTGGCCACGAAACAAACGCCTGAGAAATATGCAACCCCTGTATACAATTGTGTGGTGTTGGAATGTATAGCTCGTAGAATATATTGCTTTATAATTTCACACTTCCAGTGTACCTCTAAAAATGTAATAAAGAAATAAAGGCCCTTTTTTTAATATTCAATTAGAACTGGCCAATCTACACCAAATTTGTAATGGACCACCGAAAATGGCACGTTTCTAGCTCTTGTGGCTTCCGAGATCTCATTGTCAAAAGGATTGGAGACAAGCATATATTTTTTTTTCTTTGAAGACAAACATATAAACTTTTCTAGCATTTTAATATATAGATACTGAAATAAATTTGGAAGTTGAATATACAAATAAAGGAACATCTGAAAATAATGAGACAATACAAAAAACAACATTAGTGCGTAGTTATGTCTTGCAAAATATTTTATTTAACTATATTGTAAGTTTTAATGCATTTGGCTCTGTTCTCACAATACTATAGCATTGTTTTTTTTAAAAAATTACATGCTTCTATGAAATTCAAGAATTTGTAATTACTACCCTGAAGCTCATACAGTATATAAAGCGAAACTAGTAGTAATTAAAGTTGCATTCGTGTTAAGATTAAGAAAACTTCGGCAAGTTTTGCAATATGTTTCATGTATTCAATCATACCTTATATATATATATATATATATATATATATATATATATATATATATATATATATATATATATATATATATATATTTCATTATAATATATCATCATCTATCTAATATTTGAATCCAATATTTTCAAATCCTTGTAAGAAAGTTCAGTCTTGTTTGTATATCGTTACTGCACGTGAAAAATATAAAATAGAAAAAAGAGAGAGAATAAGCTAATTTTTGTATGAGATTCTTAAGGTGAATCACTAGGTGTCTTCGGTCCTATGCTAAACGCGCCTTGCATAGTGTGGTGTTGCCAGATTGTGTCCAGTGTTTACTGATGCTAGATAATAAAGGAAAGTAGTTATGGAATTCTGCTTGGATACTTACTGGAGAAATTAGGTTTCGACCCTTACCGCAATTTACAGCTAAGTTCCGCTTCTCGAACTGCAACGCTGGAATCCAGAAATTTTCTTATTGTAACTACCGCAGTAAACGTACAAATTTGGCAACAACGCATTTTGGTGTTCTGCGCAAGTTTCTTCTCAAAATCTATTTCCTTATATGCAAATTAACATTTAAATAAAATGTGAAACATAAAGCAAAAAATGGTCAAACAATATACCTATTTCGAAATAAGATCGTTACTTTAAAATACTTTACGCATACAAATAAATATTTCATAAAACTGAGTACTTCTAGTAAGATCTAACAGCAAGTGCCATCTTGTGTGCTCATTGTAAAATGAATCAAATATTTTCTTTTATTTGTTATCTTTTTCGATATCAAAGAGGCACACCAAGTGAATCAGTGTCTTGTGTCGTAGCTGAAACATAATTCTATCTTATAGTACAATATTTATAACATGTAACTTTTTATTGCGCAGTAATTAAGGTAATGAACTCAAATATGTATTGACTTCCGGATGGTGATCCACCTTAATAATGATAACATAATTCATTACTACGTAAATTGATCTTAAGTTTCTATTACATAACTTCTTTTGTTTACGGAACTTGGTTTTACATGTAACTTTATTTAACTATTATATTTATGTATATTCCAGGACATTAGTACATATTTCAGAATAAAAGTAAACTACCTCGTTTTAATGTAAAATCTTTTTATGCAATAATCACCAAAGTTCATTCAAGATTCACAGATTTTGAAATCTTGCACATAAGCCTGCAAAATAATTTGTCTGAAAGAAATACTTTTTGTAAGCTTTAACACTTCATGCAAAGAAATAACTATTTTCTTTCAAATGCCAACAAATATATATGAAAAGTTTTTTTCTTTTTTTTTTAAATTTTGGACACAGGTTACATAATTCCGTAATTATTTTTTCCTTATCTACAATCGGAAATTAAAAAGACAAATCAATGTTTACTATGATCATACTATCTGAAAGATAATGTCAAGATTATAAGCCTATATTCCAAAAAATACAATAATATTTGATAAATTTCAATATTTATTGAAGAATCTTACCACCATTGCAAATACTTGATACAAAATCTGTGTTGCATACAGTAGTCATCTTCCTAATGCATGTGTTGACAGTACAATATTTGGAGAATGTCTGTCTTCTCAATTTAAATATTATACTTTCACATTAAAATGTATTCCGTTATCAATTATGTTATTATGTTTTCCAATGTATAGTAATCAATACAAGTTACCACTATAGGATAGCAATTTCGTTGTACAGTATACTCACGACTACCCGACCTGTCAATCTGGCGAAAGGGCAGGCCGGATAACAAGAGAAAAGCCGGACAACGAGATTCTAACTCCCCGGTCCTCCCATACTATTAAAAACGAACTGCTTTCCAAAACACCACCCTCATTCGTATCTTCTGATCTCTTAATATTGGTCAGAACTTTATAAAGGTTTGTTACGTACTGTACTGTGCGTTTTAAAAATTTATTACGGAAATAGAAGTCCAAGAACAAATATTGTATACATTTTAATATAAGTTTTGTAATGTCTAACTTAATACCAGGAAACATAAAATGACGTACACTGTACATAGATACATAGGTACAATTTTAAAATAAACAAAACATTAACTCAATGATATTTTACTGTTCACCAATAAATGATTACCAGAATATGAAAAGGTAGACCTATGAAAAAAGTCAACACCTACAGTTTAGTGTTTGAAAATGTCCTTGATAGATGGCTGCTTCTTCTAGACGAAGTCGCGTTTTTAAGAAAGCGTTAAAAATTCGAATATGGACCCCAGTGCTCAGTGGTAAAACACCTTTTGCGTGTGATTCAAGCTTCCGTCAAATGGGCTTTTTAGTAGACAAACACCAAGTCGCATGGATTCTTTGGAGGTTTCCTTGTTTCCTCCCACTTTCGTGATTCTACCATTATCACAATCTCATCACTTCCGTCTCCCTTAGCCTCGGTGCATAATCGTGAGACGTTAAACTAAAAAAGAAGTCGAGTAGATTGTTAAAAAATATTCCTCATTTTATTAGGAACATTTCTTAACTAGGCTAGATAATCAACAGTCTACCGTATACCAATAAAATATTTCTATTGGATCTGTTACAACAGTATTTAACCAAAATATATGTTTTCACTAACAAATTAATAAAGTATCATAAAATTTGCAACTACTTCGAATTTACGAATTTCACATTTTTATAATATATACTTCTAACAAAGTTGAATTAGTTCTGTCTATTGTAGTAACACTAAGGTTTTACAGAATGAGCTATGTAAACTCTTAAGAAAAGAAATTCCTTTCTTACCTTCTAATCATGCTAAATTATATCAGTGCTGTCGAATAGTTTTTCCTCTGGGGTGTTGAGACCAAATGTATTATCGTAATTTTTATACATCTAGTTTAGTATCACTGTAAGTAAATTTTGTAAGTGGTAGATCAATTATTTATGTCACTTAACAATTAATATTTTTCTTTACCTTAATAACAACTTTACAAAGTTAATCCTTTAGCATCCAACTTGGAAATCTCTAAAATGTCGAGAAAATTACCAAGAAGTAGTATGGGTAGAGCCTTAATGCTAATGAAGTAAACTGTAAAATAAATCATGAAAATCTTCATACTTAGATTCATGAACTGTTGAATGTTAACTTCCAAACGTTATCTAGAAGTCAACTGTATGTCGTCAACCAATTTACAAATACTAGTGGAGAAACTCATCAAATGTAACCACTATCAACCATAAATTTTACTACTTCCGCTAATCTTCTATTGTCCTCTATGTCTGTTATTGGTTTCAAAATCCAGATATCAGTTAGGGGAATAGCTTCATTGCCCTCGATTAGATCAATGTCCGGAGCATCTTCAGAATCACACAAAGTAAATGGGATTGACTCTATAGACATTCCAAGTCCAAAGGCAGCAAACTCCTTTAACTCTTTCTCGAATATTTGGTCCGAGAACAAATCGGGATTCGAACCTAACTCGTTTAGAAAGTTAGTTACACTTGTGTGATATGCTTTAAGAAGATCCTGTAATTTCGAATCTCTCAGTGGCTTTGTTGTACAACTACAAATGAAAAACATGACATCTAAAACTGGTGAAGAACAACGTGCAAGTTGAAAATCAATTATTTTAGCACTGTGTAATTCGCCCTTCTCATTATGCTTAAACATAAAATTTGGTAACCACGCGTCCCCGTGACTTATGACTGATAGTGGTTCTCTTGGTTTTACCCATTCGATCAACCTGTCATATAAACCAATGGTGAATTGTTTGAACTTAGTTTCGTAAATACTGCCTGGACAAATAACGTTCAAGGCGTTAAGTGTAATGTTACAAAATATTTCCAACATACCCCTATACCATTCCCGATTGCCTTCATGATAGTATGTCTCGCTTAAAGAACTAACAATTTGTTTGAAAGATTCTGGATCCTGATCTTTTAATGCAAGCGATAATGCATGGAATCTACCCAGCTCCTTTAAAGCCAATTCGCAATGAGCAAAATCTATACCTTCTTGCTTTTTCAGGGCCGAATACCCATCAACACACAAATCTTCCATAATAATAAAATCATTTTGACCATCTGCAAATGCCTTATAACACTTTGGGAAAGCAGTAAAAGGGTTTTGCACTTTTCTTTGCTGTTGGAATTTCATCAGTTTGGGCACAACAACATTGTAAAATGATACTTCATTTTGGAAAAACTCAACTGACTTAAACGTTTTCCTACGGCCAATATTAAGTGGTAAACACTTTAGCATTACCGATTGAGATATTTTATCTCCATTTCTTCTTTTCCCACTAACCACTGCGCGGTACACTCCAGCAAGAAAATTGTCTCCCTTACCGGATCCTTCGCTTAGTTCAATGTTATAGAGTGTAAGGTCATCACTGCCTGCTTCGCATTTGAGAATATCCAGCAAATCATTATCTGTGCACAACTTTGAAATGCTTTCCAGTTTACTCATATTGGTAGTGTAACAGCAGATTGAAATAGCTACAAGAACAGATCAAACAAGAAACCAAATAAGTATCTTTTGGCTTCTACCTATTCCATAAACTATCATAAAACAACTGAGAAATTATAAGGCAATATTATTTTGTCACTTGAAGTTCAAAAAGCACTAATACAATACTTCGACAAATCGCACACTTTGTTTCCCCTCCTTTCACAGGGAAGTAGTATCAAGCAAGATATACTGCATGTATTCAAAGTTGCTATTTGAACACGAGATAAACACTATCTCACCACTTCAGCTACTATAATACCATGTAGGCACGTTACGTCAACTCAGAATTCCCTGTACTCGTCAGCAGCAACTGACGAGGAATGTGGAAAAAGAGACATGTTAAGTGTTGCAATCTTTGTAATAAAATAATTTCTATCATTTAGACTATTTGTAAAGCGGAGAGGAGAGGCCTAGACTTTTCTCTCCCTATCTTCACAGACTCTCTCTTTTCTTCCTCCTTAAATAATTTTTATTCAACCTCTTTCAATATTCCCATAATACCATCAATTCTTAAAATCTATTTTATGCATTAAACCTACGTATTATTAGTGTCCCGCGCACATTATTTCCATATTATCAGACACTGAAAGAGATGTATTTACTAACTTCTCCTAAGGATGAGAAGATTGTAATCGAATTAATGTATTTAGTGAATATATTTCATTAAAAGTGTTGATGATATTGGTTATTAGTTGGTTGGCGTGGAGTCTAACGCCCCGTTGAGCGTCGAATCTATACGAGACATGAACTTACAGCCTAACGTGAGATCCGAACTACATGAACTCTCACGGGGAACCGAACCTGGATCTTTCGTACCGCAGGCATGTAACTTACCATATAGCCACAAGGGATTGTTATTATATTACGAAATAATTTAGGATTCTCGTAAAGATGTACTCAGTACATTTTTTCAGGGTCAAGTATGCAACGCATTTTGTACACATGAGTTGCTCATACACTTTTTCGCAACAAGGAAAAGTGTCTATGTAATAGAAAGTCAAATAGCGCATCTATCCAGAGTTACGGGCATCCGAAAGTGTGAAGAAAAGAAAGTCCACACGGGATTATGGCAAAACGACGAGTCATAAAAATGTCATGACAGGCGGCTATCAAAGAAACAGTACACAGAGAATCCAAAGGTGCAGTAATCGGTTGTGTACAGTGGGTCACATATATTCTTGAGGTTCAAAACCCATGAGTTAGGCAACCCAACTAACGCAAGCCCCAAGATTAATTGCACCTGGTAGAGTAGCAGATTCCGTAAGACATCTGAGTATATGTCCCAAAATATGAAAAAAGTTTCACAGTCCTCTGTCGGTAAAACCATGAACTGTAAAGAGGATGTTTCAACTGCCACTGTAAGATAGAACATCTAACTGTATTTTGGCTATGTTGGCGGTTAACATTAGTTCTAATTACCCGGAGGGTTTGGTGTTGTAGAGGTATGGAAAGCAGTCATTATAAAGGCCGACAAAATTTGAAAGATATCACGTACAAGAATTTCCGTCAAAGTTAAGTCAGTTTCATAGAATACTATTGTGTATAATCTGACTTTGATGCAATAGTTGAAATTGAAACGTTTAAAGTCATAAAAGAATGTAAAACTGGGAGAAAGCGGTTTCAGCCTCTACTCGGGGTTACTTTGCACTGGTCCAAAATACCGCTTAGATAGGAATTATTACTACTGGAACCTCCTGCATTCTAAATTTAGGTTAATTTTCTATTTAGGTAGATACCGGAATGAATTTCTTATTGGTAAATAAATTATGAACAGTGGTAGATCCAGAAAAAATAGTTTGAGAGGGGCTTCACTCACAAAGATTTAGTTTGTTTAGAGATCACTATATTTTTGGGGGTGCCTTGAAGCTTATACACAGGAATGACTAACATTAGCTTTTTTAAAAAGAAATCACGCAAATTGGGTGGACTTCAGCCTGAAAGTCCAAACCCTGTAAATCTTCCTCTGATTACGGTTGGGATGATATTCTTGAACGTAAGGAATAACGAAGGCAAACCAGTTCACGGGGATTTTTTTTTTTTTTTTTTTTTTTTTTTTTTATGTTCCTAAGCTGGCATTTTTGTGGGACATACGCTTAACTATTAGAATGCGGTTCCTGTGCTAGTACCAGAAAATACATAATTTTCTTTGCAAATATTGGTAATTCATACTAAGTATCGATACCGGTACCCTCATTCTAATATCAATATTTGTAGACTGCATGAACTTTTGTGTAGAAAGTAAAATGTATAAATACTGAAGGGATAACATTGCACAGAAACATTATGTTTGTATGTTGAACATACTTTTTTTGTATGTTGTGCGAAGTAACCCCAACTATGGGGTTATTTTGCACCGAAGTTTATATTTCAATAACTATGGTCATACTGAATGTTTACTAATGAACTTACACTAATGTTTTCCTTATATATCTAGCTATTATATGTTTAAAATATAGTGTTCTAAATCATTACGTTTGTAAGTTACATGCGATTTTCTTTAAAAGTCCTCAAATCTTGTGCAAAATAACCCCGTCTTACGGTAGCTATGATGTCACGAAATGGGAAAATGTTTCAGCCTTTAAGAATATAACGAAAGCAGCTCATTTGTCTCATACGGTAATAAGGTACGTACAGTAGTAGCTATTTGTATTTAACATTGCCAACATGGGTTCATGAATTTATCCTTTTTTTATTGAGGGTGAATAGTAGTTTACTCATCTCTATTGTGAAGCATCCCTTAGTCAGTTACAGAGCAAGTACGTTATAAAGTCTGATTAACAAAAACAAAAGGAAGAGTGTGTAATAAAAACATCGTTAATACGAGTTTTCTGAGGGGTTTCCCATCTTCTTACATCTTTTTATCCTACCATTTTCTGACTAGTATTGACTTGCATTTGTCATCGATTCCCTACGAATGTTAAACTAAATTCCGATACTTCATTTAATTTTTTGTTAAGCATATAATGCAGAATGATTCAGAGCTTTAGACAAATTGAAAGCTCCACTACAAACACCAGATAAATTCATGTTTCTAAATTAAAATCATTTTAGACTTCCGAATCACGCTCTGCGTAAGTACAAAAAAAGTCACATAGAAGGATTTGTGTACCATTTCTGTATTCTCTATGCGACAGAACAGAAACGAGAGCAGACAAGGAAAAGTGATTCTGATACGGATTTAGCATTAGAAGAATAGGCTTCATCTCAATCCATATCCCTCTACATCAATATAAACAATACCCTTATCCTCAGCTGGAGACAGAAATGATCCAGTTTCAATGTTAGTTCACCACAGAGTATGGAAGTTTTGTAGTAGTTTTGCAATGTGAAATGAAACTCACTTGCTTCTAATAACTTTATGTTCTAAAGTGAGGACATTTTGTATAGTAAAGAAGCAAAATATGTAAGAACAGGGCGTTCTCAACCTTTTCATATCAGAACTCAACTTTTATTACATCCTCTTGCCAGTGACCCCCCCCCCCCCTAGATAATTTCTCGTTTCTAATAAAATTTTCGATTATTTTTGTGTATCGCTTACAGCTGTATACGTATGTGTGTGTGACCTTTACATGGTATACAACTCAGGAAAGAACAACGAAGAATCCAAAACCAAACCAACTGTTTTCCTGTTATCGACGTAATCATTTCTCCATTGATGATTTAAAAACAAACACAGCACAGTTAAGTACATTTATAGTTTTCTTTTCCCTTGGTAGTAACTATATATTCCTCTCGTTACCCCCTAGGGATCCAACCCCCAAGTTGAGAAACTCCGTGCTAGAATATATTGATTGGATTAACATGGAAGATTTGTTGCTCCTTGACACAAGCCTTTACAAAAGAAATGTCTGTTTCTTGCATCAAACTCAACGTATACTACAGAGACAGTATACACTATAACGGAAGATCAAATAAAAATCCTTTCGCAGGCCATATATTTATTATCAGTAAGGATGTTGGTATACAAAACTTTTACAGAAGAAACACTCACATATGGTGATCGTGTTGTGGGGTGTTTGAAGTTGTGAAGAAGTCTCCGTAGGCGTTCGGTCATTTACCCACGTACAGCTAGCCAACAAATTCCGTCCAGATAGAAATCAGTCGGTACTGAGCGAACCGTTCACTGACTACATTCTGAAGCGCAGCATCACTCACGACCTTTCAGTGTCCTCTTCAGTGAACACACTCATTCACTAACTACGATTGAGATCTGTAGTAACAACATGCCCGGATGGGACGAGCAAGATCGCGTATTTTGTTCTATCTATACGAAACATTATTTGTGCTTAATTCATGACGGTCTTCTTCGATACACATGCGTCTCCATAGATCCTTCATCCGACGAAACACCTCATCCGCTTGATATTCCTCTGCACTCTGAAACTAGATGACTGCGAGTTCATCCGATTTGGACATTGGTAAATGTCATGGTTCGGAACTTATTCCTGCAAAGATAGGATAGGATAATTTCCCAATGATTACTACACTAATGCCACAAGTATACATACCACTACAACAATATAATCCTATGTCATCAACTATTACGACCAGGGATACCGAAGAGGTTCATCTCTTATATATATTAGAGAATCATTAACACTTAACTTTTGTAGATATTTAAAAAAGTAACCGTATCTTTATTGTTATGCTGAAATTTCTTAAGTTCTTTGTCTGGTGAAGGGACATTATTGCGGAAGTACTCTTGACAACAAATGACCCTTATCTGTTCTTTTGTTATTAACATCCTAACGAATGGAGTAAGATTTCTTTGATGTATATAGCAACCATCATTCTTTGTAAATTATTCGAAATGAATTCAAATTGGCTGTGAAAAGTTCTCTTTCACCAGCTAGCACATCAATTTTAATGTGTTTTGTGTGTTAGTTGAAAATTTAACGTCCAGTTTCAGCACCTAAGACTCACGAATTCAGTTTAATGGGAATTCGAACTCAGTGAGCTTTTACCTGGAAGCGAACCCGCGACTGCTGCACAGTTTGAAATTGGAAACTTATTTCCTTCTAACAGAACACAATCAAAAATTATTTTAAAATGGAGTATGAAAGCTCAAGGTAAAGTAGATTAGTATAAATGCGTTTAGAAGTAAGTGCAACAGTATACATTGCGTCAACTACAGGTTGTCCTAAGTGGTACTTACAGTTTCCAAAGATGTGTTATTTTATTGTTAAATGTAATATGGTGAGGAGTAGCTAGAATCAAAAGACATACATTTTTTTAAACAAATTCACGAAGTTTTATTGGAAGCTGTTATACATCAGTAGAGCTCCACTGAGCTCCGTGTGTTGTACAGAGAGTGTGTGAAACAGTCTCTCATTGACTCTACATGTTCATTCCACACTCATAGTTTACTATTATTGTGACGTTTAATTTCACTCCCTGTCGATAAAAATGTTTTCTTCCATGGCTTAATATATCGAGTGACGAATGATTCTTGTGAAACATATAGCGAAAGTTCCAGGCATTTTACCTGACATTTTATCTTGCCTACATTAGTGTGGAGGGTATTGATTTGTGTGTGTGGAGGGAAATGTTTATGGAGACTACCGTTTTGACTCAAGCTCAAAGTGGTAGCATGAACTTTTGTCACCAATAACAATTGCTGAGAGAAAATCGTCTTTAACGTCGTTCAAACGCTGCAGAGAGTGCAGAGACATTCTAGGGACGGCATCGCCATGGTTGTTATATTACGTTTACATTTTCGTGAGCCGGGGGGGGTCGGCCCCCTGTTCTTCCCCCCCTTTTTTTGGGCGCCCATGCTCTTGTTTAGTATTAACTGTTTCGGGACTCATTGCACGCACACTTGACGGAACTTCAACGTGTCCAGAACTATTACGTGAATCGTACCATAGCTAAGCTACATTGATGCAAAAATTTTATTTACTGTTACATTCTTTCTTGATGAGATCATCCACTCGAGCAACATACTAGTCTACACGGTTAGGTGCTCCACTCCGCCTATCATTCCCAACCGACATAAGTCCTTCGCAAAAGAGCTTGTTCTACTCATGAATTCTTGACAATGACATACAGTAGGCTGACTTTCCATAAATCCTTTCCATTCGACGATTGATTTCACGACCTCTTAGATCTTCCGCTGCCAATAAGCGCACAACACCAGCTGCTCCTCATTCGACGCCTCCATCACGTGTTACTTTCAAACATGAAATGACTCGATTTTCTCACTCTATGATGAACACAACGCCATTTAGTGAGTGAAACACGCGCGAATCGTTTTAGCAACAATAGCAGCTACATTTCCAGTTTGTCTCCATGTTTCTCAATAGCATAGTTTTTGTGCAATACCTTCTGCCTCCTTATTTATTGATTGCTCCTCATACATTTCTTTATGCCATTATATATATAAAGATCGGATATTCTTTGAACAAACCACGTTTTCAATTGACACATTGCCATTTTTAAAACGGGAAAAACATCCTAAACTTGTGATTTACAAAAAGCATCATTCTTAAATGTTTATCAACGTATAACAATAGTCTCGGTCGTAGTTTTTCCTATTAAAAAACAATTTAATACATTCTCTTTATCCCTTATGGTCAAGCGTGAAAGCGGGAATTTATTTCTGGACGGGTTTAGAAAACTTTTGGAGGATTCAAATTCAATATGAGGATAAATTATATTAAAATTTATAAAATCGCTCCTAAAATTATATTAAATTTACAAAAAATAAAAAAAACTCGGGATTTCGGGGGATCCGGACCCCCAGGACCGACCCCTTGCGTACGTCCCTGCTTGTGATCATACATTAGAATAATCGCATTACACTACAAATAGGAAGACAGCAGCACCAAGAAGGAACCACTTCACGAAGACTGACACCATTCATCAAATTGGCGCTCACAATGTCTAGCAGCATATTCCGTAACTACAAAATGCATCCATACTGTGTTGTAATTCCGGTTATTTTTGTGTACCCTCTCCTATTGCTGATAAGTATATGAACAGTTACACTATCACACGGCACAATACCTTACCTGTATCTTTATAAATTTATGATTCTACCATCTATCATCTTGGTATCTATCATCAGTGCCCTAACACTTGGTCTGATGCCTACATTTTCATCTGACCCGATGTCCTATGGCCCAGATGCCTCACCTGAAGTTTTTCCGTTCCTTTGTTTGTCTTTTCCCTATCTAGCCATTCTTTCAGCAACCCTATTAAAGCTGATGGAGGAGAGCTGTTTTAAAGTGGGCCTAATAAAACTGAATACTCGAAAGAAAAAAAAATGGAAGAAAAGAAAAATATCACTGTCCAAGACAGAAAATACCCTTCCATTAAGAAAATAAGTCATGCTACAAGAAGTTAAAGAAAGTAATGAGCATCTGTACTGAAGGGAAGAATATCAGTGAAATACTAGTGAATGGAAAGCTGTATCATCAATAAAACAAGCAACAGTCAAAAGTTGGATATATGCTCTTGTCATGAACATCAGCATGCTCAAATATATACACGTACAGTATGTTTTAGGAATAAACGTCCTAGCCTTTAATACAATGGGTTTCTTTTAATTTTGGCAATATATTTATTAAACATATATATCTGTGTTTGCTGCGTAAAATGTGTTCAGTCCAAAGTGTTCTAGACGTTTGAACTTAAAAACCTTTTTATAATACTTTATGGGGAACAATTTATGCAGGGATTTAAAACACTCAACACTTCGCCAGCAGTGTAAAGCACTTAATAAACTTTTTTTTTTTTAAAGACTTTACACAAGCAGAAAAATTTAAATCCCAATCTTTGTCAAATGAATATGATTTATGATTTTCGGATTTAACACATTTTACGCAGCAAACACAGGGCGGTGCTCTAAAAACGGCGCCCACGGACAATAGAGCGCTATTTTTCAGGTCAAAATAAAACGAAAATGTTATATGATGATAAAGCTTCCGGGGCCTAATTCAGCCGCTATGGGGAATCAAAATTTCACTATGTGGCAACGTTGTAGTTTACCTTAGAATCATTAGCGTTACTCTACGAGTCCATCAAGCGGTTACATAGTGATGCTAGTGTCAACGTCTATCGACTTTAAGTGCCATCTGTAAAGAATCGATGTAACTATTTGATGAATTGGTACATCTTACATGTGGTTCTTTATCTGCGACGTTGCCACATTGTGAAATTTGCGTCTCCAAACGAGGACTCGAAAGGTATACAATTATATATATTTATTTTTCGCTTTATTTTGACTTATAGAATAGTGCTCTGTAGTCCGTGGGCGCCATTTTTATAACCTGAACCAGCTGCAGCACGTCAGATGTGACTTGTTCAATTGCATTATTTGTAATTTGCATAGTTGAGATCAACTGTTTTCTCAACACACACCAAACTGTCATTTGTGAGACTCACAGCTGTCGAGATGCACGCCGTGTTGATTTTGTAGGACTGTTCTTAAAGCTTTGTTCCACTTTCTTTACAACATATTCAGACGTACGAGGACCACCTGAAGATTTGTTATGTCTTACCGAATATCCAGTTTCAATAAAATACTTATGCCATTGGTAAATAGTAGGCCTACTGGGAGGATCTTTACGATCAAACTCTCAAGTAGTATGTAACCCAGATAAGATTGCAAATCATTTTAATAAATATTTCTTAACTTTAGAAACATTTAACCCAATCAAAATAGCACATCAAGAAAATAACTGGAAGCTACAGAGCAGAATATCTAAGTCGCTTTTTCTGAAACAAGCTACACCAGAGGAAATCTTACAAATAATAAAAAGCTTTAAAAGTTCCAGCTCTCCAGGTTGGGATGAAGTGCCATCCATGATTGTAAAGGAAAGTTCTCTTCTTGTTGCACATCAACTCTGTCATATAATAAATCATTCATTTTTGACAGGAATTTTTCCTACGCGGCTTACGTTAGCTAGAGTTACATCTGTGTATAAAAAGGGAAGTAAATTGGAGTTAAATAATTATCGTCCTATTTCAGTTTTGTCGTGCTTTTCTAAAATATTTGAGTCAGCAATGAGAGCGCGACCAAATAACTTTTTCCTTTTAAATAATATAATATCCACAAGTCAACACGGGTTTCAAAGCCAGAAGTCAACCAACACTGCAATCTTTAATTTCATCTCTGATGTAGCAATGGATATAAAAAAAGGAAAGCATGTAATTGGTATTTTTATTGATTTATCTAAGGCGTTCGATTCTATAGACCATGGTATTTTGCTAGAAAAATTGTATTCTTATGGCATCAGAGGTGTGGCAAACAATTGGATAAAGTCGTATTTATCTTAACGTAGTCAAACTGTTGGCATCTGTAAAAAGGTAAATGGCAGAAGAAAAATGTTTAAATCATCTATAATGAAATAACAAAAGGAGTACCACAAGGATCAATATTGGGTCCTCTTTTGTTTGTTGTATATATTAATGATTTGGTTAACAGTCTAGGCTGTGTGAAGTCAACATTGTATGCTGATGACATAAATTTTCTTGTCAGTGGAGACTCAGTAAATTAAGCAGAAAGGCTCACTACAAAGACGCTAACAAAAATTATTAGTTGGTTAAACATAAATAAATTAACTACGACTTTAGGAAAAACTAACATTGTCAAATTTCGATTCCCGGGCCAAAGAAATGAACTTGTACCAATAACTGTAGACACTGTAGAATTATGTCAAACAGCATCTATTAAATTTCTAGGAGTATATGTTAATGAAGTTTTAACATGGAATACTCATGTTGAATACATTAATATTAAACTCAGTTCACTCTGATTTGCATTCCGTAGGTTGCAAGGTAGTTTGTGCAAGGAAGCTGTCATATCCTTATATTATAGCAAAGTTTTTTCAATAATAAACTATGGTGTTATATTCTGGGGGAATTCGAGAATAAGTGCTAGTACATTCCGAATACAGAAAAAAATATTAGAATAATGTTCAATATGCCTGAACGATCCTCATGTAAAAATGTTTTTAAAAAATATAAATTATTGACATTACCTAGTTTATACATGTATGTAATCGAACACAAAGATCTATTTACATTAGCTAATACGATTCACTCATACAATACTAGGCAGAATTGTAATATGTATATTATCCAATAGAACTATGCAAATTTTAGCAAAACTGTATATATGAATTGTATAAAATTATATAACAAATTACCAACAAAGTATGAGGAAATTAACGAAAAACGGATATTCAGAAATACTCTGTTAGAATTATTGTTAGAAAAAAGCTATTACTCTGTGGAAACTTATCTTACTGATAACATATAGAGAATGTAAACCATATCTGACAACTGTAATGCTTAATTGGAATTGTCCTCATTTGTAAGCTATGAACAGGCAAATAAATATGAATATGAATATGAATATGAATATGAATATGAATATGGATGCTTTGCACGAAAATTACATTGCACAGTTGTCGCATACTTTGATTCTTCCAACTAAAACACACAGCTAGCATGCTCGGGCCAGTAAAGGCAGTCATCTTTGCTGCAACTGGCGCTAGCTCTCGCAATGGCCTTTTTCTGAACTAGTGTACTACGTAAGTCAAGACTTGATGTATTTTGCTACAAAATGACACCAAAACCATGTCTGTAAGGTAAAGGAATAAATCAATATGAGGTTTCAAAGTTGTGAAATCCTTTTTATACAGCCTGCATACATCTATCTATCCATATTTTATACATATACATTATATATATATATATATATATATATATATATATATATAGGGTGTTTCAAAACAACGACAACGTTTGGGAGGTGATTCCTGACACCAAGATAAGATAATAAGTACAGACCAACCTGGGTGTACAAATGCTTCCTTTCGGAGTTATAGGCTACCGAAAATATGAAAAAAGAACTTTAAAGGTCCATAACTCCAAAACGATGGGATCTACTGAGACGGGTCAAGACTTCACTTAAGAACCAGTAGCGTCTTCTCTGGGTGTGCAAGTCGTGTGTTAACGCCCAACGAAAAATTAAGAGAAGAGTATTTTAATTTAATTAAACGATCGTGAGAAATAGGGACTTTTTTCACTTGTAAACGGGACAAAATCAACTGTTGAAGTGCGAAAGAACTGAAAAAAGCTACACGCTCTCCGTTATATTTTGAGGAGGCACCTCTGCGAGTAAGTCGTTGGCCACGCTTTGGCTATATTTTCGCCGCTTTAGAAGACTCATACTGCGCATGCGCTTCGTGTTTCCCACCTCATGCTTCTATGATCCAAGGCGTTGAAAAAGAACTCAACGCCTTGGGTTTTCTGCTTCTCTCAAAGCGTTGCCAAATCTGTAGATTTATCGGTGGATGTACAGATTTTTTTTATAACAATGCAGAATGCAATTTTGTGTGTGTGTGATCTACGGACTATTTTTTTTTTTTTATTGTTAAACATCATCAATTCATAAGTTAAAGGTGCAATCGACTTCTTACTAAAATACGTGTAAGGAACACGGTGAAAAGAAACATCATTATTTTCTCGATCCAATAAAATTGTGTTCGAAGGGCCAATTGATTAAAAAAAAAAAAAAAAAAAAAAAACGACGCTGAGCTACAGAACGGTTTTCCATTCTGCCTTTTCCTTCCCCTAATTTTCATTCACTTAGGTTAGTGACTCATCCGCAAGACTTACGGTTTCGGGCCCCCTATTACTGTCTTCGAGTGCTTGCTAAAAGTTTTTTTTTCCCTTTCTTTAAAACATAGTTTTTTTCTGTCTCTGAATGTCGCAAAAAGGATTTGTTTCACTTGCTACATTTTGAGATTATTTATTAAATAGGCCTATTATATTGAAATTGGTAGGTAGCCGAGAAAAGTTCGATTCAGGAGAATTACTTTTTTTTTTTTTTTTACTACAAAACTATACATATTATATTGTAGGGTAGATTGTAGATATTTTGGCTTTCTGATTTGGCAATGCTGGGTGTCCCCTTGTCTTTCGCGTTTACGAGTGGTGGTTTGAGCTTTTTAAGATGACTAGTGAAAGTGTAATTCAAAAACTATTAAAAAGTCCTTTTTCATTAGTTTCTTATAATGAGAAAAAACAAATCATTGACCGTGGTCGACCGTGTCCTAATCTCACGATGTCAACTCTTGTGAAGGGCAAAAGTGGCGCTGGTTTTGAGAGACATTTTCAAATGGAGTTGTACGACATGTCAGACTGGCTTTGTGGGTGTAGTGTAGTGAATAGATTTTACTGTTGGACATGTTTGCTATTTTCAACTAAGAAAAATGTGTGGAATCATCAAGGATACGAGGATTTGAACCATCTTAATACTGCAGTGAAGAAGCATGGTGAGTCTGAAATGCATCTTTCTAGCTTTTTAAAATTTAATACCTTCATTGCAACTCCAACAAGAATAGACGTTCTTTTGGATTCCCAACGAAGGGCTGACATTGAGTTGCACAACGAAAAAGTAAAGAAAAATAGGGAAATATTAAAGAGGTTGATTAATGCAGTCTGCTATTTAGCAAAGCAGGAGCTACCATTCAGATCTCATAATGAGCAAGCAGCGTCTCTAAACAAGGGAAATTATGTGGAATTTCTTATTGCAAGTGCAGAGTTTGATTCCACATTAAAAGAACACTTACAGACTTCTTCAGTTTTCCGTGGAACTTCAGCAAGCATTCAGAATGATTTGATAAATTCTGTTGCCGATGTACTGAGAGACGAAATTTACCGCGAAATTCAGAGCACAGAGTTCGTAGCTATTATGCTTGACGAAACTTCAGATGTAAGCAATAAATCGCAATTGTCAACTGTTTTACGATATTTTTCGGCGACGGAGAAAAAAATCGTAGAACGATTTCTTGGATTTCATGACATGAGTGCTGATAAAACTGCAGCGGCGCTTTTCAATCATGTTAATGAAATAATGAATACCTATAAATGCGCGGACAAATTAATTGCCCAGACATACGATGGGTCTTCGGTGATGAGCGGCCATCTCAATGGCCTTCAAAGCAAAGTGTTGGAAAAGTATCCTAAAGCTCTCTTTACGCATTGCTATGCTCATGTAATGAATTTAGTTTTGCAACAGTCATTGGAATGCAACAAAGAGCTTAAAACATTTTTTTGCGGTCTTAAATCACTTCCTGCCTTTTTTTCTCATTCCCCAAAGAGGTTGCACGAACTTTCTGCTTTCATGTCAAAAAAACTACCATCATTATCTTGTACAAGATGGAATTTTACCTCTAGACTTATTCATACGGTCAGTGAAAACAGAAAATCATTGATTATGTTTTTTGATCATGTTAGTGAAAGTGGAGACTTCGACAATTTAACTGCAATGACAGACAGAGGATTTGCTAGCTTCCTAAGGAATTTTGAAAATATATTTTTAATAAAGGTTTTGTCCAATTTACTTGCTTTCTCAGATATATTGTTCAATATACTCCAGTCTAGGGATGTTGATATTTTATACTGCAGTAATAAAATTACTGAATTTCAAAACCAACTGCAAAAGGAAAGAGAGAATTTTGAAATAGTGTGGTCTTCTGTTGATAGAGATGTAGGGGACGAAGAAGTGATTCAGATAAAAAGAAGGAGATTAAATGATGAATCACAGAAGGATCATTGTCGGAGACTGTACTTTGAAATCATTGACAACATCAGTAATCAGATTACAATTAGATTTGCGTCTTTCGAAAAATTGCAGTATTTTGATCTCCTAAACCCATCTAAACTGAAGTTCTTCAACAAACGAGAAAACTTTCCTCACGATTTGTTAAAAAAGCTGCAGGTAGTTTATGGTGATGTTTTTAATTTGTCCAAACTACAAAATGAACTACATGTGTGGTACGCTTCCAATGAGGAATCAAATAAAACCCCAATTGAAATCATTCAATATTTGATGGATATGAATCTGGTGAGTGGATTCACGGAGATTTATAAGTTAGCTATGCTGATTGCAACAGTACCTTCCACAACATCATCTGTCGAGAGATCGTTTTCGTCACTGAAAAGGATCCACACGTTCTGCCGCGCTACTCAGACCGAGCACCGAATGACGAATTTAAGCCTCATTTCCATTGAAAGAGAACTGTTATTCAAATTACGAGAGGGAGATAAATCCAAATTCTATGATGCAGTGATCCAGAGGTTTCTACGTAAAGAAAGACGACTCGAGCTGGAATTCAAGTAATTGTAAGTAAATTGATTTTGATTTTGATTTTCAGTTTCATATTTTGTTTGTTTTTGATCTTTAGCTTCATATTTTGAAGGTATATTTCCCCTATATAATTATTCTCATTAAATGTATTGCTTACGTAATAACATCCTCCTTGATTCATCTTTATAATTTCCAGACTAAATTGTTAAAAGAAAATTGCTATTTATAGGTTGTAGGCATTGGTGTAACTAGGACATTTTGCTGGGGATGGCCATTTTCCCTTACTTTCGAAAATTGCGAGAACTTACATGTACAGACTATATTCAAGAAATCGATGGGTGGGCAAAGTATAGTCACCGTATGTCGAATGCAAACGCTAATAAAATAGTTATGCGTAAATTGAGGATAACTTATCACATTATTTTCGATCAGTAAAAAAAAAAAAAAAAAAATGTGGGTCGGCCCAACTTTGCTCCTGGGGAGAGGGGGTCCCCTCTAGTTTCGCCTATGGTTGTGAGGATTAATATATTTTTTTTTCTTGCCAACGCCCTAACATCCATCTCACGAGACGCCACTGTTAAGAACTAATATGTGTCCTATCCGAAAATCAATGTTTCAGAATCCTACAACACTTCCGCAACACTCTTTATAGAGATAGTTTGTGAGAACTTCAAATTACATACCCGTAGCCAAACTCCCTCTATAAAAATTGTTGTGTGAGTACCGCAGGATTCTGAAACATGGATTTTTGGATAGGGCACATATTACTAAGTGAAGTCTTGACCCGACTACGGTAGGTCCCATAGTTTTGGAGCTACGGACCTTTAAAGTTTATTTTTTCATGTTTTCGGCAGCCAGGAAGCACTTGTGCACCCAGGATGGTCTATACTTTTTGCCTTATCTTGGTGCCAGTGGTATCACCTCCCAAACGTTGTCGGTGTTGTTTTAAAACACCCTATATATATATATATATAATGAGGAGCTTGTTTCCAAAAACCACCTAAGTAACTTCTTTTCAATTTTCGGTTTTTGCGCTTTATTTGTGCATTAGGAGTAGATACACATGCCTAACTATATAACCTTTCAAAATTCACATAAATCGTCTTGAAATTAAATGTAAAAAAATCACATTTTTTTTTTCCAAAATGCGCCTAAGTCATTAAAAATATTAATTCCAAATTCCACTTAAGTCACATTGGTATTATTTATCTGCTTTGAAAGTTTGATATTGATTATTACCATTTCTCTGGTGTTTATTTTTGATTTTAAGCGAAAATTAATCTTGTTTAGATTTGCTTAAAAACAGTTAGTTATTGTAAGAATTAACAACCAGTAAGAAGATATTTAAAGAAAAGTATATACCGTGTATACAAGAGACTACTACGTTGTTATCAGGACTGGCTGAAAACAATACACCTGTACTGCAAAATGGAAATTGGATTACTAGAACTTGTGAAGGAAGAGAAGGAAAGGAAGCGATCAAGATATTCCGGAAACTGGGTAAAGAAATAATAAAATATATAATCAATATAAAAGTACACTAAAAAAATGAAAGTTAAAAATATAAATCTTAGAACTAAAATAAATAAAAATTTATTAAAAACATACAAATCATGTTAATCCTACATGTTAGTGTAAATAAGCACATAGTATAATCAAATATAAATTATTATTATTATTATTATTATTATTATTATTATTATTTTATGTTTTACATTCATTTCTTTCTTTTTTCTTTCATTTTATTGATTTCTTCTTCAAATCTACTTCAATGTCCCTTTATAAAAACTAAATGTTATAATATATAATCTTTATAATCTAATTTAATTTAAGTAATACTTTGTGTTATACTGTAAATTGGTTCTGGAAAAGCAAAAGGACATAAGGAAATCAGTAAAATCAAACAATTAAAATTTGAGTTCATTTAAAAGAAAAATAAACGCCTGTCGGAAAAGTATCCGACTTCCTGTGTTTTTAGGGAAACTACATGGCGCAGGTTATCCAGATTTTGCATCGTGAAAGAGGTACAAGGTGTCTTTTGGCGTCCAAGTGTTACTTTCTTTTGCGTCTGCTGTTGTGGAGAAGTGGTTTATGTCGGCGCTGTTCTATGTTCTCGGCGTGGGTCTAGAATAGTCAACACGTGAGTGTACGGATAGGACTCGAAAAAGAAATCACAATTGACTCAATGGGTACATTCGACCTCGCCAAAGCCTAATAAGGCTCACGGAGATAGAAATGTTGAACAGTTACGTATCAAAATCAAAACATATGTTGATTGTGTTTTTCGATTATCGTGGGAATGGGTGCACCATGAGTACGTACAGGAAGAACATACTGACACAGAGAACTTCTCAGACATTTTCCGTCGTCTACGTAACACTCTTTGTTCGAAATGACAATACCTGAGAAATTCAAGTCCTGAAGATTGCACCAGTATAATGATCCATTCACGCTGTTTATATGATTGTCTTTTTCCGCACCAAACTATACTTTGATGGATCGTCGAAGACTCGTGTGACTGTTGACTCACCCCAAAAATCAAAAGGTACCGGAAATAAACTCGTTTCCTCATCCGAAAGAAGATCTAGTGTAACGTGACGGTTGCTCCCATAGCACTTTCCGATGAGGGGTTCCAGGCCTGTTTTGAGCGGTGAAAGAACCACCAAACTCGGTGTGTGGAGGTAATGAGAACGACGAAAACACCAGGAAAATTTATTGTTTTTTTGAGTCCATGGACAGGCCTTGTAATTCTTCATATACAGTAAATGAATGGGCTAAAGAATAAAGATGATGATGGGTGGCGCAAACACTAACTCACTTCAATGAGGTTTTATTGGGAGTGAAGGATGGAATTTAACTGAGATTGCACTTTCACATAACTTTTAGCAATAATAATATCCATGATTTTTTTTAAGAATCCAGAAAATATGTAGTATCCATTATTACTTTACTATCTACGTTCACTGTCTTACCTTTCCAAAGATGAGAAGTAAACCGAAAGTGACATTTATTTTTGTGTCTTAAACTACAATAAAACCATTACCATAAACTAGGTTGACTTTGTTCATTTTTCTTCCTAAAAGTTGTTACATTCTATGACTAAAGTAAATATATAGTGAGAACCTCCAAAATTGGGAAAATATTTCACTTCCGGATGCCAGAGTGCCCTTTTCAGGACAGTAAGTGTAGGCATAAGAAATCGAAAAAGGCCGGGATATAGATTTTCCTGGCCGTGGATGGGCATGGCAGTCATTCTCCAAGAAGGTTGTTCTGTAATGCAGCCATGGGTATGTGTAGATGTAAGTCAGGTACAAAGTGTTCTTAACTAGCAATATTAGTGTCTATTTATAGTTTTTGAGGTCGCTGAGTAGATTGAAATAGTTTTTGAACCTGTCAAGTACATGCTTGAGTACCGAAAGCAGTTATTATCCACGATAGTCGCCCGGAACGTTTCAGGTGAATGGAAATCACATAAAAAGTCTCTCACAATAGTGCTATTGATGCCTATTTATAGGTTTTTGAAGTCACTGAGTTGATTAGAATAGTTTCCAAAGCTGTTAGATATATACTTTAGTGTCGTAAGCAGCCATTTTTAATATGGCCGTCCAGTAATTCTAGGTGTGGATGTGAATTAGAAAAAAATCTAGAAGTGTAAAATTGGTGTTTGCTTATAAATTTTCGAGGTGGCTAACCTGATTAGAATAGTTTCTGAAATGATCAGATAAATCCTTCACAAACTGCCATTTCTGAAGATCATCGTCTCAGCAATTTTACTTTAGTTCTATTTTCCCTACAAAAAAAAAAAAAAAAAGAAAAAGTCCAGAAAATCAATAGCTTCCGATATGCCCCTATTTCCCTGGCGTATCCTTATTTAAATATGATTATATACTTATTTAAATACGGAGAAAGGGAAAAGCGATAGACATGTTGACGAACATGCTGGAATATCTACTCAGATTCCTAGAAATTTTAGTGACTTTCTGAGAGAAGACAAAGTTATTTACGCCTCTAGCAAAGCAGCTCATCCAAGAAGTATATGCAGATAAAAATATTGTGTGTACTGTTGGCGAGAATATTATGACATCAGCTTTAGCACTGGATATTAACAGTATTTCACCAGTCTGGCATGAGAAAACAAATTGTCAACTTACTCTTCCTTTCAAACACGCAGCTTAGTATAGTCAAAGAAAAATATGCATGCGAACACTAGATTCAGATGTTGTGGTTATTGTGATAAGTCTGTTTATCAAAATACAGCGTCTCTAAGAACTGTGGATTTACTATGAATCTGGGAAATTCAGGCTCATGACATCTAATGTTGCGTCTGATCCCAGATCCAGAAAAATCTATCTGTATTTCATGCTTTCACTGGGTTTGATGCTGTATCAGCGTTCTGTAGAATAAGAAGCGAGCAATATGGAAGCATGAATGCACTACAGGAAAATAGATTCTGTATTCTAGCATACGTACGAACTGGATTCTGAAGTGGAAAATGATATGTCTGCTGCCATTAAGCGGTATGCCATTCTCTTATACGACAGCATGTCTCTCTTGAATCATGGGAATGAGGATAAACGAATACTGTATACGAAGAATAATCGCAAAATACAAAACATACCACCCATGAAGAGTATGATTAATCAGTATACTAACCGTGCCACTGTGTAAGGAAAATTACGGTACTATTGTATGGATCGTGGTGATGAAAAAATTGCATATATTTCCTCACATATCTTCATTCCAGTAAGCTTTTCATAATCATTCATTTCTCCTCAGCCCTTTGATCATAATGGACTGAATGTGGGATGTAAAACTCGAAATTTCATAGGGGCCACGGTGGCTCAGTGGTAAAGCGTTGTTTACCTTTGGTGCATGGCGTCATTGGTTTGATTCCAACTCGCGCTAAAGTGAACTTTGATTGATAAACATCGTGCGCGTGGGCTTTCTCGTAGTTCTCCCGTTTCATCCCACTTTCTTTATTCTACCTTTTCATTCATTTCTCATCATCACAGTCTCCTTTAGCCTAGCCGGCCTTCAAGATTTCAGTTCATTTCATTTCGAAATTTAATTTCATTTTATTAACTATTGTAATTGAATCTTTTATTTTTAAAATTTATCATTTTTTAGATAACTATGTACTTTTGTACATTACTAACCACGAAATACTCTTGTCCATTATTTTTTTAAAATTTAAAATGCAGTTAACCGTTTCGTTTAACACAGCGCACCTAATACTCTTTTATTCGTCTATACACTTCAATTCTATTTTATAATTGTATAATTACATAAGTTATAAACAACTGTATTGCAACCTAATAATAATTACTATACATTGAACTTGGACATATCTTTTTCTTTTTTCTTTTAGAAAGCAATAAAAGAATGTAAAAGTCGAGATCAGCGTTTCGCCAGTAAGTGCATCATAAATGGAGCAAAAGAGATGCACATTTTGGTGTAAAATTACTTGTTTTTATGACTTCCTTCATTGTCATTTACATTCTCGAAGTACAGTACACTTTACGTCAAACAACCATGAACAAGCCTGTAACCAGAGCACTGAGACAAGGATTTTGAGGTAATTTTATTTTATTTTATTTTTTATTTATTTTTTTTATTTTTTTTTTGGGGGGGGGGGCTTACTTTAGTTCACCTTGCATTAACAATTTCTAAGCACATAAATGCTATTATTACAAAATAGGAGTTTCCTTAATGACCTACTAGAAACAGAAGCTATTGAACTAAGCGCAAGAGTCTACCTTATGCGTAAACTTTGTAAGATTCTAACTACGGAAACATTAAAAGCAACATATTTCGGCTTGATCCAGTCAATTCTATCGTACGGGATCATTTTCGGGTGTAATACGTATCATGGGATGAAAGTATTTACAATGCAGAAGAAAGTGCTACGAATAATGATATCAGTTCCGTTTCATATACCAAGTAGACCACTGTTTCAGAAACTAAAAATAGTACCATTATCGTGTATATACATTCTCGAAACAACATTATTCATACATATGAATAAAAGAAACTTCCCCAACTCAATTCAAACCTACACCAATACAACACAAGAACAGCCAGTCATATTCATGTATAAAATTTCCGTTTAACAAAAACTCAGAATTCGTTATACTACATAGGAATAAAACTATATAATAAATTGCCAAATTGTGTCAAACAAATGCCAAACTTGCAGTTTAAGAGACACCTCAAGTTGTGGTTAAATAAACATTTTCTATAGTTTAGGGGAATACCATTAGTCTGATTTTCTGTATAATATCAATATTAAGATTTGCTTGAATGTCGAAACATATAAAAACAAGGTACAATTATTTTTTTTAAATACATTTTTAGTTTAGTATTATTGTTACGCATATATTTTGAATATTAATTCTTGTACTGTAATAATGTAAATCTTGACGAAGTCATGAAACGCAGAGTTCTTAAGGCGGAAAGTGAAATAAATAAATAAAAACACAGTTTCATATGATTTTAAGGTGGATCACCACCCGGAAGTCAGTACATATTTTAGCTCCTTGCCTTAACTACTGCGCAATGAAACGTTACATATTATAAATATTGTACTATAACATAGAGTAATGTTTCAGCTACAGCACTAGACACTGATTCATTTGGTTGTCTCTCCCGATATCGAAAAATGTAACAAATAAAAGAAAATATTTAATTCGTTTTACAATGAGCACACAAGATGGCACTTGCTGTAAAATCTTACTAGAAGTGCTCAATTTTACGTAATGTTTATTTGTATGTGTAAAGTATTTTAAAGTAACGATCTTATTAGGAAATAGATACGTTGTTTGACCGTTTTTCGTGTTATGTTTCATATTTTATTTAAATATTAATTTACATTTAAGGAATAGATTTTGAGACGAAACTTGCGCAGAACGCCATAGTGCGTTGTTGCCAAATTTGTACGTTTACCGTAGTAGTCACAATAAGAAAAGTCCTGGATTTTAGCGTTGCGATTTTAGAAGAGGAATTGCAGTAATATTCGAAAACTAATTTCTCTAATAAATATCCAAGCAGAATTCCATGATTACTTCCTTTATCATCTGGCATCAGTAAACACTCGACACTATCTGACAACGCCACACTATTTAAGCAGCGTTTAACATAGCACTAGGAACACCTAGTGATCCACCTTAACAGTTTCTGAAAATTGCAAATTGATTATAAAATGAATACGTAATCCTATGAAGTGAATATGTGGTATGCGAATCAAAGATGTACTAAAGAACAAAATATTTGACTTAAATTCTAATGTAGTTAGCCTTACTGTTTGGACAACTATATTCTCTGGTTAAATTAGTTGAATTTAAAACAAATAATACAGTTAAATCAATTTCCCTGTTTCGTAATAAAGTAAAGCGTGCAGACCAACGCAATAAACTTTCTCGCTTCAATTTCTTAAACTAAATCATATTGTGCTGCAGTTATTAATGAAACATTTTCGTGTGATATACGAGCAAAATTCTAAGGCATTACCAGATAACTTCACCAAAAGAAAATTCATCCCCCAAAAAGTAATCTACTCCTTGTAGAATTTTCTGTAAAAAATAACTTACGCCACATGTTAGGGCTGTAAATGAAGCATTTGTTTATAAAATAATAATAAAATCGCATGTGTGGTATTTTACAAAATTGTATTTAAAAAAAAAAAAAAAAAAAAAAAAAAAAAAAAAAAAATTACCCTAAAAGTAAACTTCCCCTTCTGGATAATCTTATGGAAGTTATTTATGCAATATTACGAGAATAACAATGCGATACTTATTTTCGAAATATAAACAAAATGGTATGACCCATTATCGAGAAAATCGTCCGAATAACACTCGCCTCCAAGAATAAACTTCCCCTCGTAATTTTTTTTAGCACAAATAAGTTATGCATATCGTCAGGTTATTAATGAAATTTTATTTATGAAATGAAAATTATCCAAACAAATCACCCCTCGTAGATTTTTTCAGCACAAATGAACTATACTATTGAGTCAAGTTACTAATGAAATATGAAGAAAATCTCCTAAGCCGTTTTCAAGAAAACTGTTCTTAACAACCCTCATCTCCAAGAATAAACTACCCCTAGTACATTTTTTTTAAGAACAAATGAGTTATGCCATATTGTCACATTATTAATGAAGTCCTTATTTAGAAAGTATAAACAAAAACACCTGAGTCGTTATTGAGGAAACTGTTCGGAAAAAAAAAAAAAACTAACCCCTAGGAATAAACTACCCTTTGCAGTTCTTTTTCTTTCGTCACTGAAATTGGTAGATCTACGTCAAACTCCACGACTCCGTGTGATCACTATAATTCATGTGAAGATTTTCTTAGCCTGAATGAAGAAAATCTATTTTTTTTAATAAGCGCTTATCCTGTTTCATTTTTGATCAAAGCCTTGCTTCAAGAAGAAATGGTATGTTTACGAAATGTCATCGAAGCAGACAGAATGAGTCTTCAAGAAAAACTTCTTGAAGAGGTAGTTGGAACCTTAGGAGAACAGATTATGAACAAGAAGGTCGATATCTACCTTAACTTCAAAATTCTTTTTCACAATTTACCTTATCCTTCCCTTAAACAGTACAACTTGAGAGAGGTCTTTCTGGTCCATGGGTATGATTAATAACTGACTGAAATGTTCAATGTCTCAGGAACGGTTTTCCAACTTACTACTTGAATTTTCAGACTCAGGTATTGTTTCAAAAAATAACTTGGAAGATTCGGCTTACAAATACTTCAAAAAGAGACATGAAATTTGTTCCGTTTAGATTGTACTAATTTTTATATAGTACTTATGTATTATTAGTTTAAACAATCTGTAAATCATTTAATTATACTGAGTTTCCGAGGCTTGTTTATTTCTCATTTGAAATCAATTTTAGTTTTCTAAACGGAATCCAATTTTCACATTTAATATCTTTGTTTTTATTTGTGGCTTCACCGCCAAGACTAGGCAATAAGAGCAATGTCAAGTTGCATAAAATCCAACAACTAAAAATTAAAGAAAAAAAGGTAAGTTATAGTATATAAGAGTAAAAAATACCCTAAAATGAGTTTCTCTATTTTCAATTTTCCCGGAAGGCCTGTCCCCCCAGCGGACAGCCCTTAACTCCGTTGATGAGTGGTGAGCGTGAGAATATACCGAATGTAATAAAAACGGTGGTCAAGTGTATACTACATATAATTCGATTTCTCCACTATCTGAAGGGCATAATAGATATGTATTTCACCGTTATATGAATAAAATTTACAGCGGGAAATTTATAAGTGATGTGAGGACTCCAGAGAGTTTAAAAGAAGAACTTACCAACATACACGACGACATTAGCCAATAGTGGAAATTTGTAACAGCAGTCAATGCATAATGAAAGCGTAAATCATGTGGTTCGTGAAAGGCTTAGGTTACGCTTTCCGAACTATTTAACCCTTTTAAAATTCTGTCTCTTTTAGGTAAATTATAGACTCAGTTAAGCATTGCTTCATTGCTAGTTATCGTAGGATCATGATTCATACCTCGCTTTTTTCACAATAAAGCAGCCTTTCAAATGGTACCATTCATATTTCCCTATCATATTCCTGGGGCGGGAAATTGAGAGAAATCGGGATTTTTCTGATATTTTTTATTTTGAACCTCCTCCCCCCGTGTTAACGCATAGATCTCAAAATCAACTGAAAAATAGTAAGGGGTGTGCTAAATGTGTGTACAAAATTTGAAGCTTCTATCTTGAATAGTAAGGGCGGAAAAAAAAATACCAATGAGTCTCACAATGACCCAGATTAGTTCAAAAGAAACAGATCTGATATACAAATTTTCTGACATCCCTATTTATCATAAGATCATGATTCTTACATCATTCTCTTCAGAATACAACAGACTTTAAAACTGTACTATTCAGATGTCTCCATCATGTATCTGAGGCGGGAAAATCGCGGAAAAAGGTATTTTTTTTGTTTAAAATACTCCTTTTTACTTTTTTGCCCATTCCTACTCCCCTACCTGTTTTAACGCAGAGATCTGAAACAAATCTGAAAAATACTAAGGGGTACACTGAATACGTGTGCAAAATTTCAATCTTCTAGGTGCAAAAGTACGTTCACCCAAAAATAATAAAAATAGGCCTAACGAAAACATGCATGTTTGTGACGTCATTACCCCTACGTGTCGACGCAGACAAAAAAAAAAAAACGAAATAAAAAGCTTTATTATCACTTTTTAATCGAATAATGAAGATACTACCCTATCGTAGTTATAACTACGAAAGATCGTAAAAGGGTTAATCTATTTTACTCATCAGCCAGTTTCGCATCCGCTACTTCACAACGAATGAACGATAGAATTGTTTTTCGGTATGGGAGATGGGCGATGTCCAATGAACAGTTTGTCTTATTCCCGTTTCGTGATCTCACATAGTCGTTCTTTTGTGGCTTAACAGAAGTTGAACAAAAATATATTCCTTGTTTTTAGTTTTCTAGTCTTGCTGATAGTACACAATCACTTGATTACATTTTAGGAAAGCACTATTTGATTTTCGTTCTACGTCTATCGTATTCAACAGGTTATGGCGTATGCTGATGATGTAAATTTAAAAGTTGACGTTAGGAGAACAAAAGAAGGAAATGCAGAGGTCTTATTAAACGCTTGCAGGAACATGGGTTTAGAAGTAAATGCAGAGAGAGAACTAAATACATGGAAGTTCGTTGGGATCGTAATAAGGCAAATTATGGATGCGTTAAAATACCGAATAATATTTTCAATAAAGTGGTACTTTCAAATATCTAGAATGAATATTAACAAACCAAAACCATATTCACGAAGAAATTAAATGTCGACTAAAGCAGGGAATTCGTGTTATTATTGAATCTAAAATCTCTTGTCGCGAATTCTGTCGAGGAATTTGAAGCTTAAACTATATAGAACGATAATCATGACTGTTGCTCTGTACGGTTTCGAAACATGGTAGAACTTACTCTGAGGGAAGAACGTAAACTGAAAGCATTTGAGAACAAGATCCTAGACGAATATTCGGACCCAAGAGAAACAGGAATGGGGAATGGCAGAAACTTCGTAACTAGTAACTACATGATTTATACCGTTTACCAAACATTGTTGGGGACATCAAATCTCGGAGGCTTGGTGGGCAGGTATGGTGTAGCTAGAATGGAAGAAAGTAGGAACGCTCAAAGGTTTAATTGGAAGTCCAATAGGAAAACGGCTATTAGGAAGACCTAGACACAGAAGGGAGAAGAATATTAACATGGATCTCGCAGAAATAGGAATACAAAGTAGAAACTGGATCCAGTTGGCTAAGGATAGAGATCAGAGGAGAGCATTTGTGAACACGGCATTGAACCTCTGGGTTCCATACTGCCGTGTCGTGACAAAACGCTGTAACTTTGGCGGAGCAGTTTTGCGAAAAAGAGCCGTAAAATTTTCATCCGAAAATGTGATCTGTATCGTGTAGAACCAGTGTATCTTGACTTTGGAAACATGTGGTTACATGTAATGTTTCGTAAATGCATGTTGTGTGATTAAATTTGGTGAAAATTGATTGGTTGACCATTATTGCCTAGTTACACTGGTTCTACACGATACAGATCACATTTTCGGATGAAAACTTTACGGCTCTTTTTCGCAAAACTGCTCCACTAAAGTTACAGCGTTTTGTCACGACACGGCAGCATAGACCATAGAGTTTGTTAGTCTATGAATTTCAAATACTTCTTTATAATGAACAATTTGAGATTAAGTTTTATAATTTCTTCGGTAGTTTGGTTGAAAACAATAAATTGAGGCATTCTGGGTAGTAAAGGGCGTACTTAACAAAGGCTTGTTTTAGAAAATAACGATTTTAAACTCTTCTCGGGTGAAAATTTCTCTCTTATCACTTAAATATTGCTATTGTTGTTGTTGAAATTCTTATTATTATTGTTGTTATTGTGGGAAAATTAAAAAAAGAAGAGACTGTTGAGGTCGCTATTATTACCCGAAAAGCCTCAATTACTCAAAATATTAGTAAACAACAATTGTAGATATATATATTTAACATTTTATGTACGTTTTGTAGTAACATGTAATACACGCGTGTAAATTTACATTAAAATATCATGGGTATAAAAATACAATTTTAAAATATAAAATTTTATTATGTTTATAAATATTTCAAAATAACTTCACATTTTTTTTTTTTTAAATCTGCAATATCAAATTGCAATAGTATACTTCTGAACATTTAAAAGAAACAAAAAAATACACATTTAATTATTACAACACAGCCTTATTAACGCCTACAAATCTCAGGGAACGGAATTCAGAGTGGATAATATTTTACAGAAGACTTCTTTTTCTTCTAGAATATTTTACACATTCACACATAGTATATATACAAATAAACCCATGCATACTTGATATTTGAACATAAAAATAGAGACATATCGTTCACCAATTATTTATGATTTACATTTTAGTGCTGTTAAAGTATTCGTATTATTGTTCGAATAACGGTCATTCGAATAATTTTTTCAAACAATTACTCGAATGATTGAACATTAGAAAAAAAAAATATATTTGTTAGACTATTCAAATACTGGATAACTGTACTCTAGCAGCATTTATTCACACCCATTTATCAATAAAAGTATTATGTACTTTGTGAAACATTATTATGTCTCGGGGTGTTGATTAACCGTACAAGCAACAACTCGCCTTTATTATTTAAAAAAAAATGTTAGTGTTATTGAATACGTCACACACTTGTATTTACTGTAGGAAAATAGGTGCATATAACATACAAACACAATACTTTATTAATGTCAGAATATATCTCAATATGAGATCAACTAATTAGTTTTGTTACACATCAAGTCAGTCAATCTACTAGACTATCACTGCACTGTTAGGTTCATGTCAGCTACTAATATAGAGAGTTCTAATTGCAGTAATATCACGCAATATCCATAGATTTAAGTGTATCGTGTTTTGTTTTAGAGGCATTGAAATGGTCTTCAATTTCTTTTAATGTTTTATTTTTAGTCTCTGGAAGACAGATCATTAGGAATATTGTACCAAAAAATGCTATAGCACCGTAAAACCAGAAAACGCCAGCGCTTCCTAAAGTTTCGAACATTGCTGGGCAGGTCTTCACAACTAAGAAAAACAGAAGAAATCCTAATGATGCTGTCGATCCGCTACCAATTCCTCTAACAGCTGATGGGAATACTTCACCAATCATCACCCAAGGAAGAGGAACAAAGCCTATAGACACAAAACACATATAGGTGATTAAGAATATCATGGATAGCCATGCTGTTTTAAATTCTTCTGGAGCAAAATGTAAGAACAGTCCCAGACTAATGAGAGAAGCTGTTGTTCCAATGCCTGATATAATTGCTAATGGTCTTCGTCCTATTTTACGCAAAAGAATACACGCCACAATAGACATTACCATTCTAACAACACCAACTATAATAGTGGCCATATATTCATTTCCATTACCGCCAGTTTCTTCAAAAATGTGTACAGAGTAAAACACAACAGCATTAACTCCAGAGAACTGTTGCACAACAAAGAATATATTTAATATTATGAACGGTTTCAAAAATGACGGTTTAAAGAGTTCTTTAAACTTTTCTGCTGCTGAAGGTAATTTTGTATCTTTTTCAGTTAAAGAGTCCACGAGTTGTTGAAATTCTCTATCGACTTCAGCAGAATATCCACCACGGAGCCACTGAAGAGATCGTTCAGCCTCTTGAAGGCGGCTTTTCGACACTAGCCAATTAGGAGATTCAGGTACAAGCGACATAACCACATAACAAAGAAACGGAATAGTCGCAGCTATACCTGCAACCAACGACCAATCCAGAAAAGTCCCCATTACATAAACCAGAACTACACCAATTGACACTGCAAATGTTGGAGTAGCTAAGAAAAATCCTCTGTATTTTGGTTCCGACACTTCACCAATATACACTTGACCGGGTGGACAAAGTGCTCCAAGACACAGGCCGGTGAAGAAGCGGCCTGTGTACAACATTGGGAGATTCCGTGACGTAGCGACGAGTACCCATCCAAAAACAAATGGAACACACAGGATGAAATGAGTTAACTTCCTTCCGAAGTGTTCCATTAATACTCCTCCTAGTAAACTGCCGAAAATTGTCGGAAGAACAGCAATACCAGCTGAAAAGAGAAAATATCAGAAATCAGAATATAATTTCAAAATAGCATAATATTTCCATTATTGTTATAATCTAAATAAAATAATACTTCTCACATGATATTTAAGATGAAAAGAAATTTCACTAGACTAGCAATAGAAAATGTGTATGCTGTCATGAAGAAATTAAGAACATTAGAAGTACAGTGGACCCACATGATACGAACTTAATTCGTTTCCTTACACTGTTCGTAAACCGAAATTATTTTTCCCCATCGAAATTATTTTGCCTCTCTTTACTTATTAAAGTAATTTCATTGACTTGATAACGTCAGAATGACAAGCATTCATCTATAAATAATAGATGGAAAACATGATGTAAATGACGGAAATACTTTTATTTTCTTGCAAAGAAGAATAAAGTCCCTAAGAGCAATTACCTCTTCTCATTATCTTTATCTTCTATAATATCTAGAATTTCCTAATACAATCTTTCTAATTACTCAGATGAAAGTGATAGGTCTAAAAAGTTACTGAAATGCAACCCACGTAATGTTAACAAAAACCACTGAATGGTGAATTTAAAAGATTTGAAATATAGGTTTCTTGTGCACCTTAATATAAAAATGATAAAAGAGTTTCTAAGAAAAACTAATAATTTATTATAAGTTCCTAAGCACAATAACTTCATTTTTTTTTTAGGGTGGACCGTGGCTCAGCGATAGAGTGCTCACTTTTGGTGTGATGGATCCCTAGTTTGATTTCATCCTATTGCAAGGTTTTTTTCTTGTATCTGCATATCAGAAAGATTTTAATACGAGGAATAATCATATATAAGAAATAATATTACTAAAATAGATTTTTCTTCTATTCTTCCACTATGTGAGTTCGTGTTGGACAACATCGTGTCCTTGGGCTTTCTCGGGTTTTTTCGGTTCCCTTCCATAACCACATTCCGTCAAAGTTTTCATTAATTATTCGTCTCCTTTACGCTAAAGAGCATAATTATGGAATGTTAAAGATTCCATTGCTTGAGGATGAAAAACAGACGTTTGGACATACGAATTCATCTTTGTCATTTCTAATTACAGAGAGTAAAGACAGTTACGCCCAACTTCTATCCATGCAAAAAGTACAAGAAGAAGAAGAAGAAGAAGAAGAAGAAGAAGAAGAAGAAGAAGAAGAAGAAGAAGAAGAAGAAGAAGAAGTAGTAGTAGTAGTAGTACTACTACTACTACTACTACTACTACTACTACTACTACTACATCATCATCATCATCATCATCATCAGTATTATTATTATTATTATTATTATTAATAATAATAATTATCATCATCATGTGGGTACCCATGTTGATAGGTAATAAAAGATTGGCGATGCATGCTACTAAGATCTGATGGAGTTTTGACAAGTAGCTTTGTGTTATCAAGTCATTTCAATATTTTTTTTTATCTGTTCCTCTTTTTTCCTACCTTGTCTCCACTTTGATAATTTTCCCTGCTGAGGAACGAAATTTATTTTTTCACTTAACTCTATTTTAAATATAACAGCTTCAATAATAATTTATTAATACTATAAAAATTCTCCAAATGTAAAGCAATATCGTTAACTGCTGAAATTACCTACTAAAATTTCCTCCACTTTTCGTAGACAATCAAGCAGTCATGTACTGCTTAATCAAGAAGATCTATAGAGTTTTCCATCTTATACCTAACACTCATATTATATATAATCTCTGTAATTACAAGGTATCATATGTAACCACTGAAAATAATAAAGCAGATGAGGCATCGCTTAATCCTCAAACTATCCTCCGCCATTCAGGGGCCTTCATCTGGTTTCCAGAAGAATAAAACCTGGAAACCAGGGGCAGAGACCTCAATTTGAGTTGGTATAGGCTAGCTTGAGGAGAGAGTGACAGCGCGCGTAGAGTTCTCGATTGTTATTACAGAGATTGTATATAATATGAGATGTAGGTATAAGGTGAAAACTCTACAGATCTTTTTGGTTAAGAGGTATACGAATGCTTAATTGTCTACAAAAAAGGTGGATTGGGGTTGGATAATACAAAACGATAGCAAAAGCCACTGCCAGAAATTCCATTACAAACAGGAATAAGTTCAACCCCAATGCGTAAGACTAATTATACAGAAGTGAAGACAATAGCATATAACTGATTGACTACTCATATTAAATTATCCTAAGATATTCTTCAACTTTCAATGCTTTTGTAATGTTTTAATTTTTTTTAATTGTAACTTTCTTTCCAATTATTTCCATTCCTGAAGTATATTTCATGAAGTATTTTAGCGAATAGCTCTGGTGTACATTTTGGAGTTTTCATTTTATTATTATTATTATTATTATTATTATTATTATTATTATTATTATTATTATTATTATTATTATTATTATTATTATTATTATTATTATTATTATTTACTAGTGCTACCCATGAGTAAGTTATTGTGAGATGTTTCGTGAAAATTAAAATAAAATTAACATTCATGTACCTGTTCAACTATTTTCAGCAAATTTCATACATACAAGTATATTTCCTCAATCTGATAACATATGAAATATGTAACTTTCTCTTCATAACTGAAGTAACTTTTAGAAAATTCAATTTGTTTCTTCCTTATCTCACTCTCTCAGGTATACTCAAAATCTACACTTTCGATTGTTACTTCTTTTAAAAAGCATATCTGCTTATGGTCTTTAAGTATTTTAAATGGGAAGTTTTCCCGAAAGGACATTGGAGCATGGATTTCTAAGGAATGAAAACCACGGAGATGATATGCAATTATCGTGTAACATGAGAATTAGATTTGTAACAAAAGAAACACTGACCAAAGCTTCAACATACCTTGTATTTTAAACTATAATGTGTTACAGTTTTGGATATGTACCATATTCTTCATCAGATACTATATAGACACATGATTGGTCTATATATGTCTTCATGTCTATATATGGAAGGCTTCAACCAATAGAATTTAGACTTTTTCATAAGGATGATTATATATATATGTCTGTATCTTCATTTATGTTCTATAGTGTCTATATAGTATCTGATGAAGGATATGGTAGATATTCGAAACTGTAAAACATTATAGTTTAAAATACAGTGTATGCTGAAGCTTTGGTCAGTTTCTTTTGTTACGATATTCAATCCAAAGCCATGAATAGTGTTATTATATGAGAATTAGAGCACTAGATTATTTGACTGTTTTCTTTCTTTTCACATTCTCTCTCTCTCTCTCTCTCTCTCTCTCTCTCTTATCAGCTTGAAACGATTGTTGAAGACTGAACAGTAGGATGTGTTGAAAAAACGTTTTTCTTCGAGATCATGTTTTCCCTTAGTGACCATTTTTGGCCAAATAAAGTTAATATAATATGGAAAAAATTCAAATTGACACCTCGATTTATTTAGGTGCCGCCATTGGATTAAAATTCGAAAACAAATGATAAAATCGTAGATTTTTTTTTAAAAATGTAAGTGAAATACTTATTATTTTATACACGTGTTATTCTTAGTTATAATTTTTCTATTAATAGTTCAAATATATTGTAGAAAAATAATCAGAAAAATACCTCAAATTTTTCAGGTACCGCCATCACATTGAATTGTAGGAGAAAAAAATCGATAAATTTGTATATTTGTTAAGATTTCGAAAAAAATATTTAAAAGTATTAATGAATATTTTCTTGTTAGGTATCATTCACAATGGAGTAAAACGTAAATAAAATGAAACTTATTCGAGGTTTTATACAATTGAAAAGCTTAAAATACCTTAAAAGTTGTAGAAAATTGATTTTAAAATATAACATTGTAGTCTCTGCACCTCTTTACTTATTTTGTAGTAAATTTATTACATTGGAAGTAACTTGGAACTCAGCACGAGGAAGTGACTACAGTTTGAATTATGATTTTTCTCCACAATTCAATGAGTACTTGAAAAACTTGAAGTATCATTCTGAATTTTCCTTCTACATTATATTTGAACTCTTTTCGAGAAAAATTATTACCAACAATAACAAGATATAAAATAATTATTATTTCACTTATTTTCTTAAAAAAAAAAATATGATTTTATTTTTATTTATTTTTTCGAATTTCAAGCCAATGGTGTCATTTCAAAAAGTTGAGATATCGATTTGTAATTTTCCTACGTTATATTTGGATTGTTTGGAGAACAATTATTACTAATGGTAACATTGTAATGTAATAAGTTTTCACTTTTTTAAAATCACTTTTGTTTCTCGAATTTTAAGCCAATGGCAGCGAAATATTTTCTATATTATATTAACTCTATTTGGCCTACTCGAAGAAAACTTAGTTTGATAACCATACTAAACAGGTCCGTACATCTTGTAGATAAAAAGTACTATAGTAACACTGCCCGAGAACCGACTACAGATTTGTGTTCTGTAAGCTAATAAAGACTACCAATAATCAAACATTAAGCTTTCTCGTGGCTATCTGGTTAACAGACGCGCCTTTGTTATGGGAGATCCGGGTTCGATTCATTCTCGGTGTGGAGCTCGTGTGGTTCGGATCTCACATTACGCTGTAGGTCCACGTTTCATATAGCCTCGCTGCTAAAAAGGACGCTAAATGCCAATCCAACCAAAAAACTACCGAACATTATAGTAAACGAAACCGTGGCCTTTTTGTAATATGAAAAGCTCTGGAACGCCAGATGGTAAACGCTGAACTGGATAGAATATAGTCAGCTTAGAGACTACCAACGCAAATATTTTTAACTTTCTTTTTTATAGTCCGCTATCACTTCAAGTACTTCATTGTTGTATCACGACAGTATAATCAACACGAAAAAAATTACGCAACGCAATATGTATAAAATTGGTCTACGGAAACAATTATATGTGAACATACACACGGTATTAAGACGTGACTGGACTGGCTGGCGATTTGAAGCTGTTCACGGACAACTCCAAAAACTGATTAGATCCTGATAAAATTTATATGAAACCTGCGAGAAAGTATACTCTTTGAAACTAAAAAAAGGATAATTAAAATCAGTACATTTCTGTTGAAATTATGCGTGTGCATGCATACAATGAAGCCGGTTAATTCCGATATTATCAACCGTTCAGAAGTTTCATGGTTTAGCTCAGAATAGTATGGTTACATTCTCATGAAATTTATGTGAATTAATCGGAAGAGAATACTTTCAAATAATAATAATAATAATAATAATAATAAATCGCTGCACTGTGTTGAAGATTTATGCTTGAACATACGCACAACATACATGTATATATCAACGGGTCGAATTGCGTATCTCGTCCTTTTCAAGGCGGTTAAAAAGGCGTATATATCTCAGTTCAGAGACTCTCTCTAGTACATTAAGGAAGATGCTATCCTTCAACTGATTTCAGAATTAAGAACCTAACCATTTATCATGGAACAACACTCCTTGATTTAACTTAATGTATTTGTAATCTATTTTTCTATATTATATTGCTGATCTCTAAATCCCAAATAATCTAATACATTATTTCCCTACACTAAAGAACTTTTCAATAATTTCGCTGACAAAAATCAAATTCCTTGACATTCCATGATTTTCCACGTCTGTGAAAACCCTCTGTTTTGTTCTAAAATATAATTTAGGAGTACGGCCAATTTAATTTGATAGCTAATTTAACCCAACTTAAGCTTTACGCTTGTTAATAATATGTACGAAGGTGCATAATTAATTGCAAAATTGTTACTGTGATTTTAACAAAAGTACAAGGAAAAACAAGTGTTCCTGTGCATTATGTAATCTGTCTTAGCATCTAAATTTGCAACTTCCACAATCTGCATTAGATGGAGTGGGTCTGTATCAAAGTTTAATGGTATACGTATCTCCACCAAAGGAGTATTTCTTTGGCTGTTGTTTCCTTGTTTGAAGACAACTTAGAAACAATCGAAATATTTTTAGGTTAAAGCACATAGTTGCTATGAGTAGAGATGGGTACTAAAAAAATTATGTTTTTCACACCTCTTCCTTTATAAAATAGTTTCTCCATGACAAAATCTGATTATTTTTACTCTAAACTGTATGCTTTACTTTCTGAATATCTTTGTGATTGAATGCAAATAATGGGGAAATGTAATGGAAACCTGGAACTACAAGTAAAAGTTCTCTTTTATTCTGTAGTTGTTTACTTTCTCCTTTTCCCTATACAACACCATTAACACGTACGAAAATTTTAGGTTTTAAGCAGCATTTCTGGATACATTTTAAAATCTGAAAGGCTAAAATGTTCCGAGTGAAAAGCATTTAACCAACGTGAAAATAAATCACTAGATTGTGTATTCTGTGAATACCATTACGATTTCCAGGATATGGAAAAAATAAGATGTCAATAACTGTAATTGTTTAAATTTACTTCTCTATTTTTTTTAATACCACCGAGTCACTTCTTTTAAATTTACAAATCTACATTAGTACTATTTTAATTGCATATTGCATTCTAGAAATATAGCACTTTACGTTCAAATGTTATACCTTGGTATATATAGCTTGTTCCCTTTTTATCTTGTTGTAATTGACAAGGAATTATCATTTAAAGAAGAAAAACTGCTACACAACTTCGTATGAATATTTTCTGTACAGTATTTCGACCAATTTTTCACCTCGCGTTAAGATTTATTTTTAAAAATAACAATGGCCATTGTTTTCTATAATTATTGTGTATCTGAAGTATATTTCTTATTATACTGAAATTGAATGGAATGCTCCTGTGAAAAGATTGAGAAATTGTTTTAATATACTTGAATAGTCACTATATTGATCAAGAACTGAAACCGGAAAAGAGAATAAAAGTGCGAGATGTGTTTGTGTTTAAGTAAGACAAACGAAAAGAAAGTGATAAACATAAATTATAGAATATTTTTATGACTTAATGAAATTCTGTCTTTTATTATTATTATTATTATTATTATTATTATTATTATTATTATTATTATTATTATTATTATTATTATTATTATTATTATTATTATTATTATTATTATTAGCAGCAGCAGCAGCAATATTTTGCAACAAACACACGCACATTATCAATGCAAAATTAATGATTATCTTATTTCAGGAGATGGAAAAATCACGGGAAAAACTAAAAATGAATGTAGATTTTTTTTCGAATACTGATTTAGATTCACTTTCCTCTCTTAATGGAAAAAATGAAAGAATCAATTTTTAGTAAGCAAGATCCTGAACTTTCATTATCTACTGAAATATTATTGTCTCGTTTTACTTGAATTGATTTTGAGTTTAAAGTCCCTTTCAGCAGCGAGGCTATATGAGACGGGACCTACTGATTAACGTGGAATCCGATCCACATGAGCTCCCGCTGGAAATCGAAGCCGGGTCGGTGTGACTCGTTTTAATAAAATATTTTCTTTAATCTTTTGAATACTAAGTCGATTCTGATAGGTAAGACCATTGGTTCCGGGGCGATTTTTAGAAAAGATGTAAATATCATAGAGTTACTTTTAAGCATTCGTTGTTCATTATCTAATTGGACACGACACGCGAAAAAAATTAAATCAGAATACATAGAACAGAAACAAATTATCAAAATACATGAACATATATTAAGTTCCTATCGCTTGACATTTATTTTTATTTCTCTATTTATTTTTAATTTGTCTGAGCTCTAAGTGTGATTTTAATTTGGTTCTGGCTCTCAATGGATTATAAATTTGCTATCACTATTATAAAACTTTAAAGTTTAGTACCTTTTCATTAAGGTTGCCATTTCTGGTAATTTAGTTTTACAATTGGTAATTTTATCTGTATACTGGTTTAGTATGCACTTACCGTTAAACTGTAATATATATTGGTTTCTGAAGGATTACTTGCAAATAATACGATATTGAATAATTGCTCTCGGATTTCCATTGAATATGTACACTGTAAATCAAAGTTAAATTATATATATTTTCAGATGATTGTACTAGACGTTAGTTAATTTGTATAACATGAATGGCATGTTACTTTAATAGTATTTTAAAATACCATAATTAATAATGCAGTACTTTACTGGCCTCGATGAGAATGGAGTAATTTGGGAACAATGGAGTAAAATAATAAGTAGAAATTTAAATAATATATTGCATTACGATGTTGATTAACATTGTGAACGAGGTTATGTTAGGGATTAACAAAGAGATATTTTCAAAACAGGTTTTGTTAGTTTCAGTGACGGATCTGGACGGTAAAAACTGGGGGGAGGGGGGCAGCCACAACCCAAACTATGATAAATATACTATGAGTTTACTATAAAGTTTCAAAAATATATAAATAATATCTTAAATTATTTTTTCCACTCAAAAAAGTGGGGGCCTAGGCCCCTTGGCCCTGGACGAGATCCGCCATTGATTGGTTTGTTTAATGTTTCTTTGACGAAACTATCCAGAAGACTGATCTAGTGAATACATATTTCCTTGAGAATTGAACCTTCTGCTCTGTAGTTCCAAATTTTTAAGACATTTTTGTAATAAAGCATTTGTTGGTATCAATTAACATATTTCCTTTTCGATTATTTATATTTATAATCAAAATATTTACTGGATCAAAAGATCCAATATATTTCAGGCAAAAATTTTCTTCTAGGCCTTATATCTCGAGAACTACATATAGTGTACCCAAACCAAAACTAACAATTTACTCAGTATGATGTGCTTATTGCGTAAAATTAAAAAAAAAAAAAAAAAAAAAAAACAACCGAAAAATCGATTTAGGGGCCGTTCAACTCAAAAATCATGTGGCACCTGATTAAAAAAAAAATCAATATATTTCATTCAATCAAACATTTTCTTCTACGCTTGATATCTCGAGAACTATATATAGTGTAGTCAAATCCAAACTATCGCTTAACTCAGTATGATGTGCTTATTCCGTAAAAAAAAAGTATGAAAACACGATTTAGGGGCCGTTCAAAAATTTTATGATCCCTGATCCAAAAACTGATTATTGGCCAAGTTCGCAATCTTTTGATGCATTTTTTGGATTATTCCCAAAATTCTTGGCCCAGATCGCAATCTTTTGATCCATTTTTTGGATCATTCCTAAAATTCTTGTTTTTATATTTCATATGGTTAAATTTATTTCTTTTTACAAATCTGTTTGTTAGAGCAGTCAAGAAAAATTGTTGATAATCTTCCATACAACGAAATATCTTAAATTTAATAATGTTAAAAATTATCATATAAAAATAAGCCACACGTATAAGGATTATTTCATTCATTTTCAAAATTTACTATGCATTGAACCTACTAACTTATGAATATGTTAAAATTGCACATTTATAGATATGACTCTACTAAACTATGTAATGACTGCTGCGGTTCATGAAAAAGGTAACCATCGACAAATGAAATGAGATACTCTCTGGCTGTTAAATGTAGATTTACATTCTTCCTGCTAAATGCTTATTCTTTTTACTACGTATATGAAAAATCAGAATATAAGATCATGAACAAGAATAGATCTTTTGTGGACAGGAAGGATTTTGTGTTAATATATTAAGAGCTTAACAATGTTTGCTTAACAATCTTCATTTCTATTCATTAGTTTTTGTTCACTTTCGATATTTTTAACTAAAAAAAGTTCACCAAAAGTAAACGTAAATCAAAGGATGTAATTGAGAAACTTGATAATTATCATTCTAATCTTTTATATATCTGTAATGTAATGCTAAAAAATATCTATCTATGCACATTAAAATTTTTATTGAAAGTAAAGCAAAGAGCTTAGTTTCTGCACAAAAAAAGCAAATTCACTTTCAAGGAAGTGAAATCAGAGAAATGAAAGTGGAAAACATCGAAATATAGAAACAAACAGAAAAATCATACAGGCGAAAGGCCAAGACTGAAAAATATATAAACTGACCACAAAGCAAACAAGGATTAGAAGCGTCAGAATAGTCAAGTAGCAGAATTGTCAGTATTATCAGACTTGTAGATTGATTAATTTTCAATACACAGTCAGCATCATGGTCAAGATATTTTCTAACTCCTGTTTTGTACTGTAAGTAAAATACCTTTGATTATCAGTTATGTAAAGAGAGAATATACAAGAAGTTCATGTGCATGGAGATTTTCCTCCTAGACAGGCTTAATTCATTCAAATCAGAATTTTATTTGTATCAATACTTTTGTTTAATTTAATGTAGCTTTGTATCAATAATGTAAATAGATAGATGCATCTAACCTATTCTTTTCAATTACTACCGAGATTTCAACAACCTGTATTTCTATTGTTTGGATATTCTAAGTAACTATTTTAACAAAAGAAACACTGACCAAAACTTAAAACCCACTTTATTTTAAATTATAATTTGTAACCGTTTCGGATTTCTAACATATCTTTCTTCAGACACTATCGACAATAAATGAAAATACAGACATATATATATATAGTCATTGTTATGACAAAGTTTAAATTCTTTTAACACATATATATAGTCATTGTTGTACTTTTTTTTTCTTCTATTTGCTGAGGAATTCAGCTAATCCCGTTTAAGTCTTCTTGTTCACTTTCCAACTAATCACGTTCCGCCATTTTTGGTTCTTGTAAGGGCCTTTTTTTTATTTTCTTCTTGTCTATGCTATCCAAACTTCCTTGCCATAATTCATTAATAACTAAGCTTCCTGTCCAGTTCATTAGTTTATCTCATCCTACCTTCTTTATCCAATCTGCTTCTTTCCACTTTCTTATTATCATTCTTTTCTCCATCTCCAATACTTCCGTCTTATCCCAATTTAAACTTTGTCTTAACAATGACTATATATATGTCTGTATTTTCATTTATTGTCGATAGTGTCTGAAGAAGGATATGTTAGATACCCGAAACTGTTACAAATTATAATTTAAAATAAAGTGGGTTTTAAGCTTTGGTCAGTGATTCTTTTGTTAAAATAATCAATCCAAAGCCAAGGATAGTCTTACTAAGTAACTATGTATTATCTTCTGAAATCTCTCTCTCAAAAGTAAGAGTATTCATAATTAAAGAAAATATTTCTTTTAAGCATCAAACATCAATCAATATCATTCTTAAGTTACGAAACATATATGATGTTCTTTCTCTCAAACTAACTAACTTATCGTAATATTTATTAACTATTTAAGCACACCAAGTTGTTAGAATGAAGATAAATTGAAAAGGGAAATTCGAGCAGGTGAGTGGAAGATACAATTTTGTACAATAATTTAGAACTTTGATTATTTTTACTCAGCAATTTGATTCCTGTGGATTATCAACTTTTTCGACCATACCCTTCAATTACTGAACAGAAGTGACTCTTTTGAGGCAAAGATGTAAACGTTTAATAAGAATAAATAACTTCAAGAATAAAGACACTACACTTCATTCTCCAGCGTTACATCATTTATGCATTAGTATATCAATATTTTTAAATATACGTTGTAATGTTGTAGGCAAAGAAAAATTTTTGGAGGGCATTCTTTATCCCCTGGCTTTACAACCCAAAAAGGGCGATAAATGAACAGACAGCTTTTTGTTAGGAAGTATGCACATCAATACATCGGTTCCACAGCTTTCTACATTGAACTATCCAACTGATTCATGATATTGGGTCAGCACCGAAACATCTATGTTCGCACATGAAGCTAAGAAGTCCTAATAAATATGGGTCCAATTGAAATTAATGTAAATCAATTTAGAAACTGGAGAACCAGGAAAAACTTCTGAAACTACGCTAATAATGACTAAGTTGTGGAAATTCTTGGGGTGGGAGATAAGGGGATTAAAAGATGTTCTCTTGTAAAGTACTAGTCAAATGGGAATTTTTCACACAAAATCTGATTTAGCTATATAGTTCTGTTTCTTGTGGAATATGATTTCATTCGTTCCTTGCTAGGAACTTGTTTAGTTAAAAGTCTAATCACAAATTTAAGTGATTAGCTTTGATTAGTATATTATTTGATTTATTTTTTTTATTTAAAAAAAGAAACAAATTCAAAAGTTTTGGGTGTACGTTTATTTGTCATGTATATTCAAACTGTAAACACATTTAAAACAAACGTGGATGGTGATTTATAATTTTCACTGAAGTTTATATAATTTTCAGCTTAGTATAAAGTCAAAATAAACATCGAAAAAATAAAATATAACGTGGTGGGAAAAAATATTGCTTGAAACTTTTCGTGCAATAAGTGTTAAAAAGCATATACCGGATACTAGAAACAGTACTCCTATTTCAGGTTTATCAAAACATTTACCGAAATCAGGTCATGAAATCCCATCGTATTATTAATAAATTTATAATAATAAAAATAATATAGAATGTTACAAATCGTTTGAATTTCTTTGATTTTTATCAATTCTCAGATAAAACTCAGATGTTAAGTTCAATACTAATCAGTGTTGCTTAAATAATAGTTTGACATTATGTTGAACTATATTATCCAATGGAAAACAAGTATAAAATCCATAAAAGTTCACCCATTAAGCCCATCATTGCCAACACTTCACTGAAAACCTTCACTTTAGTTTGGTGAATCATTTGCTTTCATTAACCAACCGCCTCCTTTAGTCTAAGTCCATATGTGTGGGATGTTAAAGATTTGATTTTCTTTTCTTTCTTTTTTCTCGTTTGGTACTACTCTTGGCATTTTTATTTGACCACCTACCATCTAGGTAGATCTTGTCCTCATGAGCCTTCTCATGATCACCTACTTCTACCTTGCTTATCCTTTGATCACGATACAAGCATCGGAATGAAATATCAAGGTTAAAGTGTTGACAATCATATGCTCTTTAGGACACCAGATATGATTTTTATTACAGATGAATGTTATTTCCATTTTTCGCCATTAATAAATTATTTTAATGTCAGTTACTTTCAGATTTTTTTTCCCAACAAAATTTGCCATTCTTTTAGCTTTTAAACTAAGTCTTGGACAAAGAATTAAATTTTGAAACTTTTTTTTTATTAGTTTTTATTTTCAATAACCAACATTTATCATCTACTTACCAACCCATGAGGCCTCTTCTGTGTTAATTGGTATAGTACTATTTGGATGCCTTAACTGGGGCAGTGCCACTGCAGAGTACCCTACTGTCATGCCAAAGCTTATTCCAGCCAGTACAGGACCCGTGGCAGCCACAACCTACAAATAGACAAATTCAGTCATTAAATCGTAAAGTATTAGATTAATTCTATTTTGTATTATATGATAAATATGAATAAAAAATTAAGTTTTATATGTAATTGGACCAATGTTTTCACTTTTTCTCTTATATATATATATATATATATATATATATATCAATAGGTTCAACATATCGCCCTCAGAAAGCAGAAAGGTGCTAAGCGCCAAAATGCAAATTTCTCAGATGAATAAAAACGAATGAAACTAATTAATTCCGATTCTTTCTTTCTTCAATAGAATTCAGTTTTCACTGCAGACCTTTCATATTGTCTCCTGCCCCTTGTCTCCTTTCTGCACAACATTAAGCATGAAATGGGTAGTCAGGATATGCGCTTAGTTGGAAATCAAGGAGAACGGCGCTTAGCACCTTTCTGCTTTCTAGGCTCAATATACATTTAATTTCGAGTGATTTTATAGAAGTCATTGATCCTATCTTAGATTGATCATTAGAGTTGCTAATTATACAGGGTATTTCAAAACAACACCGACAACGTTTGGGAGGTGATTCCTGACACCACGATAAAACAAAAAAAAAAAAAAAAAGTATAGACCAACTTGGGTGCACAAATGCTTCCTTTCGGAGTTATACGCTGCCGAAATCATGAAAAAAATGAATTTAAATATCCATAGCTCCAAAGCTATGGGAGCTACCGCAGTCAGGTCAAGACTTCACTTAGGAACTACTATGTGCCCTATCCAAATATCCATGTTTCAGGATCCTGCGGTACTTCCACAACATTTTTTATAGAGGTAATTGGTAAGTGCTTGAAATTATATGTCCGTAGCCAAATTCCCTCTATAAAATCTGTTGCGGAAGTACCGCAGGATTTTGCATTGTTGACAACTCCCATTGACTTATTTCCTGTAATTCTTATTGTACCAATTTCTTATATTGAAAATAAGCAAACGGGAAATAGGTACTGCGAGGATGGGAAGATTAGAAACCTTTTCCCAAGAGTCTCAACACAGGATAAAATTGCATTTTATTATATTATATTATATTATATTATATTATATTATATTATACTAGCAGCGTTCACCCCGCTTCGCTGCGGTCACCCCGGAACGCAATAAACTTTGTTACTTAGATAATTTTTACTTTTTCGCTTTCAAGTGATATGATAAAAACCATAGAAGATTGCACTAATGTTAACATTATATCGCCTGTCATTTATGTTAACCCGCCCCGCTTCGCTGCGGTCACCCCAACCCGCCCCGCTTCGCTGCGGTCATCCCGGAACGCAATAAACTTTGTTACTTAGATAATTTTTACTTTTTCGCTTTCAAGTGATTTATAGCGCCTGTCAGTTATGTTAACCCGCCGAGTCACAGGGTCATGCGGGTTGCATATAAATACGTTTATTTTTATACCTATGATGAACTAATAACAAAGGATTTCTACGTATGGACACCTGAATGGTCAATTATCTCAAGACACTGGTAATTGAAAATTAAAGTGATATGATAAAAACCATCTAGGGTCCACATCCTAACAACCCCCCAAAAATGAAAGAAATCGGTTCAGCCGTATTAGCGTGATGAGCGTACAAAGGATTTTTTGTACGTATGGACACCTGATTGGTCAATTATCTCAAGACACTGGTAATTGAAAATTAAAGTGATATGATAAAAACCATCTAGGGTCCAAATCCTAACAACCCCCCAAAAATGAAAGAAATCGGTTCAGCCGTATTAGCGTGATGAGCGGACAAAGGATTTTGTGCGTTCTCTTTTATATATATAGATTATATTATATATATATATATATATATATATATATATATATATATATATATATATATATATATATATATATATTTATATTACTCCTGCATGATATACCTTTCCGGATATATCTTTCCTGCATGAATAAACTGAATGTGAAAATATCTGTAAACGTAATAACATTTCTACAAATATCAAATTTTAGATCTTGATAGAATATGAAGAAAATTTTGGAACTAATTTTCCTATTTCAACATTTTGCTTTATCACATGCAAAACGAAACACTTGCAGTAACATGCGTTCAGCTGGAACACCGTGCATTGTAGTGTTTGTTTTCTTCCTAAGTTACTTCAACTTACAGATTGTATTTGATGCGCTGAGACATGATTCTCTCAATGCATTTCAAAGTGGCAATATTGAAAATGTCTCTCGTGGTAGTATAGTGATTGATTTATAAATATACAATATATTTGTTGATGTTTAATATGTCGTCTACATAGCTTCCTAGCTTTAACTTTTTCTAAAATACTCTCTCCATACCAGTGGCGTCTCTGACATGTAAATTTTTGGGGGAGGACATAAAAGAAAGTTATTTACATGGTACTGCCTAGCAGTAGCGTAGCGTGGTATTCCGAAATGGGGATGCCAAAGTTAGTCACTTGTGCGATACAATACTACTAAAATCAGCAATACACAGCTATACCGATGGGAAATATAGGGTTGTAAAAAAATTTAGGTTGGAGGCCCCCTAATTAATGGTCTAGTAGGGTATACAGAACCAAATGCGTGGATTACGTCAGAAGCCAATAAGCAATTGTCTCAGCTTCTTCTTACCACTACCGTGTGACAAGAAAACTCGGCCCCGCTGTTGTATGAACATTGTTTCCAGTATAGTTCCCTTTATTTCTTTCTCGTGGGCAGCTTCTTTCTCCGCATACCATACTTCAATCTCGTTCTTTAAAAAGTCACCCCTAGAAATTTGTCATCTTGAGTGCGGAACTCAGACGCCCATTTGTGAATATGGGCCTGGGTGTATACGTATATCATTTGAAGATGCAAATAGAAAAAATTAAACCAACTCTGGGGGCCTGTTTCTGTGTATGTATTTCGTTGTCAGATATCCGATACTGAAGGTAGGGGCGCAAATCTGTCTTCAACATTCGGGGAACGGGTAAGACCGTTCCCATTTTTAAAGCGATGTTCAAAATATTTATGAAGTTGAAAAACAATGCTGTGGAGGATCAGAGTTGTCTTCAACATTTGGAGGAGGGCAGATTTGAGGGAGGAGGGTATATTTGAGGCTTACTCTGGGGGAAGGGGTGATGAAACTCATATTACGGTAGATGAATTGATTTCTGAGGTGAACCTGTTGTATATTATATACTAGGCGATGTAGATGAAATTCTGATACGTATCAAGTGCCGTGAACACATTCTAAAATCTGAATACATGCATATTTATAATTGATATGTTTCTATTTACGCATCCACAATGATCCACATTAAAATTTTAGGACACTTGTTTTGTAATAATATAAATAATGACTTCCCCAAAACCATGAAAGAAAATCAACTATGTATGGCGCAACAATACTTTTATTTGAGCAAAATTATGATGATCATAATAGCATTATAGGAATCGTTACAGGAATTAAACAAATAGTTGAAAATAGTCTAACAATAATTAATGACAATGAAATATTAGAAAACACGATTCTTTTTTAAAAATGAAACAAGTCAAGGGACCACAATTTCATCCAACTTTCCTTTGTGGCATTCGGATACAAATCATCACAATTTCAAATCGGATGGAGGGGACATGTCCGCCTCATCTCCTCGGGATATGTGCCAATGACTGAAGGACCCAAGCAATCTTTGCGAGGGACGGGAATGCTGGCTCTCTTGGTCTACCAGATCGGTGACCGTGATTCTACAGAATGCTTTATATTTATGCTTGTGTGTGTGAGCTCCCTCAAAGAGTTTCTGGCCACGACACTGGACATACTATGTATTTATGATGAAGATTAATAGTTTGCCTTTAATTACGATTACAATTACGATGCATTTAATTACGATTAAGGCATAACTATTTTTATACTATTATTTACATAACCGACATGCTTCAAAAAGGCATTGAACTAGTCATTTCTGCTTCGTTCTATTTCCTTGACGTTAGCGCTCGTACGTTTTGTACAGAAACTATAGCTTAGTTCAAAATATATAGAGTTGGAAATACTTGAAGATATGCCAGCGTATATCTAAAGCAAAATGTAGAGTTGCAATGGATGAAGAGAGTTAAGACAGCAAGTAGTTGGGCATGCGCACTCGACAGAAAGCAGACGAAAACTCCGTTTCTTGTAGTAGGCCAGGATGCCCAAGGAACATAGCATACGACAAGAGGAAAGATAGAAAATGTGCATCTGAGTGACGCGCATGCGTAGGTTCCGCTTATCAAAGTAAGGCGAGACAGCACATCCAGAAAATTGCAGTGAAAATAATTGTGATAATTACAAGCAAACAATTTATATACAATGGAATACGTACTTTTTCTTATTAACAGGGGATGCCGGGCATACCGGCGTTCCCTTACGCTACGCCGCTGCTGCCTAGCTCAACATGTTTATTATCTTCGATTCCATTTGTTACCTTTCTGCTTTCACGGACCCCCTGAGGTATATCAATAACTGTTATAATCGTTTAACAGCCTGAATATTATATTCCAAATATATATAATAATTATTATTTATGTGTTGTTCTGTCGTTAGTAAATAAATTAGAATAATATGTTGAATATTTTGTACAGGCCTCGCAGGGATCACGAGACGCAGGACCTGTAGGCCTTGGTCGAACTTTCACAATCGCAAATGCTTTCTTAAGTCTTCTTACCAAGAAGGTTGAGGAAGCCTAAGTTCGTCTTTCCGACAGAAGTCTTCTCGGACCCCGCTTGCTCATATCAATACGGCCCTGTGAGACAATGAAACTTCGTACTTAGCAAAGGCTCCCTCTAGTCCGTAACGGGCCCTTGCGCTTATTCGCTTTCACCTGTTGTCTCATAGGTACACTGTTCATATATACTACTCAACTTCCCTTTCCAGGTTCTCCTCTGGAAAATGTATTATTGTAATTATTTTTACTTTTTTGCGACCTGTTTTCTATTACATATTTATTCAATACAGAAAATATGATTTTATCACCATGTTTTGCAACTGACGTGTGTTAACTTTATACATACATATTATATATATATATATATATATATATATATATATATATATATATATATATAGAGAGAGAGAGAGAGAGAGAGAGAGAAAGGGAGGGCTTTAAGGACCAGCGCCAAGGGCCCTAACGTGGCCAGTCCGACACTGGAGAGAAGTTAGGGCCTCATAAGCCAAAGTTAATTACTACCATCAGTAAGTGAAAAGTAAAACGTACTCATCGTCGAAAGTTTAAAGCTGATTTTACCAAAACAATAAATGGCTGACAGATTATGAAATTAAAATATTTGTTCTGCTTTCTTTGTCTTTATTTGGCGAAGATTCGCAAGTGAACCTGAATAGGTGTAATCAACTTATGACATTTGGGTAAAATAGTAAAGAAACATAACTATAAGAAACACATTACCAATACGTTAAATTGAACTGGTATGGATGCGCCAAATATTCCATCACAACCTAATTGTAGGTATCATATTTCTATGAATTATGGACTCTTATTATAGTAATTGTAATCCCCATCGCTTTTTCTGTCCACCTTCTTTTCTTCTTTTCTAGGTCAAATATGAAAAATCACTGAAATATCGTATCTAATTATTTTAAATGAGAAGTGCAAATACCGAATTTCATATCTCTAACAAAAACTAACATAAAGGCCCAAAGGGGTATTTCCAAAGCTGGTAAAAATTTAAGCATCTTAGGAACCACTTTGACCCCTCTTATCATTATTTAGTTTTAAAAATCAATTCACACTTTACACTAACACACATTGTATATACACAAACAATAGTAAAATACAATGGTACTTCGTAACAGAAATCTACGTGATAGATTTATGTATAACTCTATTCAGTTCCCCTTCTATCCCTTTCTACCTTCTTTCTGACTGTTAGTTCTGTTACAACACTTATCATACAACCTTTTAATACTTATACAGGGTGCGGCACGTAAAACCGGCCCGTCGTAATATTCTGGTATATTGTGTTTTTGGCAACACTTAAATAATCTACCTTCCTACCAAGAGATGGCGTGTCGAGGTCGGGTCGACTTACGTGACCTGCAGCAGTCACGTGCAGCCGCAGCCAGTGAAACTTGTCGAAACCAGTTGAGAAAAAGGCCTCGTTGTGTTAAGCCGGGTGAGTGTCAGTGTGTGATAATGCCGTATTCGATACCCGAGCGTGTTGCCATTGTTGAAGGATTCATTCTCACTGGATCTTTTGTGAAAACAAAATTTGTTTCGGGAGAAATTTCCAGGACGTTCTGTGCCAGCAAAAAGCACCATTCAGGAATTGATTGAAAAATGGCAGCGTGCAGGATCGGTTCAAAATGCTCCCAGGAACAGACGACCATCTGTCTGCACCAGGGGCGTCATTTCAGACTTCGCTTGAGGGGGGCAAGAGCACCACTGACATAAGATTTTCACGTTTTGTACTAGTATATTAGTATACAATCGATTAAAGTATATGTATCCGTCAAACTCTTGGGGGGGGGCAATTGCCCCCTCCTGCCCTCCCTAAATGACGCCCCTGGTCTGCACACCTGAATTAAAGATGCAGGTGGAGGAGATAATGACAAGAAGTCCTCGAAAGTCAACCAGGAGATTGAGTCAACAGGTTCATGCGAGTGAGAGAAGTTGCAGATGTGTTTTAAGGGGACTGAAGTTAAAACCGTACCGGATGAGTATTGTGCAAGAACTGAAGGAGCCTGACCTGCAGAAGAGGGTGCATTTCTGTTCATGGCTGTTGAGCAATGTTGCCAGTGGTTTCTTGGATCGACTAATGCTCATCATGAGTGACGAGGCGTGGTTCCACCTGTCTGGGTACGTAAATTCCCAAAACAACCGGTATTGGTCGACAGAAAATCCACACGCAATCCACCAGGTACCCTTGCATGATGAGAAGATTGGTGTTTGGTGTGCCATTTCCGCCACACGCGTTATTGGGCCCATATTCTTTGAGACGACAGTGAACAGTGACGTGTATATGGGAATCCTGGAGGAGTTTTATACACACTTGACCGAAGAGGAGCGTCAGTTATGTTACTTTTAGCAGGACGGTGCAACATGCCACACATCAGATGCATCATTGTCCCTTGTGCATGAGATGTTTACACCAGAAAGGACAATCAGCAAAGGCTTGTGGCCTCCTCGGTCACCAGACTTGTCCACGTGTGACTTTTACTTATGGGGACTGTTAAAGGGAAGAGTATACGAAACAAATTCACACACAATTGAAGAACTCAAGATCAGGATCCAAGATGTCACCAATAGCATTACAACACAAGAACTGACAAGGGTATATATGAATCTCCTCAATTGTGCTCACATGTGTGTTGAAGTGGGCGGAGGACACTTTCAGCACCTGCTGTGAAGGTGAGTAGTCATATTCAATACATTACATTTCATTTATGTGTTGTAGTTAGTCATATTCAATACACTACATTTCATTTTATGTGTTCACTTTATGGGCCGGTTTTACGTGCCGCACCCTGTAGTTGTGTAACACTAAATAAAATACAAAGTTTTAACAGTACAATAATAATAAAACAGGCAAGTCAATAACTAACAAACATTATCAAGCACACCACAAACCAAGTTATGAAAGATAAAGCAATACTATTATAACAACATTATAACAAAATTATTTAACCAACATCTCCAGTATAAAAATGAAATAAATAAATATAATGAACAAGAAACCAATTATTAAAATACCAAAACTCATTAAAAGCCTTTCATTCTGTTATATATAAACAAAATCGTCTCAACACTACATTAAAAATTTCTAAATCATCATTATTCGTAAACTAATAAAATTAGTTGGTATAATCTAAATGTGCGTTAAGAATTCCAATACTTGATTTCAGAGCTAGTACAGCAATACGCTTGACAATAAATTAGGTACATTAAATTCTTTCAAAAAAAATTTAAGGACTTTTACTAATTGCACAGGGAAAAATCCGTTCTCCGGACAGCGGTATATTGTACAAATATACGGTATCTTCTTGCTTACTATAGAAATCAGTACAGAGCATACGTTATTCGCATGCTACATAGGCACTGCCCTTAGATGTTACATCATGCAGTTGCAGGATGTCTGACATCTAACAGTTTTCGGTATATCACATGTATATACTTATGTTACCTTCGTAAGCTATATGTTATATACGTCCATTTGTATGTGAGATCCTGACCGTCTACATTGTTTCATACAGAAAGTACGTATAGATGGAACACTTAAACAGAAAGTATTATAAAACATGCGTTTTCAGTTATACGTCTGCTGTACGTTAAGTCCAAAAACTACAGGAATTACGCATGTAATCTATCTTTTTAAGTACGCCACCTACAATTTCTTTCTCAGTGTGGTCCCCTGGAACCAATAATTACCGGTGGTACCTTGAATTTCTTGTTATCATTAAATTTTCCTTTAAAACTTCATATTTAGTAATTTTCTGTAAATAATTTTCTTCTCTTCCATCTTGCCTTCTTCAAATCGAATTGTAACATTAAGGATGTATCTATGAGTGAGATTTTCAACTATGAGATCCGGTTTCAGTTTACCTTTACTGGTATCGAATTCTAACACTTTGCCGATTCTAAACCCCTTAATCTGACAATGCTTCTCCAGGATGTTAACCACTTGATTATGTCTAAATATACGGCGGTTACCATGTTGAATACATTTTGTTGGGCCATGGATTTAAATGTGAAGGATGTTTTAAATGTATTTAATAGTAACCAACAAGCTACAAAATATTTATATAGAATACAAAAGAAACGTATAATATGCTTGCAGTCAACTTTGCTGTCAAGGCGCTACTTCATTACAAAAAACAAGTGACAACCAAAACAGCGAATTCACAGTATACATATTTCAAGTCTGTAAACTTTCAAGATCGGTCATCACAAAGCCACAGTATACAGTCATCACAGAACAATATTTGCTTTCCATAACACATTTTCCCAAAACATGGGCCATGGACTCAATCAGTCCATTGCAAATCCCTTGCAAATGCGTACAAATTCAACATTTAGATTTGGCTGAGCTCTAGCCAGAGCTACCCTAACACCACAAGTGTTAGTACGATCTTCAATGCGTCTATAAACCTGTTATCCGGAAGAACCTCATTGTCAAAAAGAACACAAATAGAGATAGGGCCATTATGAAAATATTGAGTACCTTTCCCTTGACTTTGCTTTCCCTTCCATATTTCAAAACATTTATCTTTTAACTTTGACTTCATTTGATTTAACACTACTAAATTATATGGTCTTTCGATATCTAGTTTGGTTATAATCTTATCTTCAATTTTATTTAAATTTGATACCTTTACCATCTCAATCAAAAAGTTATTATTTTCCAGAGATCTTAATGTAGAAATAAACTTGACCTGGGCGAGCAATATAATATTGTGAATGTAAAGAGATTCTGAGATATGGGCATCTTATTGTAATAATTCTAATCTCTACTCCCTCTCATTCCCTTTTCTTCCATTCTAGGCCAAATATCTGAAAACGTTGAAACACGAGTCTAATTATTTTAATTGAGAAGTCGATATACAAAATTTTAACTCTCAGAAATTCCGAGAGATATATATTTTATTATTATAATCCCTCTCCTTCTTTCCCTCATTCCCCGTCGAATTTCCAAAAATCCTTCCTTAGTCGGACCTTACGACACAAATCTTATGCCCTGTCCAGATTTCAAGTTTCTAGCGTTAGCGGTTTGGTACGAGAGTTGATCAATCAGTCAAAACTTCCTCCTGTATATAGAGCGATAAGTTTGTAGAAAGAAAAATGCCACATTTTAATTTTGGTTAATTACACCAATTTTGGGTGGTTTGAATTTACTCTGTGCGTCCAATATGAATCTGTCAATCTAGATTTCCTCGGTGTTTTCCGAAAGTGTGATGGACTTCAATGAAGTGTTTTATTTTCTTCGCTGGTCTATGACTATGACTTAAGTACGCAAGGGTCTGATTCCCGATGGAAGAATATCAAACGCACTACAGTGGTTCAAATTCCACTTTTAAAATTTAAGTCTCATCCTATATAACTAGCTGCTGACATAAGACGCAAATACATAATAATCAATCGTGGAATGTTTTCTTGATGCACTAATACGAATACATGAAAAAACTCCGTAAGAACAGCTGAGCAACGGCAGCGTCATTTCAGATTATGATTGGAGCCGACAGGGTTCTCAACATATACAGATCACAGATGACGAGAAGAACCCTAGCAGAAGTAGTGTGACGTAGGTATGGGTTCGCCCACTTTTCTCACGCCGGGCGAACTACCCGAGTAGCAGACGACATCTAAGTATAGACCACACCTCAAAAACCGAAAATGGACTTGACCGTGTCGTTGACCTTTGCCCGCTACCCCTGTTTTAGGGTTCCTCTCGTCATCTGTGAGCTATACACAACATATTAAAATATATTTATATCTCAAACTCAGGGAGAGACTATTGCCCCTCCTGCCAAGGGCGCACATGTTGTGGTTTCCAGGGGGGCAAGTATAAGCTACATTTTAAATATAGTTTCAAATTTTGATGTAACTATTCTAAAAATTCTATTGGGTTTTCGATATTCCGAAGTACAACTTCCTCTAGGGGGGCGAGCGCCCCACCTTCCTTCCCTGATGGACGCCTTTGCCTCCTACCCTCTCTAAACGACATCCCTGCTGGACAACCCTACACAATAACTTATTGTATTGCGTGCTGCATGTATCCCGTGAACATAAAGCAGTATTCATGCAATACAAGCATACGAGACAACAAATATTTTGAGTATAATTCAGATAGTGTTAGTGTATCGTTATGAAACTGATGGTGAATCCGTAGAAAGATATTTGGGGCTTTATGAACCTTTCAGTCCACAACAAAGCTCTTGAAAATCGTATTTACTATTCCGATGACCACTTCAGAAACCCAAAGATGCTTTTTGTCGCATTATGGAGGCATACCATGCCATAACTCAGAATTGTCTTGCTAAATTGGCTATGATATGCTTCCATAATGACACGCTGTAGAAAGAAGATTATAAAGAACGTACTAGACTTCAGACAAAGGTATAGAAAAGTTTATTGCCCAAAAGACCAAGAGAATGGGTTTCATATTGTTACTTCAATTGTTTTTATTATTTCGTTTATCTAGAATATTAAAAGTACTAGTAGTAACCGAGGATAGAAATTATATTTTTTTCATCTTTCAGTTTAACGTCCCATGATTATGCCTGTTAGGTTAAGGGAAACTATGATTAAAGCAAGTGAGCGATGATGGAAGAACTGGTGGAATGAGAAAGTGGGAGGGCCCTGAAAGAACCCACGCACACGATGTAGTCCATCACAAACTTACTTGGTCGGGGATCGATCCAGCGACCCCATACACCAGAGGTAAGCGCTCTACCACTGAGCCACCGTGCCCCCCAATTATATTTTCTAACGGTTATAAACTACTGGAAAGTTACGTCACGAGACGCCACTGTACTGATATGTGAATATTTTAGGTGTTGAGATGCTTCTTATGATATGGATGTTGTTCTCTAACAATGATAATCTTCCAGGATGACAATGTGCTAATAATCATAGTACAGCTAGACCTACTGACGATAAATTTGAGGAACATCATTATGGATATCAGTACCTCACTTGGCCTGTTCAACCACCTGACATGAATTTATTGAACTTCCAGGATCAAGGATCGTGCAGCATGTCCGGAGAAGATTTTTCAATTTCATTATAACGCAATTGAACGAAACAATCTTGAAAAATGTTCCACGAGTTATGTGCCTTGATTTCACGACCAATACAAGTTACAGGCTCAGTTAATCCAATGCCGTGTTAAGCCAGCAAGGCACATTTTGTTATGCTGTTTCCATTATTTTGATAACTATCTGTATTTATTTTTTAAGTACAGTTAGGAACAAAATTGTCACTAGTAATTAAAAAGCGGGCAAATACTCGTTGTACGTCGATCTGAGAAAAATAATTTGTGATCGTAGAACAAAAGAAGATATGTGAATTGACGTTATTGAAGTAGGTAATTGCTAAGACGAAAAGGTAAGCGGATTAGTGTAGTGAATGGCAGTTTTCAAGTTGTGTAGGAAAAAAACGTGTTAGTAATGGCATCATATTTATGATACCTTTAATAATTACAATGTGCCTGACTAGATCAGCGTTTCCCAACCGGTGTGCCGCGGCCCACTGGTGCGCCGCGAATGGACCGCTGGTGTGCCCTGAGGAAATCGAATCAAAATTATTAATTTTATAGCAACCAAATTATAAGACAGGGAAAAATTTATATTTTTGTATTTCACATTACTATGAATTTCTACCATGGAAAAAAATACTGTAATTGTAATATATTATTCTACATCTATTACTGTGTAGCAGACAGTATTTCGGCTCGTACACATTTCCACGGTTAGCTGCTATGTTACGCTTCAATTGAGAGTCATACTAACACCGAAAAATGGAAGCACTTGTACGGTACGCGTCAAGTGAACGTTCATAGAACACTCATTCGCACGTGAATGACAGAACAACACTTTGTTCAACAGCTGTGTTTTGACTTCACGCATCGCAAGCTGTGTGATTGCAATAATATGCACCGGTTTTGGCTAAAACAGCAAAGTTAAAAGTACAAGACATTTCTTTGTTCGTTCGTTATTTAGTGATCTTCGTTCTTAGTGAAAGGTTGGATACAGATTTCGAAAAAAAAAAAAACGTATTTTTAAAAATTTGAGTCCTATATTTCATTGCAATTGTTTTCTATTTTAAAATTATAATAAAAAATAAGCATAATGAATTAGCATAGGGGAAAACCAGTGATCGAGCTTTCATCTCTGTGAGAAGATGATCAGTAATCACAGATAAAAAATTACCATTTTATTTTAGATTAGCAAATAACAACAATAATAATAATAATAATAATAATAATAATAATAATAATAATGATAATGATAATGAGTGTGCCGCGAGAATTCAAGATACACCCATAGTGTGCCGCAAGTTGAAAAAGGTTGGGAAACGCTGGACTAGATTATATTTTAAAAAAAAATGCCTTCATCATAATCCTTGAACTATGCTTGCACTATTATAATCCACCGGAACATGACAAAGTAGTTATAACTATAAAGTACACACCCTTCTGTTTAATTATATTACACGTCTTTGTTAATTTGTGTATCTTATTGTCCTATTATCTGCAGAATCATGATTAAGATGACTTTAAACTTTGGCCATCGCATTGTCATATTTTGTTGTAGCACATAAGAGAGAGAGCTGTTTTGAATGGCTGCCAATAAACAAACTATTTGAAAAAGAAGAAAGGCAGAGCACACACATCCAGTATATTACATAACGCGCGATTTCTATTAGTAAATAAGCTACGTACGATATTTCCGCATACGACGTAAAAACCAAACATATTCGGTGGAGTGGCATAGTTCCAAGTGGGTTGCTGTTTTATTGGAACAGGACAATTTTACGTTAAATTATGATTTATATATATATATATATATATATATATATATATATATATATATATATAGATATAGATATAGATATAGATATATAAATTAAATTTTACCTTTTATCTTTGTAATTCTGACTGCTATGAAAATGCGAGGGAATATTAACTACAGTTGTGTACGCAGAATTTCATTGAGGGACCATAAACTCATGATTGACAAGTGTGATTTTTGTACAATCATCGACAAAAGTTTTTTTTCCGTTTGGTAAAAGTTATTTTGGGAATAACGGTGGTATGGCTAGAACATACACAAAATTACATTCTTTTTAATTTACTGAAAACTGTACTCAAATAGTCCTTTTATTCTAAAGTTATTTACGAAAGTAATTTCATCAAACGGTCGCTAACTGTACGTACATGTATAGTTATGTTTATTTTTCCATAATATCTTGCTCAAGGAGGTTTTAAACCCCGACACCCTCCTTTACGTACGCCATTGTTTGACCACATGTCTCAGTATCTTTAAACATATTTATTAGTCTTAATGAAAAACAAAATCTTCTACTACAAAATACCTTTGCCATCCACATACAATTAAAAAGACATTTTGTACTTACAAAACATGTGTTTTTCATTGCAAATTAAGAATAAATAAATAAATGTAGAAATGACCAATCCTCATTTGAGACACGTTTTAATTATTTCAATATATGTAGTTACATTAATTAAATATTTAATATACAGTATTAAATAATACAAAATGATATTCAAACTAATATTGAATCGAAACTGTATGTCACTGTGACTATTAATAATGCTGTAATAATGAAAATATTAAAATATCATCATGCGTTTTTGGTACACGTGATCTAAGGTTTTGATGATTGCCAGCGAGGGGGCATTCCGCAACACCGTTTCAAAGGCGTTATATTAAAATATTTATTGAAGTTTATTATGTAATGTAATATATACGATTTCGTTTCGTAAATCAGAACAGTTCCGGATATTTTAAAATGGAATGTTCGAAAATTTTCTATAGGGGAAGGCGTTGTACCTTTGAACATCTGTGCTTTTCTCGAATTCAGAGCTATCTATAGGTGCAGTGATTAAAATTCGTTTGAAAGAGTAAATGAAAAAAAAAAAAGTACTACAAACGCGTTTGGCTGTTGTTTACTGAGTGTTGTGCCGAGTAATGTTCCTTTTAATTTTTTCACCTCCAAAACGATTTTTTTGTAGTTATCTTTTGAGTGTTGTGCTCTTTGGTTTTCGCAACTTGTGATATTTATTTGTCCAAACTTAGGGTAGAATCATTGGTGAATACAGTAATATTTTTAGTTTTAACTTCTGTTCAATATTTAAACTAGTGGAGAACTTTTTTTTCGTAATAATGACCCCCTTGTACCTTTGAACATTAATGCATCGTGTACCTTTGAACGGTAAATTATACTGTTTAAAGCTACACAATGTAAGTAGTTAAAACAATTGATATATTTTATATAGGTTAGGTTAAGATATAAAGTTATTAATTATAATTATAAGTAGTTTCTAAATATTCGCTTATTGTATAAGGTTATTTTAAGAGTTGTAAATGCTCAACTTTATTGTTCACAAGTTTTTGTTAGAACTTCTCTTCAATTTTTAATGTAATTAATAAAATTTCAATTCTGGTGAACTTTTTATAGCTAAGCCTTTTATTGCAATTTATAACTTAATATTTGTGGCTTCTTTTTACATTATTGCCGCAGAAACGTTGTAATTATCACTTTGTTCAAAGGTACAAGAGGGTCTGTTCAATGGTACATGACCATAATGTACCTGTGAACAAAACGGATGTGTTCTTATTATATCCTATAAAAGCTACTGTAATTATGTAATACGTTTAAAAATCATCCTATCTGATAGCAAAGACATGGCACTTCAAATACACGACAAAAATTGGGGAAAAAGTGCTGAATATTAGCACCAAAATTTCGAAGACTCGAAAAGTGTTCACAGGTACAACGCCTTCCCCTACCTTTTTATTTATTATTTGTTGTATATATATCACATAAAATACCACTAGGAAATTGTGCTTCCAATTATTATAATAAGATGTCCATATCTCGGAATTCCTTTAAATTAGAGACATGAAATTTGGTATTTCTACTTTTCATTTAGAATAATTATGCATGCATTTCAGACTTTGTTTGTTTTTATTTCTTCCCTTGCCAAGAACAAGTAGCTACTTCTGCTAGTTTGGTTATAACTTCCAGAAAAGTAGAAGTGACAAGAACTTGAACGGAAGTCAAATTTTAGATTCATTTAGTGTGTTTCAAATTGATAACACTTCAGCACTCTAAATCATATTGCTCTACTTTTAGGGATAAATATGCTGCTCAATAATTTAGAGATTGTGTGCTGACTGCAGTCGTAATGTTCGTAAACAGTTCGATCGTTTGGAAGTGGTAGCTTTGATCTGGAAGGCCTGCAGTGATTAATGATGAGTAAGTGGTAATGATCTTTGAAAATAATCCTATCACACGACATCAGACAAAATTCCAACATGTAGGCCTACTGTTTCTAATTGGATTGACTTGGAAGCAGTAACAGATACAAAGCATGAGCAATTTGGCTTTCTCTACGGACAACAATAAACCACCAAGTTTATTTTCAGAACCAGCAGAAATTAGCGCAGCTTGGTTGAGATATCCCATATTACCTTTCCCATTCACCGAATTTCTCACCTATTTTAATCCCTAAAGAGGTCCCATAAAACAATTAAAGGCGTGCTAATTGCTATTAGATGTCAGCCTTACTTCCCAATGCACCGGTATTTCTCAAAGAAAGACAATATTCACAAAACTCAGCTTAATTCCAGAGATAGGTGCTGAAATTTTGCTCTATGAATCTAGAATTACAAGGGCTTTTCTGTGAACCTTCGTTAAGCCACCAGAGGATAATTACAAGAAATGGCGAAACGCGGATAAGCTAAATTTGTTCACTGGAGATCGCATATCCCTCATCCAAAAGGTAGACTGTGCTGTTGAATGATTGTGGAATAGAGAGCATTGGGGATGCGCACGAGACGAGACGAAACAGAATTTTCTTGACAAAGTTTGAATCGAGACACAACTCTTCCAATACAGAAATATACATTTTTCGAGTCGAGACATCATTTTTACAGTACATTTTCAAGACGAGACAGCCTCAAATCTTGTCTCGTGAGCATCCCTAGACAGTATCTAAACATATCGGGTTGAATCATAAGGCCCGCCAAGTGTGAACTACGTGATATAATTCAATTACTCCTGGGGGAAGGGCAGAATACAGCCGCAATTCACCGCTGAATGATTAAGGATTGTGACGGGAACTTTACAAGTGACTGCTTGTGTACAAATACTATAGAGAGTTTAAAGAAAGACTTACCGACGTACATGACAAAGACAGCCGAGGGTGGAATTGGAAATCTGTGGCGGAAGACGACACTGATGAATGCGTGAATCGTAGAAGGGATAGAATGTAGTTTCTGAACTGCTTAATCTTTGGATTTCAGATAACTCAGCAGCCGTCTGCAGAAATCGAATTAAATCACACAGTTCACACTTGGAGAGCGCTTCGATTTAACTCGACATGTTTAGATGCTCGCCACTCTACAATGATTGAACGGCAGTCTTTCTTTTGGTTTAGGGAATGTAGGTCACTAATGAACATATTTGCTTTACCCGCGTTTCGCCATCTCACGTTGTTCTCTGATGGCTTAATGGAGGTTTAAAAAAAGAAAACTTTCATCTTAGAATCACCCTAGCACACTTCGAGATCGTACATTATTGGAAGGATATTCTGGAACCTTAAAACGTTCTAAACAACGAACGAAACACATTAATTTCAAAAATGCATAGATTGCACCGGTTGATTCGACTTGCCATTTGGCAAAGTTTCAACGCACCCATCTCTTCAAAACAACTGGTGCTCTTTAGAGAAGTTTCAATACCAAAATTTTAATCGAAAGAAAGAAAAAGGAAAAAAGCTTACATAATACATTAATCTTTGTCTACAGTTTTCTGAAACTTTGTTCTCAGCTTGTAGCAAACCAGCACGATTTCTTAGGATGAGGGAGGACTGAGAAGGCAATGACAAATTCTCTCCGACGTTCTATTTTAGAGGAAGCGAAAAATTAATTCAAGGCGGACACTGCCCGCTCCTGCTCCTTCCTGGCTATGGAAATGGATTGCAGCGATAGCATTTAAATTTTTACCATTGTAACTTTCCTCAAGAGCCGCCACTGCTTGAAATTCCAGTATGTTACTGTGAAAAGTAATTAAATTTTTCAGCTTAACTTCCCACGATTATACCTTTCAGGCTAAGGGAGAAGGGTGATGGAGGCAAATGAATGATGATGGAAGAATTGGTGGAACGGGAATGTGGGATGACACCTAGAAAACCGATGCACACGATGATGTCCACCACAAATTTACTTGGCTGGGGATCGCACTAGTGACCCCACGCACCAGAAGTAAGTTCTCTACCACTGAGTTTCGTGCCCTCAGCCAATTACTGTAAATATTATGAGACAAAAAGTCCATTAGAAAGCTAGGGAAAAAGTTCTTCCTTCTGCCAAACTCGCTTTTAGTTCACTGCAAACGGTCAGCACGTTATCATCTTTCAGAAAAACAGGATCATGCAGCTGTCTCACCGATTGCGACAGTGTGTGAAACAAAATAGTACATATTGTACAATACGAAAAAAAAATCTACGAACATGTGTGCCAGTACTCAGTGGCGCAGCCTCAGGCGAGCGTGTTGTGGTAAATGAAAGTTTTCTAGTCAATTGCTCCCCAGATATATCCTGGCTGTGATATTGGTCTTTCATTTTCACAAGACATATGAACTCTTGTAATTATTTCTGAGTTTAATGGCTCAAAACCTCTCTCTCTCTCTCTCTCTCTCTCTATATATATATATATATATATATATATATATATATATATATATATATATATATATATATAATATAAGATTTACTCGAAGTGGAATGTTTGGTTCAGTATAGACTTACAATCATAGAATACCGACAATATCACTCAAATACCCGTAATTACCGTCGTTTCTGCAGATACGACTTTCAATCTTCTATTTTTTTTCTTATTGTTTGATTGTTTACTAGCTGTAATAATCTATCGTTACCGGGTTTTAATTCAGAACTGGATAAAAGAAAAGAGTAAACACCCATCGCCTTACTTCAAAACGTAAATAAAGAAGAATTAGGAAAATCAAAAATGGGTCACAAGATTGCGATCTTGGCCAAAATTAGTTTTTGGATCAGGGGCCACATAATTTTTTGAACGGCCCTGAAATCAAATTTTCGTATTTTCTACAGAGTAAGCACATAATACTGAGTTAAGTGATAGTTTGGGTTTCGCTACACTGTATGTAGTTCTCCAGATATAAGGCCTACAAGAAAACTTTTGATTGAAATATATTGGATCGTTTGATCCAAAAAGAAATATATTGGGCGATTATTTATCATCTGCTTTAAGTAAACTCGCATAATCAAAACGTAAAGTTGGCTGAATACAAGCAAGGCAACCTTAAAAACAGAAACGAAAAGTGCATACACTTTCAAGTCAGCCCCAAATCCGAATCCTCTGAGCCGAAAATTGAAAAAAAAAAAAAAAAAAAAAAAACGGGATTTGTACGTGATTAGCTATGATGAAGATCTATCTCTATAAAAAAATTGATGATTCTCGTTGACCCCTTTCTATGTGAAAAGCTGATACATTATTTTATTACTACTAAAGAAGGAGGCAATATTAACAGAAATGTTGCAGCGAGTCAATTTTGACTCTCAAGCACACTGCATCTATATCTATAGACTTCTAAAATCAAAAAAGAATAAAATTCTGCCCCTTCACTATTAAAATGCTCTGTAATTGTGTATATTTAAGCTTATTTACAGTAACACTATTGCATTACAATAATAATAATATTAATAATAATAATAACGGTAATATAAATTTGTTTATATTTCAATTGAACAAAAGAAAAAAGGTTTTCATCACCACTTTGTCCATAATTTATCAAATTTGTAGTTCTGCTCTCACTGTACCAATCCTGACCATTTCTAGTAATTACCCGCTCACAGATACTTTATTTTTGAAAACATTCAGCATTGAATTGAATGTGGAACAAAATGTAAGAGGCTATTACCTTGTATTTTATTCTTTTTTAGAAGACTTATTCCTTAAATATGAGCCTATAGGTTTGTTTTTTCAGATGACACAAATTTACTTAGCAAAAAATTATTCATAGAATTCATCCATGTTATTAAGAGGTTTAGCCAAGTCGTTAAAAAAAAAAGGCTTTGAAGTAACTCACTGAATTATTTGATTGCATATTTAAAACATTAGTGGTGTCTTTTTATTATTAGTGTGAAAAGTCTAGAGGGCGAAAATGATACTTGAAACTTTCAGCTTGGCACCAATTATGGAAACCAAAAAATTAGAGTAAACACAGCAGACAACCAAAGCGCAAGCGGTCTAAAATAATGACGGCAACAAATAATAATAAAAATAATTTGCTGTGGGCAATTCGTTATAATTTTAGCAAATAATAAAAAGGAGTATTTTAAAATTAAGCAGTTCTCTGTTACAGTTTCTTCCGAAGTATTCTTGACTGTTACATTTATCATCTTATATGATAAATGTAATGAACTGTTTAATCCTGCGATAAGAAGATTCAATTCAATTCAATGACCTTGGACTTAACTATTATATATCACACGATGCGATATCTCACAGATGGTTAAGACTAAGGCTTCTCATAAACCGTACGCTACTCTTTTAGAAATTAGGTTGTATCTTTGTAGAAAATCATTAATGATAAAGCAGACACTTACCTGTCGAAACAAAGATGACGACTGCACATGCTTGAAGTTTTTGATAAGTGGTTGGACTTCAGGCTTCATCACTGTAGGTGGAGGCTTCTCTTGAGGTAACATGCCACAACTGGCTTCGTCTCTTAAATACACAAGAGAATAGTCCTTTTTAAATGTAATATTTGTGGATTTATTGTGTTAAAACCTTGTAACTATGTGTAGTATAAACTAAACAAACAAAGTATCGGTAATATTATCAAGTCCAACTTATTGTCCAGAACAACTAAACAAGACCACTTAAGTTCCTCTCTCAAGTATAAAAATACGATGTGTGTATCTTATCACACTACCTTCCCTCTTTTATATTCGGAGTCGAAACCAAACAATCATTTCATTGGTTCAGTATTTTATTTTTACGCCCCGCGCGAAACTTCATCCTTTTCTACACGCGAAGGAAGAGAATACAATAATTCGGCGACGAGACTCACTACTCAAACACAAGAAACACTTTTGCTAGCTTTATTTGTCGCAAAAAGAATCTGTCTGCAAAGTACCCATGACCTTTGATGATAAAAATGACCTTTGCCGCCTTTTTCAGGATTTAACTGTACGCACGCGTATGCCAAAGCACTGTTACATATATATAAGGAAAATATGACGTTGGGTTCATGTGCCAAACTGATAAGCAACTATATTCTGCAGGAAGAAGTTGTATGGATCTCATCATAGAAATCTCTTAAAAAGAAAGAAAGAAAAAAACTTTCTGACACGTTGCGAATTAGGTTCTGTTATTTCCTTGTACCATGTGTAAGTACAAGTTTGTATCTGCTGTTTTATTTTAGATTACCACGAACTAATTAAAGATAACAGAGTTCGATAACAGACGTTTGACTCAATTTCCGTACTTTCCATATGTTAATTATTCCAGCAGGAATTTTTGCAAAGTTGATTGACTTCGGCTTTTTTTTTATCAAAGCGACAAAGAAACATTTTACCTAATTATATTCCTAGGTTAATACTTTCGGTATGTTATAATTAGACATCGGTACTTTTTGTATTCAGTAACTGTTAAAATTGAGAGTCTAATTTATGCTATTAATTCATCAAATTACGCTAAAAATGAAAACTAAAAAAGTATCTTATTTTTTTACTAAAGCTTGCAGCTGGCGCAGTAACAGTGCGAGTAATAATACAATTTCTACGATATTCCTTATTCAAATTTGTTTTCCATTCCCTCCCGAATTCGTCTACTATTTATTCCAAAGAAGCTACTGCTTATAGGCAATCAAAAGAAACTTACTTACTACCCCCCTCTTTGGCATTCCAAAACTGGAGTGTCATTCAGGGTTGCTAGGGGCAATTGACCCGCTCAGTTTCATATATATATTGAATTGTGCATTAACTGAACTCTTATATCGGTCGAGAATACCCCCACACACACACACCCACACCCTAAGCAAAATCTAAAATGACTCTGCCGTTCCAAAAGAGATGACAGAAATCGTTGACCCTGTAGAGTTTATATATATATATATATATATATATATATATATATATATATATATATATATATATATATATATATATATATATATATATATATATATATATATATATATATATTCATTTTTAGTCAGTTATCCCGTTTAAAGGAGAATTTTTACCTCAGGGTGGGAATCTACTTGTAAAATCTATTATAGTGTGAAATCTTAATTTCTACTCCAATTCGCTCGCAGTTAATGTGGTTGAGAAGGCATTGCTGTTCATTTTAGTCACTATCAACCCTTACTAACAACAATAATTATATTTAATTTTCGTCTGTAATAGTAATGATTACAAAGAACAGTCATAAGTCTTGCAATATTTCCACATCTCAAACACCAGACACGTGTATATGACGTGGTCGGGAATAAATACAAGTTCACACTGGCCCAAGAGTTAGTGTGGCACGCGGATTATTTAACACAGAGGACGCCACTCCGTCAGTATCTTTCAGTCAGGTTTTACTAGTAGTGACGATGATGAGTGTTCAACAACTTCTGATACATGAACTGTTATTGTGTAAGTGTTAACTCGGGCGTAACGCTGCGGCAGCAACTCAGAGCACTTGTCATCCGAAAGGGAAAGGTGTAAACCAATTCGTTGGATGCAGAGATTTTGTACAGGTTGTAAAACTGTCGAAGATCAACCACGGTTCGGCCGCCTCAGAGAAACAGATTCTGAGGTCACGATTGCTAAACTAACTTGGCATGTCCCAGTTCACTTAAGTGCGTCACCTTCACGAACTCGGGAAAATACCAGGAGCTACCGCATTGTGTCACATGAGTTGACCCTAGCTCAGACCCAGAGGAGAGTGGGTGAGCTGACAACTGCTGTAAAATTCGCGCGATGTGCATTTCCTGAAATGGATGGTTACATGCAACGAAGAATGCGTGTTTCTCCGAAACCCGAATATGCAAAAACAATAGTAGAGCAAGGGCCAACTTTCAGAACTGGTAGTGAGACAGGGCCATCTCGAGCATAAAGTCATGATGGCCTGTGTGTAATGGAAATATGAGGGAATAATTCATTTAACGTTCGTTCCTAACGGTCGTACCATCAATGCCAACTTTTATTCCGAACAACTGAAGTGGATATATACTGCACTACGCCCCCCCTCCCCCCCCAAAAAATCTGCATTAGTGAACCGAAAGCTCGTCCTGCTGCAACAGGATAACACAAAACTACATTTGGGTCGAAAATCGCAACAGAAACTCAGGAACTTGATGGCATCGAACTAATGCCATACCCGGCATATAGTACTGACACTGCCCGTTCGGATTACTACCTGTATCGGTTCATGACGCACTGCTTCAAATCACAATGCAGCAGGAGGTGGAAACAGTACTGACTGACTTCTTTGCCTCTAAGAACAAGACATTGTATCGACGTGGAATCTAGGAACTGGTAGGAAAGTGAATGCAAACAGTCCAACACGAGGGACTTTACTTTGAATGTTAATCTGCACTCATTATATTGTAATAAGTACGTGTATGTTGCGTACTAGAGTATTTCCAACACTTATGACTCATCATTGTATTGCAATCGCTTCCAACCGGTATGTCGCGCAGTCCCATATGGTGTGTCACGAAATTTTATAATATAAAAATCAAGAAGCATTTAATAATTTGTAAAAATCAATTTTGAGAGAGATTATACCAGTCAACGTTTTCAGCAGCACCAGCAGCAATACTTAATGTTACATAGTCACTACTTTACAGAAACAGAATTTTACACTATAGTAATTCATATTAATTTTTAAAAAAACAATTTAGTGTATCACAATATGATGGGCGTTTAGTAATAGTGTCTTCACTCAAAAATGGTTAGAAACAACTGGCTTATCTGAAGTGTATGAAGCTGTATTTATTATTATTATTTCGTTTGAAAGCGACAGATGTTCATTGGGCATTTTCAATCGCACCAATCGAATATTATTCTCCCATCTTCTCGTCCTTCTAAAAGTGCCTCTTCTAGACCCAGTAGCTAGGACAGGTGGTTTCTGGGTATATGGTTCCGGTTTCGATCCTCGGTGGGGGCACAAAACTTAACTAAAAACAAAAGTACTGGTTTGGGTCACACTTTAAGCAATACATTCCATCTCATATAACCTAAGTGCTGAAAATTACATTAAATTTCAATAAATCAATCAATCAACTGACCTCGTGAAAGGTCTTTCTCCTCATACTTCCCAGAACAACACACTGTCTATTCAATAGAAACTAATCATTCTCTCTTTTCTTTCTTCCTTTCTCAGTTAGAGGTCAAATAATATATCTCGTATTGGCATGAGGCAGTATTTATGTGGACATTTTCCTCCTTTGTGACTCGCAGATGTTGACGATTCATCAACAAGCTAAATTAACAGAGTTTATGACGAAAAAGACTTGGTGTATGACCTCTTCAACTAAGATCAATTTTGCACACATGTGTTGAAGAGTGTCCTATACATTACATGCAAATAAAATTCACACATCTTCAAGCAATGTTACAATTGGCGGAATTTGTTTTATCACAGTATACACAACGTAAAAATTGATTTTTTTTTTAATATTTGCATTTTACCTCACTCTCCATTTCATACTAAAAGCATTTTCCCCTCACTCTCCATTTCCCACTAAAAGCATTTTCCCTCACTCTCCATTTCCTACTAAAAGCATTTTCTCTCACTCTCCATTTCCTACTAAAAGCATTTTCTCTCACTCTCCATTTTCCACTAAAAGCATTTTCCCTCATTTTCCATTTTCCACCAAAAGCATTTTCCCTCACTTTCCATTTTCCCCTCACTCTCCATTTACCACTAAAAGCATTTTCCCTCACTCTCCATTTCCCACTAAAAGCATCTTTCCTCACTCATTTCCCACTAAAGGCATCTTTCCTAACTCATTTCCCACTAAAAGCATTTTCCCTCACTCCCATTTCTCACTAAAAGAATTTTACTTTAAATCAAATGAAGTTTTCTTTAAGATGAATGACTATTTAAAAATAGAAAGTGTTTAAATATTTAGATCTGTCGAGTAGAAAGTCGTTTTAGTTTCATTTTAGCTCTGTATTCCACATACAGGGTTTGTCCGAAAAGTAATGAGACTGAGTCTATAAACAGGAACTTATTCATCCGATTTTAACAGCTCCTCAAAATTCTTCAAAATAGTCCCCTTGGGCGTCAATGCACCGCTGTCAGCGCGATTTCCATGATTCATACGCTCCCTGGAAGTCAGCTTCCGAAATGCCTTTTAAAGATTTGGTTACAGCCTTCTAGATGGCGGCAACGTCATCAAAACGGCGACTTTTCAGGGTAGTTTTCACTTTGGGGAACAGGAAAAAGTATATTTTACTTTCCATAACCTCCACCATCTCACGGCACACGTCAACTCGTCGTTGTTTTTGTTCATCACTTAACACTTTTGGTACTAATTTTGCACAAACTTTTCTCTTCTCATGTACAAATTCTCGGTTACAATGTTGTGTACCGTTGACTTGCACATGTTAAGTTCTTCCGCTATTCATCGCAAACTCAACCGACGGTCAGAGTCCAAGAGTTCTTTCACCTTTGGCACGTTTTCATCCGAAAAAAGGGTCGAAAGGAGTCCAGATCGATTTTTGTCCTCAACTGTCTCCCGCCCGTCTTTGAAGTCCTTATGCCAGCGAAAAATTTGGACTTTCGACATGGCATTGTCTTCGTAGGTCTGCTCAATCAAGGCAAAAGTCTCCGAAGCCGTTTTGCCGAAACGAACCCAAAATTTGGTAGCGTATCGCTGCTCTATCATCTCGCTCAACTTTTTCGCTTATCTCGTGACCAAAATTAGAAAACACACTTTGCACAACGATCGATCCTCATTCTCTCATTGCTCAGAAGCGACTGCCGTGCGGTGTGATGCTTAGGTAGAACTCCCACCATCGATACCACCCATTGATAGCACTCTGGTGGGGAGTGGAAAGCTGCGCGGCGTCCAGTCTCATTACTTCTTGGACAAATCCTGTACATATTAGTATTTTACATCTCGGCTATACTAAGCCGTTAATCTCAGCAATGCAGGTAGTCTATCACGCAAGGATGATATCCATAATTACTCCCATAGGAATACATGGAGAATCGATTTTTGATTTGCCCAATCTCGGGATTAACTGGATAGACCAGCTCCATCAACGAACAAGATTCCTTACTGTTGACCCTTCTACATCAGACACAACCAAATTTGAGCTGTTACGTGTGTGTGAGCTGTTAAGCAATGTTCCAGTGGCGGTTCGAGCTAAGGCAATGAAACACGTGCAAGGTTCTTCGATCGCGCGCCAACTATAGAACGAGAAACACACTAAATCATAAAGCGTGTCTGTATAACATACGAAAAGACATGGGGGATAACATTGTGTCTGAGTTTTTTCGGGTACTTTCATTTCCTCCTATATTATCATTCCATTAATTTTTCAATCATCATTCATTTGCCTTAGCCATGACCCTCTCCCTTAGCTTAAAAGGCATAATCGTGGGTCATTAAACTGAAATGTTTCGCTTTAGGCCAATGGTTTGCAACCTTTCTTGACTAACGACATAGTTTATTGAACGTTCACGATATCATGAGACACTTTATTATTATTATTATTATTATTATTATTATTATTATTATTATTATTATTATTATTATATTAAAGAATAATATAAATTATATTAGTGTAAGACCAAAACTTTGTATAAAGTAGTGTCTCTAGGCTATGCAATACTGAGTGTTGTTGCTGCCGTTGCAGAAGTTAAGAGGCCTTATCCGTGCGAAATTAAAATACCGCCAATTTTACAGTAATTATGCGATATCTTCATATAGATAAATAAAAGATAATCAAAATGTGGAACAAGATCGCCCTAGACAATACTATTATTTTGCATGAGGTACCGTTATCACGAGTCACCTAGTAGCTTTCCGTTTGCAGTCATTTACAAACGCGAAAATGAATTCCGATTTTCTAAATGGCTGAAAATCGAAAGCAGATAAGTGAGTCGTGATAACAGTATCTAATGTAAAATAATATTGTCTAGGGAGCTCTTGTTTCACTTTTCGATTATCTTTTATCTATTTGAAGATATCACATAATTACTGTAAAATTAGCGGTATTTTATCTTCGCTGTAATGCAGCCTCTTAAATAGTAAAGTCTGTTTTAAAATTGATTCTAAGATATGATTTTTAAGTTCTAAATTTCCCGTCACATATCCCTTAAGACTAAGAGAGACGCGCGTTGGGAGCTACTGCTTTAGGTTAAAGGAGAAGGACGGTTAATGAAAGTGGATGATTCTGAAATATTGTTGGAATGATAATGTGGGAGGAAAATCGGAGAACTCCGACAATACTCATGGACATAATGATATGCACCACAGACTCACGTGGCCAGGGATCGCACCAAGGACCTCTTGCTCCAGGGGAGGGCGCTCTACTACTGAGCAACTGAGTATCCCAACTTTGATATTGTACAGTTATGGTAATATGAACACTAATTCTATGGAACCCGGAGGTTCAATGCCGAGTTCACAATAGCTTTCCATTCACTTCTGTTCCTAGCCAACTGATCAAATTTCTACTTTGTATTCTTGTTTCTGGGAGATCCAGTCTAATATTATCCTCCTATCTGCAGCTAGGTCTTTCTAATGGTTATTTCCCAATTAATTTTGCTGTTACAATTTTGAAAGCGTTCTTACTTTCTTCCATTCTGGCTACATGACCTGCTCATCTGAGCCTCATAGACTTGATGACCCTTAACAATGTTTGGTAAAGAAAATTCTATCAATGAACATTTATTTTATTAAGGAAGTATTTTTATATTTTTATAATGTTCATTATAAATTTGATAGAAAAAGTATTGATATCAAATGTACAATATTTAAACTTTGATTACAAATTAAGCATGTTATGTAAGTATGTCAGCGGATATCATTATTCGACCACAGAAATATCTTCCTACCTTCATCTTTCCTACTCTAGCTCTTTGTAACCTTACCTAGCTCTTTGTTTTAGAACAGTGGTTCCCAATGTGGGGTGCATGCAGCACTGGGGGAAATTTGATTTTTTAGGAATGCAATTCGTAAACTTAGATACATTATACAATTTATAAAATTTAAAAAAATCACTGTCAATATTAAGTTTTTTTTCACAGACAGCAGGCCTGGATTAACCCATCTGGAGGCCCGGGGTTAGAAAAAATATGTGGCCCCCTGCTGACTTCGCCTAAAACACTTCTGTGAAAGTTCAGCAGGAAAATTAAGGGAAGTATGTTTCATATTTTTGGTTATATGTTATCTTATGGTGATAAATGTATCTTGTATGATTCTTTTTAGATAGCCAGTTGAGATTTTGACCAGAGTGGATTCCCCTGTCCACCTGGATTCCCCTGTTAAGCTCCTCCCTTAATTCGACCCTGACAGACAGCATGGTGAAGAATCCTTTAATTTAGGGTTTTAAAACAGGATTGAATTTTTCTACTTAGAAATCGTATTTACCATTCTAACAATTATAAAATTTTGCAGTATAACAAAACAATATATAAATGATGATTTAGAAAAAACTCAATTCAGTAGTAAAATCAAATTGAAGGACCTGTCACCACCTCTTCTATAGGACTTATGTAATATTTCCATTAATTTGAAAGAAACAATATAAATTATTACAAATATTACAAAATAATCATGTTCTAACTGTAAATATTTCTGTATTTTACTGAATTCTCTACATCTCTCTGTGTGTATTATTTGCGAATTTTTCAATTGAGCCCTCCACTCGACTATCTGAGAAAGTGATGGAAGTTTTCGAGACACTATTACAATTCCCGAGATATTAGTAAAAAAAAGTTTCGATTTCAGGAGATTTCTGTGGCGCTATCTCGGGACCCTAAGTCATAGAGAGATCACATTGGTGTAGATCAATACCTAAGAGGGTGGTGAACATTTTGGTACCAAATAGTAACCGGTAGCCTCTGGCCAACTGGCCACCGTTCCCCAAATATTGGCCGGAAAAGTTCGAATTTCAGGAGCCATATCTCGGGGAACCGTAAGTCATAGAGAGATGATTTTGTGAATTTTCAATTTTACGCCCTTCATCTTGAGCATGTCTCTTCGTTAAAACAACGTATCATAGAACGTTTTAACAGAACTCTTAAACAAAACATGTGGAGAAAATTTAGTACTCAAGGAAATTTAAAATGGATAGATATAGGCCTATTACAAGAATTAATGAGCATAATAATAAAGTACATAGAACAATTGGTATAAAAGCCTGTACTGTAGAAGTTAATAAGAAAAATTAATTCCGTTTAAGTTCGTCCTGGCAATGCTATTGGAGCATTCTCAACTGGTTCATTTCTGATTGCTTTTGTATTTTGTACTAAGTTTTTCAATTTTTTTTTCAATCACACACTCTTTTAATAAAATTAGTAGTGCAAGTTAAAAAAGTTAACATTATGGAGGAAATCATAACTTTAAGGAGGGCTAGGTGAAACATGAGCCACGGGAACTACTATTTTAGAATTACAGAAAAAAAAGTGAAAAAGAAGAAATTGTGGGTGGAAGAGTTACCGAAGAGTTAGACTTACCAGTTGTATTATCTTGTGTTCAGAGTCAACATTTGTTCTCTGAGAAGGACGAGATGACGGCAAATACAGTTTGGACTGTGTATTGTCAAGGAGATCTGTTGGCCCCTATGCACTATACGCCTATAACCTATTATCACCAGCCTTGTGTTGATATGTCCTGACTTATGTGCATAAAATGCGCAAATGTGACATACTTTCGTGCCCTAATTCTCAACACTCGAATCAACCTTGAACTACTGAACTACAGATATTCTGCATATTGACATTATTCTCACAGTCTATTTACATCTTGCCCCATTTGGTTCATGAGACTCAAACAAATAAACCAAAACGATCATCAATGGAAAACAGAAATTCCAATTTTTAAATGAATTTGATTGTGTGTTGCAGTTTTTTTTTTCTATAGTACAATATAGCTGGTCTTTGTTATATTTTAATTTTCGGAATAATTCTTTATTAGGAAGGGCATATTAGCTCAGTGGTAGATCACCTACCTCTAGTAAAAGGGGTCCGGTTTTAATTACAGGCATGAGGGTTTGTCGTGCACAACATTCTGTCTATGGGTTCTCGTGATTCTTCCGTTATCTCCTACATTCTCATTTCATTAATTGTATTATAAGTATTCAGCGTCATTAATCATCCGCCTATTTTAGCCTGTAGGACATAACTATAGGACGTAAAAATAAGGAAAATGTATTTATATTATTATTATTATTATTATTATTATTATTATTATTATTATTATTATTATTATTATTATTGAGGAATTTTGTCACAAGGGATTGTGGCGAAGACCTTGTAAATTGATCGTTTTCCTCCTTAAGAAATGAGAAGTTAATAATAGTTGCTACAAAATATTTATGGGAACTGAGCTTTAATGGGAACTCCAGACAGAAAGAATAGTGGGTGACATTTTATTAAGTCTTCGGCTCGTGATACGTGGCAAGCTTCTTCTTAATGTCTGACATCGCTATGAATTCCCGCCACTCTAATACAGATTTAATTTTCCAAACTTCCTATGCTGCCCACATACCAACTAGACTGAATTTATCCTAAATCTGGCAAGTTAGCATTTTGACAATTCATTTCTATGTATAAAGGTAATCAAGGAAGATCTGTCGCTTTTGGGGGAGGTCTGCATTCTATTGGCCCTCACACTATGAGCTGAGTGCGAATAGAGATAAGGTGAAGGTCAGTTGTTGGTGTGGGTATATCCAACATGCTACCTGGTTGTGGCTGTTCAGTTACACCGTAAACTTGCGTAAGGACAGAGTGAACATGGGACCTGGATGGAACCTATAAGGGCGTGTATGCTGTACGAGTTCAAACTGCGGTTAAACGCCATTGCAGAAGGGTGGAAGATATACCAAGTCTTTGGTGAGGGTGACATGACTACGCGGATAGTGCAGTGGTGGCTTAACAAGATTAAGGATGGTGACGAAGTGCTCGAAGACCAACACATGTACAAAATGAAGATCTTCAGGCAGCAATTGAGGCGAACAGTGACCAGATATGTGAGGAACTGGACTACATTTCAGTGTGAGTGGAGAAACCATTCGACAGCACCTCCATCAACTTGGGAAACACTACAAGTTGGGTCGATGGGTCCCACATGATTTGACTCCGGGGAGAAAGGCAACGCGAGCAGACAACTGTGTTTCTTCGCTATCTCGTCTGAGAAAGGACCCATTTCTGGACAGGGTGATAACATGTGATGAGAAGTGAGTCCCGTACGAAGCTCCACGACACTGCCATGATTGGTTAGCATCCCATGAACCGGTGCCAAAACAGCCTAAACCAGCACTGCACCAGAAGAAGGTCTTCCTGTGTATTTGGTGGTATCGTGCATCGGGAGCTGCTACCAGCTGGTCAGAGCATCAATGCAACTGTGTACTGTCAGCAGTTGAGCAGTGTTTAAAAAAATCAAAACTCTGAAGCCAGCACTTCTGAATCTCAAAGGGGTCCTACGTGGCTAGGATGACCCGAGACACCATTCTACGCCTTGGATGGGAAACACTATTGCATCATCCATACTCACCGGACATGGCACCGTCCAATTATCACCTGCTCCATCCCTTGAAAACCGCCTGTGCCGTTCAAATCCCTAGTAAAAGTACAAAATGCACTTGATACGTTCTTCGCTTCATGGCCCACCAAGTTCTACCGCGATGGAATCCATGGCCTCCCAGAACGTTGACGGAAGATCGTCTTAGCTGATGGGGACTATTTTTGATCTTCCAAATACGTCTTAGGTGACATATAAATTTTTGAAGGTAGTGGGTGAAAAAGCGACAGAACTTTCTACGTTTCCTTTATAAGTTCAAAATCTAATCATGGATTCGTCAATAACATCAATGAATAGAATAACATTACACTAACACAGAATATCCATATAATTTCTTTCGATGCCATTACTTACATTTCTGCCAAATATGGAAAACGAAATTACCATTTTAGACTGTTGTGTGTATATATACAGATATTACACAAATAATAAAATTAACATGTGTGATTTTTCTTTCACTTAGTATTCTTCGATTATAGGCTTGTGGATTTGTATAGAGCAAAGGAACTAGTTCCAATTTGTCTGCAGTCCTCCCCGCTGGTCTAATGGCTAGCGCGCGCGGTCACGAGTTCGAGTCTCGGTGGTAGAACATTGAAATTTCAACGCCCCCCTCCCTTCCTGTCCTGAACTTCAAACTTGTTCACAGAAAAGAAAATCTGAATCCAATACAAGTACAAACAAAATGCCATCCCCATAAGTGCAAATAACGTATAAATGAGTCGTAATCTCGAATTCTACTTGTCTTTATCATTGGAAAAGCTTTATTAACTTTCATGGTCGGTCGAAAGCAAAAACTTGCAATAACTGATAATACAGATGTACGTAATATAGCACGAGCGCGAGAGTTAACAGGTTATGCATACAATGTAACTTTTATTATGGCGATTAACCCGAAAGATAACAAACAATTCTAGGAAGCATGATTTCAGGTAAATAGAAGTTTAAAAATAAAGGATTTAACATGTGTTAAGTGTATACACGTGGAGAGAAACTTCGTTTTAGAGTCTTGCTATTCAATGAATACAAGCAACAACTTGAAAAACACTTATGTTTAATGAAATCATGTAGCACATATACTAATCTTTATGCTTCTATTATTTTCTAGGTTGACGACTTACTCACAGCTTGATTTATTCGGCTCCTGCTCTCGCTTAAGAAGGTCGTGAGCTTTGGTGACCCTGACTTTTCTGCGGTATCTCAGCTACTAGTAGCACAATGTTTAGCTTTTATACACATTACACAGACACAAAGAAAACGTGTTTCTGAATATATTTCTTATTTGGAAGTGGATTTTTTTAATTTTCTGTCGAAGGTTAGATGCATGATCGTTCATATTTTATGCAAGAAGAGCTTTGTTTCCAAATGATAAATTGAAATTAAGAAAATCAAGTGGGAACTGCTCTATATAAAATGGCAGATTCAAAACTATTAAACCAATACACATTAGGGTGGATCGAAAAAAACTTTAAAAAATGAAAATGGGTAGTGCGCAAAAGTTGCTACCCGTGGCATAGACTTTGCACAAAAAATTTGGAATTTTTCGGACCACCTCATACCCTGCCGCATCCACCTTGAAACTTTAAGATTTTGGTAATACGGCAACCCGCTTAACTCTACAGAAACGTTGACTGTGGTGGCTTCTGGCTGTTAGAAGGCAAGAAATGTTCAGAGCATAAATTTAGTCTCATTGACATTAGAACTTGTTTTTAGAATACCCTAAATATTCAGCTCTCTGCTTGTTTTGCGTTCAGAACCAACGCAAAACGACCCAGAGCTCACGACGAGGACGTGGCTGCACTGAGAGCTCCACTCACTCACCCACCGTAACTAGATGTGTCCTCTGTCTATCAATACAGCTTTTAGTTGTAATTTTTAGAGAGTTAAGTCCTTCGCATTCAAATTTGATTCATTTGTTTTCCCCTCGATTCTAGTGTCGCCTTAATTGTCGTCTCTCTATTTTTGAAACCATAGGCTTTAGATGCTGCTTTCTGTCACTTATTTTATAGTTCGCTCGACGGCTTGCATATAGCAAGGAAACATCACTGCAGATTCGTCTACCATCGCGTAGATTCGAATATCGTCCTCTGTTTCTGTATCTGATAACGTCCTGGTAATGGGAGACTCTGTTACATCGGTGCTCGTGGGTTTTCTCGGGTTCTCCCCGTTTCCCTCCCACTTTTTTCATTCCACCATTTCACTCATTTCTCATTATCACCGTCTCCTTTAGCCTAACCGGCATAACCGTGGGACGTTAAACTTAAAGATTTCATTTCATTTCATTTCTGTTACATCGGTCGAAAACCAGTCTGTCATTCGTGGTAGCAGTCCGCTCAAATCTTAACCGGGGAACAACTAATTCACGAATCTTTTTCGGTTTCTTCTGCATCTTTGCACGAGGTTCCTTGATCTGTGTCCAAGATACTGTCCTTATTTCACTACTGGGATCAGAAATCATCATTAGAAGCAAATTTTCAGAATGTGCAAAGAATTAATTTGTTTGAATGACAGTGTGGACTATTTTTCTATATCCATAAGTAAAAACTTCGAGAAGCACATGATATTCCATAGATGTCTGGCTCCTTGTGTGTATGAAGGCTGTAGACGAATTCCAAAGCATACCGGTGCGTAGACATGAATGGCATATATTCTACCAGAAATTTAAAATTGTTGCTTGGGTTGAGGGTGCTGACATAAAGTCCTAGTATTTTGCAAGCAAATGTTAGCCACCGTGACTATACTACGGGACTTGGTTTCTTATTGGCTAGATCTAAGGGCATATTCCTGATGAACCTATGATTCATTTGCACTATCCATTCGGGAATACGACAAAACCCTTTTCGGCAGCAGAATGCCTTTAGCAGAAATTAACTTTATGAAAGAAAGACATAGCCGTTTTATTGTTTTTTGTTTAATTAACGTCCTGCAAATATGTTCCGATGTTAAGGAAGACGATAATGATAATAAACGAAATTGTGGAGAGAAGAAAGTGGGAGAAAACAGGAGAATCCCGGGGAAACCCATGCACACAATGTTTGTTCACAACAAAGTTCATTTGACGCGAGCTGGAATCAAATCTGAGACCCCATGACCAGATGTAAGCGGTCAATCAGCGAGCAAACGGGATCCCCTGAGAAAACTAAAAAGACGATTGAAAATTTGATTATATCCGCACTTAATATTAATCCCTGACTACAAGGTCGGAAATAAGCGAAACATTGAATTGAGATCAAGGCCATAACGTACCAAGTGATTATTTAGCCGATAAAATTCTTTGCAAGTATTTCAATATTCATTTTCAAAATTCGAACAATTATTCGAAGAATCTATAATTCGAGTAACGAATTACTTGAGGTTTAGCAGAATTAATACTTAGCATTAGATTCATTGCTGCAGAAAAAAAACTATTGAATTCTGTTTTGTAACAAGGTAGGACTTTGTTGTCAGTTAACTGGGTTTATTAATGGTAACAAAACCGAAAATATTTTCCGCTCAGGCTCAGGAACCGAAAAAAAAAAGTTTTCTTTTGGCGTGGTTTGGGATAAGAACCGAAATACATTTCAACGTATCGGTTCTGCTCAAGACAGAGATGGCATGGGTCAATGAAAACTTGACCCATGACCCATTGAGCCACTGTGACCCACCATGACCCGCTCTGACCCACCAAAACCCATCGTCATCAACTCTGACTCATAATCCACGCCCTCATCTCCACTGACTAAAGAGTTTACACGTAATAAAACAAGGCTCTGAAATTATCACTAACCGGAGTTTGAATTTCTAAGGTCAATTGCTCAAACACTGTTCTGTCACAAAACCGGTGGATCTGAACTTTACGATATAAAATGGTGCAATGTTTGTCATGGGTTATATTAGGATGAATTTCATCATATATGATTATTTCCTTCTTAAATTACAGATATTTTTCAATGGAAAATAGGATAAAATTTGAAAGTCTCAAATCAAGGTAAAGTAGGCAACATAAAGGGGTAACCAAAGATAAATAAATAAATAAAGCAGTGTAAAATTCGCCTGTCTCGAAAGCCAAGTAGTAAGTACTATTGCTATTATTACAACTACAAATATCAATACACAAAAGTGCTTGAAGTTCTTTCTTTTCTTTTTAGATATACTCATCTCAGGTAAGTAAATAGAAACAAATGAAAAAGGAATAAAAAGGAGGCCTTGAAAGAAAAATTTAGACAAATTCATCAATGTTCAGAAAATGCTGTCTACAATGCACCGAGAAGAGTGGGTTGTTGTGGTTCGTAGTGGGTCAGTGAGTCAGAATGGGTCATGGTGAGTCAGAGTGGGTCATTGTGGAAGGTGGGTCGCAGTTCGCCACATCCTGTTCACCCATGACCCACTTACACTCTCACAAATCTTGACCCACGACCAACTGACCCACTCCATCTCTGGCTCAAGAAACTGAAGTCATATTGAATTACGTTTTCAAAAGTTTCATCGTTATAATTTGCAAACATCATTATCTAAAATGGTTACAAGCTGCAAAAGATGTTGAACAATTGTCAAATAACACGAGAGAACCACCAACAGTAACGAAAGGTCGGTCTCGTTACAATATTATTTCTGATAACGGACCCAATAATTTTTTTAAAAATCGATTTCGATTTTCGAATCAGAACTGATTTCCTAAGAAAGTCAAATTAGTTATCGGGTTTCGAACCTAGTTTTATCATAAACTCTCTTGAAATTCCACACCAGGAATTGTTTTTCAAAACAGTTCGGCTCTCAAACCGAATTGTTCTTCGTCCACTCAAAGGTCCCTTTCTTATTGCTTGCCAAGTAGAATCCTATAAACTCCCTTTAGATCTCTGAAACAAACGTGTCACTATTATGCCATATTTCTTAATCTTACTATCCACACATTATTCAATAATGTGTACATACTGAGATATTGTATAATATTCTCCATTCATCCGTTTATTTGCTTATTTTTGCATCAAATATTTCTTCATGATTTGACTCGCGAGAACTCAGCATGTCTTTTTTTTCCTGTGAGGCTCAACTTTCACAACCATACAGTAGGCTACAACGGATAAAATTATACTATTTATGTGTTTTGTTTTTATTTTTCTACTTTAAATTACTTCAGTGTGTATCGTGATGACAACAGATTCTACACGAAATAGTAGTACGATTTTCCCGCTGCTATTCTTAATTTCTTCGCCAAATATTTTTTCTACGTAGTTTCTAAGAGATCTAAGTAGAATAATATTGCTAGTAAAGAGCAAAATATATAAGAATTGAAAAATAAAAAAAACTGCTTCTTCGTAGTTAAGTAGTAACTCACATGCTTTCATCATACGCGGTCGTGGGTTCGATACCTGGTGGGGGTATCATACAGGGGCGGATCCAGGAGGGGCGATCGGGGTAATCGTCCCCCCCAGAAGAGGAAACTTTTTTATTTTATATATAAATAAAATATATAGTTTATTTTTTGACGCTCTTAAAAGTAGCTGTAAGTAGCAGTATTACAACCCACCGCCCCCCCCCCAGAAGTCCGTTCTGGATCTGCCCCTTGTATCATATATAAACACGAGTAATGGTCGCTTGATTTAGTGTTTAGTTTGAACAGAAGGTTAAGGGAGGAGACGAGATATATGCTTGGGACGCCGAATCGAGTATATATCGAAGCAGTACTTTCTAAACACGAAAATATTATCAGAGAAATAATAATAATAATAATAATAATATACTTCCAGAATACGCTATGCATAAGCAGAGAAGGTCTTATAAAATCGGTGTGCCCGTCTGTTGATGGGTACCAGAGCAAAACAGTAAGACAATGAGAAGCTTTTTTTTTAATCACATTGTCAAAGAATATGTATTTTTTTTAAAATGTGACATCGTTCTCATTAAAAATAAAAAAGTGTGATGTTCTCAGAAAAGCAACTGGACAAGGACGAAGACTCTCAAAAACCTTGAACTCATTGTACTAGCTAGAAAAACTGCGTAGAAGAACTATTGTTCTTCGACTTCTACAATATCTTGGAGGAAAAAGAAAGTTGGGACAAAATGTAGCGAGATCAACAGCACAGTATGATCCAAAAGTCTCGTCACCCTCTTTTTTTATTGTATGTATTTGTACTTCTACTCCATTTTCTTTTCATATGTATGACACCTTTTTTTAAAAAATGTATGTATTTATTGTCCAATTTCTTTTCACATGACTGACATAAGTACATACAGTGTGGAGGAATGTGTTCTGGCAAGTGCATATACTCATGAACGCCCACACACCGGATATACCATGGAAGATGTGTAACGGAACTGCGCACCACGATTCAATAAAGAAGTTCCACCGAAGCAACGATACTGCAATAGCAAGAGTAACTCTTCCGAACTGGATCCATTTTGGATAAGAAGAAGACAGATCGACCATCATCCAACGGAAGAAACGTGTGCAAAGATAGCGGATGTGTTGAGATCTCCCAGAAAATCGTTGCGGAAAAGATCCTGTGAACTTGGAGTTCCAAAAACGACTATACTTACACACTCGTAAACGAGTTGAGTGATAAGGACACGAGACTAAAACATGAAGCTTTTTTAATTTACTCATTGTGTTTATGACGCTCCCACACTGGAAAAAGTTTTCTTCTTACGAGGGACCCTATCCAAGTGCGACTCTGACTTCGAGTCGAGACTATGGTCGTTGGATACCTTGTCCCAAGAGAACATAACACGAAAAGTGATACATCCTCGATCGCAACCGTTGCAGAGATATAAGCGTGAAAAGTTCGAAATTGAGCTCCATACTATACATTACAAAGTCAGCTTCCGGGTCAGATTTGGCGGAAACGGTCAGGTAAGGAAACTCAGCGAATACATATCAAAGTAGTGTTGGGAGCCCACCACCTTTTGAATGAAAAAAATGTTGCCCCCCGGGGCACTCGCAGGGTCCCAAGCGGGTCCAACTCAAAATTGGCAAATGGAACCGGGGGTCAAGTAGCATATTGTATGAAAGCTAGTGTTAAATAAAAGAAGATAGAACAAATCTCAACTCTCTATGATGACCCTGTGCAAACGGGCAACTGGTCAAAATGTCAATACAACCTACATCAGAAAATATATGGCCACTGTGAGAGACTCTGCAACAATTTGTTTAACTTCAATACCTTGCACTTTTAAACGTGTTTTTCTGTCTTGTTATTGTCACAACTTAACGGATTTAGAAGAGTGGCCATATATTTTCTGATGTAGGTTGTATTGACATTTTGACCAGTTGCCCGTTTGCACAGGGTCATCATAGAGAGTTGAGATTTGTTCTATCTTCTTTTATTTAACACTAGCTTTCATACAATATGCTACTTGACCCCCGGTTCCATTTGCCAATTTTGAGTTGGACCCCGCCTGGGACCCTGCGAGTGCCCCGGGGGCAACATTTTTTTCATTCAAAAGGTGGTGGGCTCCCAACACTACTTTGATATGTATTCGCTGAGTTTCCTTACCTGACCGTTTCCGCCAAATCTGACCCGGAAGCTGACTTTGTAATGTATAGTATGGAGCTCAATTTCGAACTTTTCACGCTTATATCTCTGCAACGGTTGCGATCGAGGATGTATCACTTTTCGTGTTATGTTCTTTTGGGACAAGGTATCCAACGACCATAGTCTCGACTCGAAGTCAGAGTCGCACTTGGATAGGTTCCCTCGTTAGACAAATGTACAATTTATCGATCTTGTAGGAATAGGGGTGTGTGTTTCTGGAGCAAGGAAGCCCCGTATTATTCAGAAATTAGGATACAGTGCCCCAGATGTTAAAATATAGGCTGAAATGTCCAGCAAGCACCTCATAAGGTCTTTTTTTTTTTTTTTTTTTTTTTTTTTTTTTACGGTATAGTCAATCAAAGCTTCTTATCTCCAAATATTGCGGCATTTGTTTACACTAAAGCTCCAAGAGACTGAACATTGTTGCTTACAATTGGCTTCAACAAGATAGAGCTCCAGCCCACTACGCTCTCCTTGTTTGGGAATTCTTGGATGAGATGTTACACTAGAAGTGGATAGGCAGACGATGAGTGAATATATCAGTGTCAATCGAGTAGCCTCCCAGAAGCTCAGATGTAACGTCGTGTGGTAACTCCCTGTGGGAAATTGTTAAGCAGTATATCTCGAATCAGTGATACCAGACAACTGAAGATTTAAAGCAAGCTGTTAGGAAGGCATTTAAGGAAATCACACCATCCATGCTGCGGAAAATTTCACACAGGACATTGCGCCGTATCGTATTGTGCCTCAACATTGATGGTACTCATACTGATGTTCTATATTAGTAAACAAGCTGAAATATGGGGAGTGACAAGACTTTTCGACCGTACTGTAAAGAGCATTTTTCCTTTATATACAACAATGGATTTGTATATAAACTGACAATAACAGAGTTATTTATGTGATACATTTATTGTCAAATATAATACGCAGTAACTACATGAAAGAAAAAAATTAAAACGAACAGTTACATACTTTACACTAGAAATTATCGTCGTAAGTAAGATGTATTTTCCGTTCGCCCTCCATTTCGCGACTACCTAATTCACTCTACCATCAAGCTTCCTCGTGGCTATATGGTAAGCGTACGACTCTGGCACGGGAGACATTGGTTCCAGTGGAATCTCATGCGTTTCGGATGCCCCGTAGGGATCCCACTATGGGTTGACCCATTCCGGGATAAATAATTGACAATAGGTTTGTGTATACTCATCTTTCTGAGAGGAGGTGACTTAAGAATCGAGGAACATACCTATTACCAGACAGATTTGTAAAAAAGCACTAACTTTATATTACAACTCAAATTATAAGGCTAGATTTCGAAACATTACATAATTAGTTTTATTGTCCCCAGGTCTGTGGTTTCCATTTTTACAGCATTACTGCGTTCCCCTTGGGCCAGGTTTCGCACAATGGGCTAAAAAATGAAATGATTTTTTTTAAGTTTAATGTCCCACAATTATACCCGTTAGGCTAAAGGAGATGGATGATTAAGGCAAGTGAATGATGGTGGAACGACAATGTGGGAGGAAACAGGAATGACCGAGAAAATCCACGGACACGATGTTGCCCACTACATCAGGGGATCGAACCAGGAATATCACACACCAGAGGTAAGAGCCCTACCACTGAGCCACCGTGTTCACCAACAGGTAGCGTGAATGAGGGTAAATGAAAGCATAGGAGAACGGGACAAAGTAAGTATTGGCAGTGTAACGCGTAGTCATGGATTCAAGAGTGACGTATCTCCAAAACCATCCACTATGCCATCAACGTTCTTGTTAGGTTGTCAACACTGATTTCGTTAACACCAGTTTTTGCGTATGCTCCTTTTTTCTCTCTTTGTGGTTTCCTGATAACGAGAACACCAAAAGGTGACATCAGAGAGCCTCTAGTTGGAAATTACCGGAGTGTATTATCGAATAAGGTTGAATAAGGATGTTCCTTTTTCAATAACTTAAAGAGAATCTGAAATAAAATCGGTTAACCCATTGTGGTTTTTGAGTAAAACTCTTTTCTTTTGTACCGGTACCTGACTTGACATTAGGGACAAACAAGTACTCCCAATATATCATTAATATTGTTGTAAGTGATGTTTGCATGTTAGGTACCAGCTTTTATTTCGTTCACAAAAAAAAAAGTTGTAATATGTGCACACTACGTGACTCATGTGAAGAGCTTTGGTTCTTATAGAATCATATTTTCTCAATTAGGTCGAATATGGAAACTGAAAGTTGTAGTGAATTTCTATGACCTCTGGTGTTAGTGAAGGTGAACAGTTAAAGATCGAGATAAAATGTATTTTTTGAACGCTTAAACGATTTCGGTGAAACCAGGTCTCGCTATCCATTAGCGTTTTAGTTCTATAGTGATCAACATTAAAACCGGAAGTGCTTCGTTTCCACTACTTTCGGTTTGAATATCACCTCCATCAACGAATTTGATTTCCAATTTTTGACTCTAAATATCCTGGCCAAATTGATGGTAATCCATCGAGTAGTTAGTGAAGTTTTTTGTCTTCTGGACGCACAGGTGGTCACACAGACAGTCAAGACAAATACATAAAATCAAACTCTGTAATAAGATAAAATAATCTCGCGTTTGTTTATGATACGAATTTTATAAAAAGAAGTGAAATGAAATCTTTCAGTTTTACGTCCCACTGTTATGCCGGCAAGGCTAAAGGAGATGGTGATGATGAGAAATGAATGAAATGGTGGAATAAGGAAAGTGGGAGGAAAAGGGAGAACCCCGAGAAAACCCACGCAGACTATGTTTGTCCACCACAAAGTTCACTTGGCGCCTGCTGGGATCGAATCAGGAACCCGATGCACCAGAGGTGATCGCTCTACCACTGAGCCATCGCGGCCCCAAACCGAATTTTATATATCTATACCGGTACCCTAAAGCTTTACTTTTAAAATATCCATTTTGCTCCAAACAACTGACATTATAGTATGTTTACTCGTTTTGTAAAGGTATTTTATTTTATTTTAACACATTAGTTTCTGTGATTTAGTTCTGTTAGAATATTGAAGAAAACTGGTATTTCAGCATATTTTACAGGCCCAAAAGATTAACCAATGTATATAATAATATTTTTTTTATCCTCTTATATACAAAAGTAAGTACTCTTTTTATATATATACATTTTAAATGAATATTCAACGACGATACGTAATAATTCAATAAAACTATGAAATGCAGTAATCACTAGAGATGCAAGGGCTCGAAAAAAAACCGGCTTTTTTGAAAAAAAAAAACTGTTTTTTCTGCTTCGCTTTTTTGCTTGGGAAATTTTGGGCTTTTTTGCAAATTCTGCTTTAAATTGATAAACCAGATTTTGTTTCGCTTCTCTACAACACAAAAAGTCATTTAATTAGTGGTTGATGTCGATAATAATATAAAACCTCGAAAATAAACCATGAATTTCGAAAAGATATTTCAAACAGTTTTACTTCTCAACATATTTACATTATGAATTCCAAAGGATTAACCAATGTATATAATAAGATTTCTTTTAACCTCCTACATACAAAAGTAAGCAGGGTTGGCAAGAACCATGGTTGTTTTCGAAAATGCCAAAAACCCGTTTTTGGGGGGAGTTTAAACTAGGCTTTTTTGGGTTTAGATATTTTGCTTTATGTATTTATATTACATATTGACAGAAATAAGTTTGTTTCGCCTTGGTGTTATTATGCAACAAAGGGGTTATGCTGGAAGAGGTCACATAAGCTTAAAGAAGTCCGGTCAGTAAATTTCTTAAATTGAGAAACTCCCGCCCTAGCCATCCGGAAAATCCCGTCATTACTCTAAATGTAAAACAATAACGGAAAAATCCTGTTATTGCTTTGCATGTAAAATTTAAAGGTCAACGTATCATAATCAGTACGCTAAATCTGAGGTATTAAATTACAAATTTAGTACGTACATATCATTGAAAGTGCAATCCAAGCTAATGTTGGAAACTGCGTAGGCAATCGATAAATTTTGTCAATTTATATCAGTATATTTAAGCAACCTTGGCTTCTTTATAAAACAACAAGCATTCAGGTATGCAGAAATATACAATTTAGTTTCGTTTCGTATGTTCAGGCTTAACATCCTTACGTAATACCGAGGTTATCAAGGAGAAGACTTTCGCTTAAAGTTACATCCGAACCGCTACTTTGTTTACGCATGAAAGAAGGGTCGTGGTTCGACCGAGAATTGAACATGGCACACCTTGATTAAAAGGTGAAAAGGAAATAAAACTAATGCAGATGGTTTGATGTATGGAAACGTCACCATGAAGTCCACACGATTCCCATTTTTCGTTCTTTTTATTTTTTTTCGGTTTAAACCAGTTGTTTATTTTAAAAAAGAAGAAAAACAGCTGGTGTAAACCAGCCAACCCTAAAAGTAAATACTTCTTTTAAAAAATACTCAAATAAGTAGCAAAATTCTATGTAGTATTTTTACTTCAAAATATTCCATACCCTCTTTTTGGAACAAAATAAAATTAAAATAAAACATAAGAAAAATACTTAGATTTATATGATACATTTAAAGGCTGCACATCTAGAGCTTTTGGTTTTGTATATTCTTGAAATTCTACAGTTTGATATAAGCATTATCACGGTTTACTCAGTCCTCAAGTTTTCTGTATTTTTAACAAGAGGGATTCAACATATGAAGGGTGTGAGGTAAGAACATGGTAACCCACAATTTTACTATTTTAAGAAATTAGAAATTTTCTGCTGCACAATTCATTTTGAAAGTCGGAAAGCTGATTTTTCACATAAGACTATACATGAGGGATTAAACGAAGCGGTATGCGTTGCTGTCTACCTGGTGCTGCATAACTCAGCAATTGAAAAATTGTTACTTACCACGTTCTTAGCTCACACTCTTCATATCATTATGGAACTCTCCCCACCCCACCAACACTAATAAAAAAAAGGACTACGGAATATATTTAAGTTAAGATAAATACAACTGCACAACAAACATGACTGAGTGGAGCTTTTGCGCTTCTATCGGAAAGTCCGGGATTGAACTCAGCATTCGACCATTCTGACAAAACTTTTCTTCATTCCATCTATGAAGTAGAAATAGTGCGCGTATTGTGAGTTGGCCGACTTCATTTCTTATTGTTTTTAAATCGTTATTATTACTAATTACCAGCAGTGACGGTTTTGCGAGGGTTAGGGGGGGCGGTCTTTCGGACTGAAGCCTGTTCCCCAAAATTACGGAATGTCTAAAACAAACGAAATACCTATTAGTTATGCCTTTACTCATAAACTTTAAACTGCCGTCAAATAAAAATTACGAATGTTTAGAAAAACTAAACATTAGTAAGAAAAAACCCTCCCAAAATACTTTTCTAAATCCGCCACTGATTCTCAGTATAAAATGATATTCAAGATTGTATCCGGAAGATTATCGCTAAATATATAAAGGAAACGAAATACAGTATTAGTTATGCCTGTACTCATAAACTTCAAGCTCCTCCCAAATAAAATTAGGAGATTTTAGAAAATGAAACAATCAGAGAAACCCGTCCCAAAGTACGTTTCTAAATCCGCTACTGATTATTTGTATAAATTAGTATTCAAGGTTGTATCCGGAAAATTATTGCTAAATCGTTACACAGCTACAGTATAATAGAAATGTGGAAGTACGGTTAGACGGATATATTGAAAAACGTACGCTTTGACGGATATATAGAAAAACGTAACTTTAACTTTTGCGCTAGAAGCTAGAGTACTAAGCTCTTAGAAATGAAACACAGACGACAAACTGAAATGATCCCGAGAAGAAAAAAATGTCGATAACTCAAAAGTTAAAATAAAGTTAAATAGCCTCTAAAATTGCCCTCAAATACTACATTCTTCATGTTAGCTTTAATTCGTAAAACATGTGCTCCATCCATCTTGATGGTGAATTTTAGAGCGAAATATGGCATTTAGGTCATGGAATTGTTATCTAACTATAGAATATACTATAAGAAAGCTATTTAGATAGAAAAATCATGAAAATGAAAAAAGCCAAAATTTCCAAAATTCTCGTTTTCTTCCAAAAAAGCCGGCTTTTTATGTGAAAAAACCATCGATTCAAAAAAGCCGGCTTTTTTGCATCTCTAGTAATCACAGACGAATGAAAAAAAACTCAACACTCAATCTACATTTAAAAAAAAAATCATTTAATATATGATGTAGACTGCATCCACATTAAAATCATTTTTATTCTGTTTGTATAACTTGAATTCTTTTCAGTTTAAAAGTAAACTTCAAAATTTCTTTTATTAGTTAATACAAAGAAAAGAATTACATAATAGGAAGGTTTAAGGATTTCAACAGCTGGAATTATCAAATCCTTTATGAGAAAACTCCCACATTGCAATCAACAAAAGTGTAATCTCCGTAATTATCGAGTTAAAGAGGTATACACACTAAACTACCATATTTAATTGTGGTTTCTTTGCCTCGGTTGAATCTTATATCAAATAATATACAGGTATTTTTTTTTTTAGTTTAACGTCCCAGGATTATGCACCGAGGCTAAAGGAGACGGCATGAATGATGAGATGAATGATAAATAGTGGAATGACGAAAATAGGACGGAACGGGAGAACCCCAAGAAAGCTCCCGCAACGATGTTTTTCCACCACAAAACCCACTTGGTGGGAACTGGGATCGAACTAATGACCCCATGCGCCAGAGATGTGTTCTCTCACTCAACCACCACGGCCCCATAGTAAATTTTAACTGGCAGAATAAATTATCTATAATTTGACTAATTACTTGATATTTTTGATAAGGAAGTAGTTGGCCATCTCAAAGTAATCATGACTTGATTATTTTAACTTAAAGATTCGTTTTCATGGATGTGGTACTCCCGTGTTTAGAAAATATTATTACTAATAGCCAGTGGCGTAGGGAAAGGCGGAGCCCAGAGGGGCCGCCTCCCCCCCCAAAGAGGTCCGACAATGTACTTTGGTACTTTGACGTTTGTAATTTTTTATATGTTTTTATGTGTATATATTTCTTTGTTTGTAATGTTTCTATATGTACCTATAACAGCACTTGCCCCCCCCAAAAAAAAACACACACATCTTGGCTACGCTACTGCTAATAGCAAAGATAATTAGTTAGCACTGACTTCACATACTTGAACATCCACACTTATTAAACTACACTGAATACAGGTAACCACTAGTTCACTTGTAAATTCTTTCTCTCCAAGCCTTCGCGCTCTTAAACTAGCAACATCTCTTGGTGTTAGGTAGCAGGCAGTGCAGCTTCGTGTCAACTATTAGTCTGACTAAACTACTAGGAATTAGCGTGTCTGTCAGAGTTGAGGTGTGTTGTTTCTATAATTAGGATATGAATTACCATAATTCATTCGAAAATTTCTGACAATAATGCAATTTATTCATCCACCTAGTAACTTATCAATGGGGAAATGTTAATACAAAAATAATAAATGGAGAGGAATTCCCTCTGCCCCCTCAGGATTTGGTACCCCGAAATCCAGTGGCGGGTCTAGCCCGGGGCTGGGCGGCTTAGACCCCAGTTTTTTGTGTAAGTTTATAGTTTTGAAAGTTTATAGTAAATTCATGATACACGTATCATAGTCTAGGATCTAGCTGACCCTCCTAATTTCTAAATCCGCCACTGCCGAGATCTGTTCGTCACAATTCATCTATTGATGGGTATCAAAGCTTAAACGATAAGAGATAATGAGAAGGGGTTTCTTGGAATCTATTCAGCGTCCCAAGAACAAATCCAATCTCCACCATTATTCCTCTTTCTCTCTACTAAAGCCGGAAGTGGTAGAAATTTACTACAACTTCCGGTTTCAATACTGATCTTCGTACACCAAAACTGTGAGATGTAGCAAAGAATAGCTTTTTGATATAGAAAAATGAAATATTTCAAGTTAACGTCCCACGATTATGTCCTCTATAGGCTAAGGAATACAATGATTAAAGCAAGTGAATGATGATGGAAGAATTGGTGGAATGAAAAAGTGGCAGGAATACCCCGAGAAAACCCACGGACACGATGTTGTCCACCACAAACTTACTTGGAGGGGGATCGAACTTTTTGATATGGATTCAGCATCTTGCCCTTATTACTCTGTTCAAACCGGAAGTGGCGGAAATTTACGATTTCCGGTTTTAATAATAGTTGCTATAGTGGAAGAAAATGCCATAACGAAAAGAATGTTTTTAAATATTGATTCAGTACAGCAAGAAACAGGTCCCATCCCTGACTTTATCCCTTTATTGCATCCGAAAGTTAGTGAGATGTATTGTTTATGGTTTCAGTAATAAATTTGGATAATTTTAGAAGTCTAATTTAGTTACATAAAATGAAAAACAAAATTCACTTGTTTGTAACTTAAATTAGCCTATAGAACATATAGTCATGAAAATTAAGCAACTTCAAATGTTAATCTACTTGTTTCGACGTTAAAAAAAAAAGCTCTTGAAAACCAGTGAGGCAGAAAATGAAAGTATTTCACTTCATTTTGGTATTTAAAGAAGACTATTCACCTTTTATATAACAAGAACTGGCAATTTTGCAGAAGCCTGTGCTATACGATACAAACAGAGTTAAGAAAGGTCTTTCTTTGGATGCATTCCTTCAGATCAAAAGAAGAACGAAAGAAAGAAGTGTTGTGCCCTCATTTCATTATCTCAACGTTGTGTGCTACTTTTAATGTATCATCATTCTGAGTGTTCGTTGCCTTTCTCAAGACAAAAATCGTTCTTTCTATTTACGTAACAACAGACTGTTTATTTCTAACCTATTTCTATTTTATATGTTGATGTATCAGCAGTTCCAGTGCTGTCAATGACTTCCACGAATCTTAACCAACGTGTGGAACTTTCAAAGTCGTCGTCATCGTTGTTGTTGTTATTCTGACGTCATCGGTTAAAAATCAAGACACAAAACGTAACTGCAGTTTGTTAGATTGCTTTAGTTTACTGCATTGCCATTATTAAAGAAGAAAAAATCTTATACGGCACAGCAGAGCATCATTATCGTTTCAGTTCGTCCATTTTGCGTCTATAGAATTCAAAATGGCGCACATTCAAATTTTTGTTGGGGGGAGGGTCCAATATTCTGGAAGGGTCCAATCAGGGTTGCCAACCGTCCCGATTCTGTCTTATTTGTTCCGCATCCCGACCGAACATTCATCGGGACACATATTGTCCCGATTTATCGATTTTCAAATTTAATTAATAGTTTACTTGGCCATTTTTACAAAGGAATAATTTATTCTTGTACACTGACAGTTTTATGTTTAGAATCAATTTAACGATTTTGTGTTTTAATTTGACTCATGAAAAAATAGTTAGCAGCTCGTCTTTAATTTATAGTTATTCCCTAATTGTTTTGAATTGATATTACAGCCGATTATGATGATAGTATATTCCATACAGTGCTTTAAAAAAAATGTTTTTGCAAACTCTACATAAAAGCGACTACTACCGCGGTGGTAGTAACACTAGCGCTCACTTCAGTGAGTGGCCGCCACGGTATCTATAACTCATTTCTTTGTGATGAAAACCAAACATTCTACAAATTTTTCTTTTAAAACGTTGTTTAAGTTAAATAAATTACAATTGTTTTGGTTTTAACGTGATTCTAGTAATACTATTTGTCAGCAATTCTTTAACAATGTTATGCACTCATTTGTGATTAAAAAAAAAAAAAGATTCCAAATGGTTTTCTCTTTAAACTTTCTTTATATTAAATAAATTGCAATTGATTTGGTTTCAATTTGTTGCATATATTGTTTCCTATACCTAGTGATGAGCAGTGGATGGAAAAATAAAAAAAAAAAATAAAAAATAAAGTGCTCCATTTATTCAGGTTCGTGTTATTCAGCCGATTATTTACATTGTTCTCAACGACTCGCCGTACGTGCAGTCGTCTCTGGGGGGGGGGGGGGAGAAAGGGGGCTCCAACACCGATTGTCCCGTCCCGATTTTTCTTAAGAAACGTTGGCAACTGTGGGTCCAATACAAGATATTACGTCTATGTAGTACTAAATTTTAGTTATGCCTTACCACAAAAAACTGATAGATAATTCTTAATTACTGTCACTTAAAAAATGATAAAACTAATTTATTTTCATAAGCAAAGAAACTAAATGAAGTGTAGCACCAAGTCTTCAGACTACATCAATCATTTTCCTGTTAAAAGCAAGTATATTTTATTAAGAAAATGAACTTAAGCAACACACAAATGTATGTCTGTCGTGTCACGAAGTTTTATTTATTTATTTATTTGGCGAGGGGCGGAGGTCCGGTTGAGTTGAGTTTGAGTTTGATTTTAACGTCCCTTTCAGCAGCGACGTTATATGAGACGGGACCTATTGATTCACGTGGAATCTGAACCAAGTAAGCTCCCGCCAGGAATCGAACCCGGGTCTCCGAAGCCAAACGCGCGTAGCTAACCGCTTAGCCTGGAAGGAGCTCAGGAGGGGTCTGGACGCCGTGGATGTCCCGTGAGTTCGCCCCTAATATATGAAGTAACAATTTGCATGACGCAGTTTTGACCAATGTGGGTTTTGTTCTAACGTAGTTTTATTATTCGACTTCATAACTATGCTATGCATAAGTGTCGGGTCTCATAGAACGGCTTTGTCCGTCCGTCTGTCTGTCGACACGTATCGGAATAAAAACTGTAAGAGATATCGAGAAGCATTTGCTTGCAATAGGTTCAGTGTCTAAAAAATACGTTCCATTTCCTCTGTTAATCCGGTATTCAAACCGGAAGTGGATGAAATTATCTATTTTCCGTTTCAACGTTTATCGCCATAAAATGAAAACGATTAACAAATACCGGCAAGCTGCTTTTTTGTATCTTTAAAAGAATTTTTCTTTATTATTAATTTCTACTTTTTTTCATTTTAAAACTTGACTATCGTAATTTTTGTGTTAATCAAACTCAATTTAAACTTATTACATAAATAGACCTCGATCAACATGGTTTTACAAGCGTGGAAGTTTCTTGCAATCAATTAATCAAGTATGCAATGGATTCCTGTATTTATTGTCCTATGCTTATGCCTTGTAGCCTACAAATAAGATGGATAATTAACGAACGATAATTAATTAAAAGAACAGATAACTGAGAATGTGGAAGAGAACAGGACAAGCTACAAGACAGAAATAACTCACGAAAACGACGTATCCATCAAAAACTCAGCGAACCATGAGAAAAAATGAAATGAAATATTTGTTTTACGTTCCACGGTTATTCCGGCTAGGCTGAAGGAGACGGTGATGATAAATTAATGAAATGGTGGAATGAAGAAAGTGGGAGAGAAACGGGAGAATCCCGAGGAAACCCACGCACACGGTGTTTGTCCACCACAAAGCCCATTTGGCGCGAGAACGAACCAGGGACTCCTCGCACGCCTCTATCACTGAAACTGTGTCATTAATATATACTAAACATAATATAGCCATCTAATAGACGTACAGAATGTCCATGTTGAATTTCAATAGGTAACCATTATAGGTTTTGTACTGTTTTATATATATATATATATATATATATATAGGGTGAGTGTGCCTAAAGTCAGCCGTCTCCAGTAGTCAGCCATTTTTCAGTAACAAGCAATTAAACAAGCATGCGGTAACCTGTTACCATACAAATAGCCAACTAAAACCTAAATCAGAGCTCCAGTAGTCAACCTCATTTGTTCTGGCCTGGTGTGACTTCTCGTAGCAGAAAAGAAAAATAATCATATGAGGTCTGCTGATGCAAGTGAGCAAAGTGAGCATTTTGTTAATAAAAAAAATAAGGAAGAAGCTTTACTTCAAAGTTAAGTTAAAACTATATTCTTGTAAAAAAGTACGAGTTATTGCTTTCTTCGAAGCATGAATGTATGTAGTTTGTTAAAAAAATTCGTGTTTCTTGATACAAAACAAGATATTGGGTAGAAATAAGGGGGGCTGACTACAGATTGCACTTTTGATAACGTTTTCTGGTAGTCAGCCATTAGGGGCTGACTACTAGAAATGACCCTTGACTTCATTTTCCAGTGGTCAACCCCCATTACTTTCAACGGACGACTACTGGATGCATATATTCCAGTAGTTAGCCACCTATCATTCATTCAATATAAATGCACATTTCTACAACTGAGACACTTAAATAATACGTAGAAGACTTTCCTAACGATTTAATGAAAAAAGTACGGTAGCTATTATGAAGTCACTAATTGCATCATGCAAGCATAATGCAGTTATAATACCAGCCATTTCAATTTCTATATTTTCCTTGAACTGAGGGGAAAAAAGATTAAGAATTTATATCTGGTCTGAATTTGCTCTCTAAAATTTAAAGAACAGGTAGTGAGAATTTTTTTACCTTGATCATAGGCCTAGGTTAGTCTTTTAATCTAAGGTAACTATGAGGAAATCAGGGGTATCAATATCTAATTGATTTGATAATTTAAATTACTCCGCACAATGTCGCGTTTCTGCACGTTTTTAATTCCAAGGTTGCAACTGCTCTTTAACTATTATTATTATTATTATTATTATTATTATTATTATTATTATTATTATTATTATTATTATTATTATTATTATTATTATTATTTGTTCCGTTCCTAGAGTTGCCTAATTGCCAAAAAATACAGAATAATCATAAATATTTACATTCTAACTCATGCTTCTCATTCAGTACCTCATAGCCTAGCTACACTTTCTCATAGTAACCCACTTGCTTTCTATCAAAACCTAAATAAAAACGCAGTGTATCTTTTTATAAGTAAATTCACGCACAGATGCGTGTTAGCCTATCTTGAAGAGAGACAACGGAAACCAAAAAGTCATAGAGAGTCATTTCAAGCATTTTAATCAAAGAGGACTACCTGGCAGCTGTGAAAGTTATTGAATACTTGAAATCGAATCTTCATGAAAAATCAAATAATGTTGAAAGTCCTCTTCAAGAAATTAAGAGAACTGCTGACAATGAGGAGAATATGTCTAACAGTTTAAGAACGCGTGATTCAGCGTTTCTTTCAACCAGTCCAAAGACCTCTTCTACTGTAATAGACTCTGTCAGATGATTTTGCAACCAGGTGCGTATCCAAAGAGTCTTCTTGTTCTACACTAATGAACTCAGATAAGACTATTCTTCTGTCCGAAGAGGATCGATCTGCTACATCTGTACTTACTAGTGAGATGTTCGATAATCTTAGTCCTAGAACCAGTGGCGTATTTAGGGGGGTGGCTTCCGGGCTTAAGCTCCCCCCGAAATCTTACTTAGTATAGTAAAGTAAATGAAATATCTTGCAGAATTTTCATATTTCCAGTCAAAGTCCCCCCGAAAGTTAGCAAAGCCCCTCCCGAAATAAAATCGTAAATACGCCACTGCCTAGAACATACCAGATTTCCGTAATTGGATTTCTAGAGCCTACAAATACATCTGCGACATCAGAAATAGATCTTACGTCTGACTCAAACCAGGAAACTAACACATCCGTTGTGGCATCTTATGCTGAAACTACGCAAGGTGAATGATCTGTTTCGGTTTCTACAATCGGTAGTGCCATAAATAACTTCATATGATCTCAGAAGAAATTCAAAGAGAACCTTCGTCAGACATTTCCATATCATCTGCCTTTGATCTGTATCTTTTCTGGCCAGCTCCAATCAAAAACAAAACTATCAAAAATGTGCCCAGAGAAAAAGTTCCAAGTGCGATATCCTCCCAAGAGTGGAGAAATTATCAGATATTAAAGAATAAAAAGAAAAGAAAACTAGAAGAGGAACGCCTAAAACGAAAAAGGAAGAGAATAAAACAAGAAAGGAAAATCTGCAAAAGTCAAACAGAAATAAAAAGACTGTCAAGCCAAGTAGCGCTAGTAGTTCGGAAGCAGTCTTGGGAAGTAACGTAACGCAAGTAACGTTTCCTAGTAACGCCTTACATTTTTTTTTCAAAGTAACTGTAACGGTAACGCGTTACAAATTTTTAAGTAACGTGCCTAGTTTGCGTTACTGTTTTCGCGTTACATTTCGGATGAGTAACTACAATATATGTATATTTTTTTTCGGAAACAAATGTTTCTTTCCTGTAAGTGAGTTTCTCAGAATGAAACAATCGAGCATGAACTACGTATGTCAGTGACCGACAGTCACCAACACACAGAGAAACAGATAAGTTCGTAGTGCCACTTGCTGTTTTTGGAAGATGAGGACTGCCTTAGGGAAATCACGTGTACTGATTGCAAGCACCTGGAAGGTTTTGTCGTAGATTTTGACAGCTCCAAATCAATACATTCAGTGAGTGAACTAGGAGTGCAGTGATACCGGTAGTCTATTTTACTTTGATTGGTGTTGTTTTTATAGTTCATGTGTTCTCATTTTGATAGTTGTAGTGTAATGTTTCTCTATATTCTGTATTTTTAATTTTACATAACAACATTGTTATTATTATATAATTAATTTAGCAGAATAATAATAAGCAACCATTTTTTCTAACGCATAGGGATGAGCACGAGTCAAGCTAAAACTACTCGACTCGAATTCAAGTGGAGTTTCGAGTCAAGTCAAAGGTAATATTCTAGAGTCGAGTTCCGAGCCGATTCAGTTTTTCGCGTCGAGTTTCAAGTCCAGTCGATTTTGATAAATGGCTCGTTCGTTTTAACCCGTCTTGAAATCATGGCCTGATTACGCTGGAAAGCGAAAGCCATGAGAAATATAAGCTAAACAGTAATATGGAATACATTTAGTGTTGCTCACAACAGGGGCACTGCTCGCATCTCATCTCGTCTCGTTAGCAAGACCACAAGAGACTTTTTTTTATAACAAGCTCAGCTCGGCTTGGCTCAACTGAGAAGATGGCTCGAGCCAGCTCGAGCTGGCTTGGTAGGGATTAGCCATTTGCTCGGTTCGGCTCAACTGAGCCGAGGGCTCTAGCCGAGTCGGTTGGGTTAGCTGTTGGCTCGGCTCACTTCTATCACTTGGTTCGGGTCGATAGTGAATGAACTGTGAATCGAGCTGCTCGAGTCGTTGACAATTCTAAAGCCGAGCAGTTTTGAAGATATTTGGCCAGTGCCCTATAACTTTTAACAGTGTTTGGCTCGAGCCCAAATACTCAACCTAGACCCTCAACCCAAATTCAGAAGCTCGTTAACAATGTCCTTGACTCTTAGACTTCATGACTACCGAGATTGGCAATCAACTAGTTTTTTAGTATTCAAATACAAACCGCCTATCTTTCATGTTTATATAGTGTTGTTATGATGATAATAATAAGTTATAGTAGTAGTAGTGTCATTGATAATAATTATATTATATATGTAATATACTTGAAGAATGTACTCGAAACTACACACCGGATTTAGCTCGACTCGACCCCAATTCAAGTCGAGTTGGAGGAAATTTTTCGAACCGAGTTCTCGGGTCGAGCTCAAAGATGTTTGTTTTTAGTCGAATCGAGTTTCAAAGAAAGCTCGCTCGTGCCCATCCCTACGAGTAACGCAGTATGGCATTTTTTCAATGTTACATTATATGAAAATGTTCATATATCAAGTAAAAATTTGTCCTTGTATTTACATAAAGCAATTCAGAACGTGCAATAATAATAATAATAATAATAATAATAATAATAATAATAATAATAATAATAATAATAATAACGGTAGTAATAGTAGTACGGAAAATTGAAGTTATAATTTTTTCACATATTTAAAATTTCGGACCTAAAAGTAACGCGTTAGTAAAGTAACAGTTACTCTTTTGGGGCAAGTAACGCGTTACTAACGCGTTACATTTTAAGAGAAAGTAAAGTAACTTGTAACGCGTTACATTTTTGCAAGTAACTTACTCAACACTGTTCGGAAGACGAGATGCAAGAAGTTATTGAAAGCCGTGTAAAGTGTAAGGTCTAAGAAGAATTCATAAGTGACATTGGGGGCGACACACACAAATATATTGGATGTGATTTTTGTGATCACTGGTGCCACTTGAAATGCACGTGCCTCAGTGAATTATCGTACGGAGAAACTACTAAATAAGTGTTTGTGTCTCCTGAATGTGCCTTAATGAACTTCATATTAAAGGATTAATGTCATAGCTAAGTATAAATATCAATGTAAATATAAATAGGCCTATATATTGGTTTTAAATGGGCCAGTCTAGACCGAGGCACATTTTTCTTGGTTTATGGTAAGTACAAGAAGTCTTTTTTCCTATATCGCAGTAGATTTTCCACGTAGTTTTTCTCTGAAGGAACTCTGAGTGCAATATAATTGTCCCTTAATTTTATAACTGGGGAATTGGTCTCTTAAATTCCATTAAAAAGTCAATTCTATAGTGTGGCTGAGTACTGGTTAAAGTAATGGCTGACCTTTGGTTTTCATGGGTTTCTGGTATTTTATTTTACCTGTGTAATTATTTATAAAAGATTTCATATGTAAAATTTAAACTCTGCTCTTTGTAATGACATATGCAGTAAAAGTTATTAGTAAAAAATGAATTTGTTATACTTTTACAAAGTTGAAAATCTCCTTAAATGGCCGATTACTGGTACATTTACCCATATATATCTGTGTGTGTGTTCCTGGTTTTCAGAATTCAGTTAAAATGATTGTACTTTGAATGGTTTCTAAATCGAAGATTTAGCTTCTAAAAACTTAGGAATACTAGATTAATAATTGGTAATTTTCTATTTAAAAGTTGCACACCAGTCAGTCTCAGTCTCAGTCTCAGTCAGTCAGTCAGTCAGTCAGTCAGTCTCAGTCTCAGTCAGTCAGTCAGTCAGTCAGTCTCTCTCTCTCTCTCTCTCTCTCTCTCTCTCTCTCTCATTTTTTAAAAAACATTTTAGACTTCCAAACTGTGCTATCCATAACTATGAGGAGAGCTCCCTCGTAGCTATAAGGTTATCGTACGTGCTTTCGGCGCGGTAATCAGCACAGAGAGAAAACTGTAATAAACAACGGAAAATAATTATTTGATCCAGTGTCACAAAGCTAAGTTATACAGTATCTCTTTCTACTGAAACCGAAAATGGTAGAATTTTGGTACCAATGTTGGTTTGTATAAACCGAAAACTATATAAGAAGAAACAGTTTCTGATTAGGATTCAGCGTCTCAAGTTTAACACTTCATCTCTAATCTCAATCAGTGAGTTTCAATATTGGTTCCGCATTGTTTAGAAATCAACCATAGTTGCACAACGGGAAAGAAAACTCACTTGCTTTATGTTCTGGGATTTTCTTCTCTCATCTAACATCAAAATATCTTCTGTTTGAAGACAGTGTGGACATTCTTATAATGTTGACAGCGGACCCAACTTCTCTCAGAGAACACGTGGTGTCCGATTGTTGGCTAACAGGCAACACGTGGTCCAAACAGGCCCGTATCCACGGGAGGCAAGAGGGGGCCGGTCCTCCCCTAAAATTTGGCTGTCCCCCATAAAATTTCACGGTAGGCTTGCAAATGAACTATAATATGGTGATGAAGTATAATATGATTGGATCGGGCCCCCCTAACTTCTACCGGCCCCCCCCTAAATTTTTGGGCTGGCTACGGGCCTGGGTCCAAATGATCTTGAATTTTTATCGTTCAGTAATTTGAACACATAGCTATAAAGTTTCACTCCCATAGTATTTTATTATTGCCAATAAAATCTGTTATCTTTTCTTCAACAGGGTAAAAGTGAGGGGGAACGCGGTGTACTCCACTTCCAAAAAAATATCTATGGCGTCCCCCCACTTCCTAAAAATTTCAATGGGCAAAGATAGGCATGAGGATGGCATGACGTCATGCATCCCCCTACTTTTTCAGATCCACTTTTACCCCCAGCTCTCTATTATATTATTTTGTCAACGTTCCACTAGAACTAAACTGACCAATGTTGGTAATCTTCTATGACGTTAAGGAAACGTATAGTACGCTAACGGTACTCTAATTGGTTAATTTATTCCGGAGTTGTTGACAAACCAAGATACAGGAAGAAAGTGTTGAGTTCCTTGTGCATAAAGCAATATATAGCATTACAAATGAGCTTATTAACATCTTACATCCAAGGCTCAAGTAAAGTGAATTCTCATGTAGTGTCACTCCCATAACATTATACGTGTCTTTAAAGTAAGGAAATAAAAGTGATTTTTCTTTTCGCATTAAAGAGCACTATTAACGCTGACAAGCATATCAAACATTTTTAATCACATACATTGAAGCATTCTGTGATGGACGAATTCGTGCATCTCAATTGTTGATCCTTCCGTCTTGCCAAACTGTATATTCCACTTATTAATTGTTACACATAACATTAGAAATGACTACTAATTACCTCGTAGTTTAGTAAGTGTCTTCAATGCACCATTAATTAACAGCACATAGTTGGCTTACACTACTACTATACTACTAATAAAACTGAAACTGAAGTCAGTATTTTCTTTTTTTTTAACTATATAGGAGATCTACTACAGGGCAGCGGCGCAAATGTGTTTTCAACATTGGGGGGGGGGGGACAAGTATGAGTTTTTTTTTTTTTTTTTTTTGTGAAACGATGCTCAAAATATTTGTGAAGTTGACAAACAATCCTGTAGAGGATCAGGGGAGCAGAGTTGTCTTCAACATTGGGAGGCGGGCAAATTTGAGGCTTATTCTGGGGACACATCAATTTCATCTCACTTTGCTTTGTGGCAATCGGACACAAATCATGACACTTCCTCCCAAAGAGCACATTTGAAATCGGATTATAGAGGGAGGACAGTCCCCCAATTCCAAGATTGGAGGGGACATGTCCCCCTCATCTCCCCGGGATTTGCGCCAGTGCTACAACGGCAAGTTGTAAATCTTGAAATATTTCCACATCGTAGACAGCAGGCGCGATATCAATAAAAACAGATTTCGGAGGGCGCCAGGAAAGCATGCTACGGGCGCCAACTTCTACAGGTCTGCCTTAGGATATAACGCTAGAGTTATCCTTATAACAAATACCTTACGACAGTGGTTCTTAAACTTTGCAATTTCGAGGACCCTTTGATCTATGATACGCATTCTGTCGGACTTCTTACTATTTCTTTAACAGAAGGAACAAAATAACCATATCGGCACGGTATTTTTATTTGCACAAATTGTTACAATCTCACGTTTAGTAGCTGCATTACGAAGATTGCCGAAAACTAGCTTGGTCAATAACAAAATAAGCTATAATCATATTCCAAAACATGAATGATTGATTGTACTCGTATTTTCTTCATAATGAAATTAAATAAAATTTAGTTTGATTTGTAGATCTCCAACTACACGCTCAAGAAACGGATGGACCCGCGAACCACAGTTTACGAGTCGCTGTTCTAGAACATTAATTGGACATAAGCTTTTAGCAAGATGATTTTGTTTTCGTTACTTCAAATCCTTTTAAGAATTTTTCAATAGTAGAAAAGTGATGTACTATAGGAGCTTCAGTAGAAAATATTTTTCATGTAGACCAAAGATATTTTGCGTAAGATAATGAACAAAGGCAAGAGAAGATATAGAGTAAAATCTGTCTGACGAAACACTTGACTCAGGGAAAGGAATGCAACACTAAGTGCCCACTTTCATCAACGTAACGGAAAAGTAAAAGAATTGTTTATTTTAGATTATGAAATATAGTGGTCAAGGCCGCAGGATGCATTTTCAGTTCTCACAACGGCTATGTGTAAGTGTTCTGCCACCTTCACTATTTTTTATACAATGCCTTGCTTAGGGCTGCCTACAAGACCAGTAGCGTAACGGAATAATGTACCCCCCCTCCTCCGCAGGATTATGTTTGGGCCCCGCTTCCAATGCCCATTAATTTTCCACTACATTATGTCCCTGTAGAAGACAATGGTTAATAAATCCATGGGATATAATAAAATTACAATTAAAATTAATACTCACTGAAAAGGCAAAAAATATTTTCCCTTACCCTTCAAGTGCTAAGATGATTTTTTAAACTGATGTTGCTAGAAGGATGAATTTTCACCCAGAGTATATTTTTTCTTTTTAAAAGTAAATAATGTTGTTCAGGGAAATGGATATTCCGTATTCAGCTCACTTTTTGTAGCCTATAGTTCTTGGCATTTGCTTCGCGGTGGTCCCCCAAATTCTGCGAGCCCACCGCACTGCAGGCCCTGCGGGCCCCTCAGTTACGCCACTGTACAAGACGACAGAGAGTCTTCGGCGCGGGAGATCAGGTTAGATTCCTGGCAGCACCTCATGTGGTTGGGACCATACGTTTAACTGCAAGTCCATGTCTCATACAGCCTCGCTGCTGAAAGAGTCACTAATAGGGATGCGCACGAGACAAGATTTGTAGCTGTCTCGTCTCGAAAATATACTGTAAAAGTGATGTTTTGACTCGAAAAATGTATATTTCTCTATTGGAAGAGCCGTGTCTCGACTCGAATTTTGTCAGGAAAATCCTGTCTCGACTCGTCTCGTGCGCAACCCTAGTCACTTAAGTACAATCGGATTAATCAACCAAGAAAAGAGAGACGAGATGAGACGAGACCAGTGATGATTTCAGAGGTGGTCCGTAAGAGAAATTCCTCCCCATCAATATGCAATGGATCACGAAATTCGGACCCGTGATTCTAAGAAACCCAAGACAGTCAGTACCAGTGATGTAAATTTTCCAGAAAATTTTCCTACTCATAAAAACATAATCCACTTATTCCTACATCGTTGTTTAGCCGTAAAATTTATTTGTAATAAATATTGTTTGAAAAAATGTTCATGAAGTGAAAATCTAACAATTCTTCATTTCTACAAAAATGTTTCAAAACCTTCAATGTGTTCTTTCCTCAGAATGCACCTTTGATCTCACATCTCGTTAATTTAATACGTAAAAGTCGGTGTTTTCTCATAGCTTTAAACACAATAAAATCAATGCATTTCTTCTTATTTTCTGTTACAAAAGTAATCGTCATAAGGAACTGGAATTTTTATGTTTTATGTAGTTATTTCATTTAGAGATGCAAGGGCTCGGAAAAAAAACCCGGCTTTTTTGGAAAAAAAACTCGGTTTTTTCTGCTTCGCTTTTTTGCTTGGGAAATTTTGGGCTTTTTTGAAAATTCTGCTTTAAATTGATAAACCAGATTTTGTTTCGCTTCTCTACAACACAAAAAGTCATTTAATTAGTGGTTGATGCCGATAATAATATAAAACCTCGAAAATAAACCATGAATTTCGAAAAGATATTTCAAACAGTTTTACTTCTCAACATATTTGTGAATTGAAATTGAAATAATGAATTCAAATTAATATTTGTAGTGCATTACTAATATATGTACAATTTGCAGGAAAGTGCTTATACTTACATTTATTTTTTGTTTCTTGTATCATACCTTTACTGTATTTGTATTTTGTATTTTTTTATCTTGTCTCGTTTTGTCTGTAGCTTGCTTATTTTATTTTACTTTCTTGTCTATTTTATTTTAGAATAATTGTATCGTATTAAAATACTATGTTAATAAGGCTATTGTAGGATTGTAATCCTGTATGCCTTTTACAAATAAATAAATAAATAAATAAATAAATAAATAAATAAATAAATAAATAAATACTTACATTATGAATTCCAAAGGATTAACCAATGTATATAATAAGATTATTTTAACCTCCTACATACAAAAGTAAGCAGGGTTGGCAAGAGCCATGGTTGTTTTTGAAAATGCCAAAAAAACCGTTTTTTGGGGGGAGTTTAAACTAGGCTTTTTTGGTTTAAACCAGGTTTTTTTGGGTTTAGATATTTTGCTTTATGTATTTATATTACATATTGACAGAAATAAGTTTGTTTCGCCTTGGTGTTATTATGCAACAACGGGGTTATGCTGGAAGAGGTCACATAAGCTTAAAGAAGTCCGGTCAGTAAATTTCTTAAATTGAGAAACTTCCGCCCTAGCCATCGGGAAAATCCCGTCATTACTCTAAATGTAAAACAATAACGGAAAAAATCCTGTTATTGCTTTGCATGTAAAATTTAAAGGTCAACGTATCATAATCAGTACGCTAAAACTGAGGTATTAAATTACAAATTTAGTGCGTACATATCATTGAAAGTACAATCCAAGCTAATGTTGGAAGCTACGTAGGCAATCGATAAATTTTGTCAATTTATATCAGTATATTTAAGCAACCTTGGCTTCTTTATAAAACAACAGGCATTCAGGCATGCAGAAATATACAATTTAGTTTCGTTTCGTATGTTCATCCTTACGTAATACCGAGGTTATCAAGGAGAAGACTTTCGCTTAAAGTGACATCCGAACCGCTACTTTGTTTACGCATGAAAGAAGGGTTGTGGTTCGACCGAGAATTGAACATGGGACACCTTGATTAAAAGTTGAAAAGGAAATAAAACTAATGCAGATGGTTTGATGTATGGAAACGTCACCATGAAGTTCACACGATTCGCATTTTTCGTACCTTTTATTTTTTTTTTCGGTTTAAACCAGTTGTTTATTTAAAAAAAAAGAAGAAAAACAGCTGGTGTAAACCAGCCAACCCTAAAAGTAAATACTTCTTTAAAAAAAAATACTTAAATAAGTAGCAAAATTCTATGTAGTATTTTTACTTCAAAATATTCCGTACCCTCTTTTTGGAACAAAATAAAATTAAAATAAAACATAAGAAAAATACTTAGATTTATATGATACACTTAAAGGCTGCACACCTAGAGCTTTTGGTTTTGTATATTCTTGAAATTCTACAGTTTTATATAAGCACCATCACGGTTTATTCAGTCCTCAAGTTTTCTGTATTTTTAACAAGAGGGATTGAACATGAAGGGTGTAAGATAAGAACATGGTAACCCATAATTTTACTATTTTAAGAAATTAGAAATTTTCTGCTGCACAATCCATTTTGAAAGTCGGAAAGCTGATTTTTCACATAAGTCTATACATGAGGGATTAAACGAAGCGGTATGCGTTGCTGCCTATCTGATGCTGCGTAACTCAGCAATTGAAAATTTGTTAGTTACCATGTTCTTGGCTCACACCCTTCATATCATTATGGAGCTCTCCCCACCCCACCAACACACACAAAAAAAGGACTACGGAATATATTTAAGTTAAGATAAATACAACTGCACAACAAACATGATTGACTGGAGCTTTTGCGCTTCTATCGAGAAGTCCGGAATTCAACTCAGCATTCGACCATTCTGACAAAACTTTTCTTCATTCCATCTATGAAGTAGAAATAGTGCGTGTACTGTGAGTTGGCTGACTTCATTTCTTATTGTTTTTAAATCGTTATTATTACTAATTACCAGCAGTGACGGTTTTGCGAGTGTTAGGGGGGGCGGTCTCTCGGACTGAAGCCTGTTCCCCAAAATTACGGAATGTCTAAAACAAACGAAATATCTATTAGTTATGCCTTTACTCATAAACTTTAAGCTGCCGTCAAATAAAAATTACGAATGTTTAGAAAAACTAAACATTAGTAAGAAAAAAACCCTCCCAAAATACTTTTCTAAATCCGCCACTGATTCTCAGTATAAAATGATCTTCAAGGTTGTATCCGGAAGATTATCGCTAAATATATAAACGAAACGAAATACAGTATTAGTTATGCCTGTACTCATAAACTTCAAGCTCCTCCCAATCAGAGAAACCCGTCCCAAAGTAGCCCTACGTTTCTAAATCCGCTACTGATTATTTGTATAAATTAGTATTCAAGGTTGTATCCGGAAAATTATTGCTAAATCGTTGCACAGATACAGTATAACAGAAATGTGGAAGTACGGTTAGACGGATATATTGAAAAACGTACGCTTTGACTGATATATAGAAAAACGTAAGTTTTACTTCTGCGTTAGAAGCTAGAGTACTAAGCTCTTAGAAATGAAACAGACGACAAACTGAAATGATATCGAGAAGAAAAAATATCGATAACTCAAAAGTTAAAATAAAGTTAAATAGCCTCTAAAATTGCCCTCAAATACTACATTCTTCATGTTAGCTTTAATTCGTAAAACATGTGCTCCATCCATCTTGATGGTGAATTTTAGAGCGAAATATGGCATTTAGGTCATGGAATTCTTATCTAAATATAGAATATACTATAAGAAAGCTATTTAGATAGAAAAATCATGAAAATGAAAAAAGCCAAAATTTCCAAAATTCTCGTTTTTTTTCAAAAAAGCCGGCTTTTTATGTGAAAAAAACTATCGATTCAAAAAAGCCTGCTTTTTTGCATCTCTAATTTCATTACATAGACAGGCGTATATGTGAAGAAATAGTGGAATTTTCTGTTTTTGAAATAATAGATAAATTCACAAAAGTTTCTTTTCGCTTTCTTGTTACATTTTAAACAATGGTATGATATATTTGTATTCTACTAACTCGATTTATGTTCAGAACTCCTTCGTGGCTAAGCGTCTAGCGTACGCGTCTTTGGTGTGGGAGACCCGGGTTCGATTCCTGGCGGAAGCTCATGTGATTCGGATTCCACGTTAATCAGTAGGTCAACGTCTCATATAGCCTCGCTGCTGAACAGGACGTTAAACTCAAAATCAACTCCACTCAACTCGATTTATGATCCCTGCTTTTCATACACACACAGACACACACAGCGAGAGAGAGTTAGAACGGAAAATTTTCCACCTTACATCACTAGTTAAGACCCATTTCCCACCTGATCCGGTGATCAGGAGAGACCCTGTCTGATCCAGACGGACCCATAATCCGGAGTGACCAGGTCTGTCCTGGACAGACCCATAATATGGAATGACCAAATCTGTCCTGGACACACCCATAATACGGAGTGACCAGGTCTGTCCACATGGCCCGGAGTGACGTGTTACAACCCGGACACGAAACATCCACATATACATGGGGAGTACGTATACTTGGGAAGCTACTAATGCAATTCTAACAAACATGATCCTCTTCTCATGACCTTTTCACTAAATGTAATTTTCTTTCTCGTTTGTTGTTCGCAGTGTGTGTCAACCATTCACTGAAATATAACTACAAGGTTTATCAGAGTACTAACACGTAAGAATCACAGAAAATATAAACTGCATGTTTCTCTTATGAGGGAATAATCGAAGTGGAATCGATCTGTAAAACTTGTTTAGAAAATAAGAAAAATACCGCTGAACCGGATTACCGGATCGTGATCCGGTGACCCATAATCCGCCCATGACCGCCGAGTTCAGACTGTCTCGTTTCACTCTTGCCTTGACTTGCTTATTTGCTTCCGCAAACAATGACTATGAGTCATACACTGTTTATCTTAATGCCTATTGTAGGCGATATAGTAATTTTTGAAATCAGTTGTTTGTTATTTTCTTTACTAATAAATTACTACCTCAAATCACATAAAAACTAGAATTATAAAAATTTACTTTCCTCCTTTAAAAAACTTTTTTTTTCAACTCTTGAAAAGCTCTCGTACAGCCATCAAAGTACAACAGCTGCGTCGTACATAGCCACTCCTATGACATGAGTATCAGGGATACCAAGCGCTAAACGTGAATTAATTTGCAGTGTCAACCTATTCCTGTGTCAACCAGCCCCGGTCTCCCTTATCTTCGCCTCCTCTAAGGAAACTACGAATATTCAGTTCTGAAATCTAAACTTGTTGACAATTGGAAAAACTATATTGATGTACTTAGATGGCTTCCACACTTCAATGGCTGGCAAAGCAATTCTCCATGACCGACCAGAAAAGTGGGAAACTTCAATCGGTGATACCGAATCTAAATTCAGGTAGGGTGGGACTAATTGATTCGAAATGACAAGAGTCATACCATGATGAACGCCTTACATTGCCCCGAAGGGAGTGCATTTAGTATGATAAATGAATTTGGTTGCAGAAAGATATGCGCCTAATGGGTCTCTAAGCTCCTTACAAAGGATATGATGGCTTAAAGAAAAGTAATTTGCCAGGACCTTATGAAGACATTTGTTAAATGGAAATATGGCTTCGTTAATGATGTAACAGGACATGAAACGTGAGCATAATTGTATGGTCATTATTCGAAGCAATAGTCTATGGAATGGCTTCACAAATAACTTTCCAGGAACAAGAAATCCATATTTTGAAACAATATACAAAATTATGTTGACTGTGCTTTGAGACAAAATAGGATGGTTCTCATAGTCTCATGGTGCAACTAGAAGAAAAAGTGACAGTGATCAAGGAAAGGTGTTCTAAGACGAACTGACAAACTGATAAAATAGTGGAAAAGAAAATAAATTACAGGAAGGCCACAATATCCCATTATGTCAAACCTCACGTTGGCACTTGAACTGAACTCTTGCGCACAATCATACCTCACCCCTACACCTAAACCTAACACCTTTCGATTTTGTTTTGTTTGAAAACCTTAAGAAGCATCTTCGAGGCAAATAATACAGCACAGTTTCTGAATCCAAAACAATACCAAAAACTTGGCAACCCCCCACCCCCACCAATGTGCCCAATTTTCTCAGGATAAATGTGCCTAAAAGGAAAGGTGAGGAAAGCGCATTCAAAATGAAGATAGATGCATCGAATGATCACGGCCTAGACACAAAACACCGAACTGTAAGTCCAAAAATACTGTATTTTACTGGATATTTCTAATAATACACGATTTAATTGAAAACTTGGGCTACTTGAGCGACCTTTTATGTGGATAAACCAATGGCGTCTCTGTGCCATTTCCCCTAAATAAAATAAATAAAATAATGAGAGTTGAATATGTATTGTGAAACGAAACATGGCCTGGCCTCTTAGACATGCTTGATTGTATTACGGACTGAACTTGCAAATTATTGCAAATTACTCTTATTTAGAAAGTTTTCTTTTTATTTGTTTAATTTCCTAAATAAAAGAACATTAAAAGCTATTTCCGTACTATAAAAATCCGTAATTGTAATTAAATACTCGTAGCATATACGGCAAACATGCAATTGCATATATACTGTCAATAAAATAAATAAAGCAGAAGTACGTAGTTACTTCTATTTAAATAGGAAATGCGATGTTTTTGGACAATGCTTTCTGGACGTTAAATGTGAATCATGGAGAAAGTAAACATATTTTAAGCATTCCTTTCTATTTGTGTTAAATAACAGTCGACAGTATTGGGTTCAAGGTAAGGGGTGATAGTTTGATAGTGCTAAAGATAATTATACACATTCGTACATTGGTACGTACGTTTATTTCCGCATGTGCGGGACTGTGATCTGATTTCCTTATTTTCTATTTTAGTTTTTTTTTCTTTTTCCAGATTGCTGACGATTTAATTGGATAAAAAGCCCTTTTCTAAACTATTGAATTACGTAATTAGTTTCAAATGTTTACTCAACGTGACCTTGCCAATGGTTATGCCAGCTGATTAGATGAATATATTGAGAAGCCTTGATAGAAGCCCATCCAAGAACGTTGACCTTTCATACGGTTTTCTGCTTCAAACTCCTCTTAGTAAGAGGAAGTATTTGCAAATAATAATTTTGCCTTATTTATATAAAGAGTTCATTTGTTTCCTTTCCATCGTCAACATGTAATTTTAATAATGTTCTTTTAAATTGCGGAGCATACTGGTGTTGGATGGTTATTTAGGAAGAGAATGTGTCCCACCATTACCATATTAACTTTAGAATTAATCTATCAGAACACTACTTATTTAAAAAAATAAAAATAAAATTTGAGGAAAGAAACCTTTTAAACAACTGCTGCGTCAATACTTTAAACCTAAATAGCTCAGCCCCTAATTAAGCTAGGAAAATAATTTTGATATCAATGTGTGCCTGAAGGATGAAGCTTGCCATCGATATACATTTTATGTATGTCGGGATACCACGGTGGAGAGGGGAAGGGTAAAGTTCATGTTTTTTTTTAATCAGGATTTTTTTGGGGACCATTTCCCCCTTGGGGATACAGTCATAAAAATTGGTATGTGAAGCAATGAAGTATTCATTACACGCTAATACCCTGCAAAAGTACTTGTTGCTTATATGAGGGAAGTAGAGAAGGGGCAAGCAAAGTTGGCTAAATTTTGAGCCTTAGTTTTTTTTATATGTAAATTACATTTATTTTCAGAACGGTTCCATATAAAACAGAATATCTTTTCACTGAACTGATCTGCACAAATGTTAACTCGTTGGAATTTGTGTTCCATAGGCTTTCTAACGATGTATCAATCATGACTTTGTGATAATTAGGTAGGTCACCAGCGCCGACAACGTGAATGTCTGCAATAGCCCTCGAGATTGATACACAGGGCGTTTTATAGGAATTTTGTTCTGAATTTTTATCTGGCTTTGTATTGCAGAAATGGCTACAATTTTCTAATATTAGGGTCTATTGTCACAAGTATATTGCCTACAAATAGCTCCATTTGGTCAGCGTAGAGTAACTATAAGGGTTACCATCCCCCCAATTATATTTTTCATAGTTTTTTAAAGATTTGTTGTTTCTTCTTCTTCTTCTACGAATAGGGCGGGAATTACAGAAGAGTTACCTCGTTGGAAACTATGATCCATAAGCTTTCCAATGATGTATGAATTATTATTCTGTGGTAATTAGGAGGCCACCAGAGCACCTAACGTAAGAGTCTAGGACAGCGTTTCCCAACCTTTTTCAACTCGCGGCATACTATGGGTGTAACTTGAATTCTCGCGGCACACACATAAATATTATTATTTGTAAATATGTATAATACCGTGGTAATTTTTTCTGTGATTACAGATCTCCTTCTCACAGAGAAGAAAGCTCAATCACTGGTTCTTCCCCGTGATAAATCATTATGCTTATTTTTAATTTTAATTTAAAAATAGAAAACAATTGCAATAAATATTGGACTCAGCTAAGCGTTCTTTTTCGAAAACTGTATCCAACCTTTCACTAAGAAGAAAGATCACTAAATAACGAACGAACAAACAAATCTCTTTTAGTTTTAAAACACAAATGTAGGTAATTTGTATGCATGTTTGCTTTGTCGAAAGGATTGAATGATATTTTAAAATTTCAAGTTACGAAACAGTCTGCAGCAATAAAGAATCAATAATATTCGTAACAATGATAACAAATACTTTTTTCAACATTAAAAATGTACAGAAAAGTAACAAGAGATTCATAATAATGTGAAATACAAATATACATTTTTCCTTTGTCTTGCGATTTGATTGCTATAGAATTAATAATTTGTTTCGATTTCCTCGCGGCACACCAGCGGCCCATTCACGGCACACCGGTTGGGAAACGCTGGTCTAGGATTTCTTTCAAATCCCTGTCCCGTGTATAAAAGTTAACATTAACTTGTGTTATAACTTCAGAAGTACGTATATAGCAATGATAGGGCCTATATTGCCGAAAACTGTAACACAAATTACTAATAATAACTGTTCACTTTGGTCAGGTTTAACAAGTAGTATGTGCGTAAAGGAGTAATGTGTGTCACTGGTAGCTCAAGACATATAACAAAAGATACAATCTGCTAGTTAACAGCGTATTTTGCTACATATAGGCCTACAGTAGATACATAAGTAACAATTCTTCCAGCAAAATAAAAACTAACTTATTATTGGCAACGTAAAGGATACTTTTTAGCGCCACAAAAGTTTTTTATTTTTTTTTTTTATTTTCTCAAAACCTACGTATCATAATTTACCCCTAAGTAGGGACGTACGCAGGAATTTATTTCGAGGGGCACAAGGCTTTTCGAGGAGGTTCAAATTCAACATGAGAATAAATTATATTAACATTTATAAAAATTACCCTTTCACTAAATTTACAGAAAAATCGGGATTTCGGGGATGTCCGGACCCCAGAATCCACCTCCTGCGTCCGTCCCTGCCACCAATGTTATACTGTTCAGCTTGATTTAGGGGTTAGGGGAGAGGTTAGGGGTATGAGAGGTGCAAGGTAGGGATGCGTACGAGTCGAGTCGAGTCGAGATTTAAGTCTGTCTCGAGCAAATGTTGTCACCACTCGTATCTCGACTCGAAAATATGTTTTGTCTCGACTTGACTCGAATTCGAGATGAGACGTCTCGAAATTCGAGTCAAGACAGAATATATTACTTAAAATATACGCACACATCAGCCAGAACATTATGACTAACTACCTAATTGTCAATATGTCCACCTTTGACAGGTAACAACGGTGACGCGACTTGGCATGGATGCAATGATCCTTGGTAGGTCGCTGGAGAGAGTTGGCACCACATGTGCACACACAGGTCACTTAATTCCCTTAAGTTCCCGTAAATTCCGTAAATACGAATACGCACCAAAGCTCGAAAACTTAATACACTATTACTTCTATATAGTTAGTGTGTATCAAGCAATCGTTCAGCTTTTATTTGAGAGGATGGAAACCCCAGGCTCCTGAACAACTATGTTACTAGAGTAAAGTGAGAAGTGTATTCATCTTACAATGAACTGCTTTGCTGCCAAGTGGCCTAACTCCAAAATTCAAATCTTCCAGGAGTAAAAGTTGAAGTTCAATATCTCATGAACAATCCATATTTCTTTTATGTTGGGAACCAGAACTATAACTAATCTATGTAGTTAATTGTTTTATAATTTAGTGTTTACAAAAATCCTTTTAAAAAGTACATATCTATAGAAGTGAGTCTATACTATTCTTGGCATCCAAACAGTCAATTTATTGTAATATACTATGTAAAATGATCTTGCATCGTTTGGCCTAATCCTCGTTTCGCCTAACCAATTATCTGACACTTTTATGACAGATAAAAGATAAGCTTTATGTCCGCCATTTTAGGCGAAATAAGGATACTCGTTTGGCCTAATCCTCGTTTTGCCTAAAATGGTGGACTATAAAAAATCGTGAAGATAAAACTGGAGGGAAATTTTTCGAAAAAAAAATTCCCTACTATGTGAAGAACTGAGAAATACAGATGCAAAACCAGTTAAATCCCTCTTCCATATTCAGTTTCATAAACTGTTAAATCCCAAACCTGCAAATAACCTAATGAGAAAAGCAGAATCAAACCCGGTTAATTCCATATTTCAAACAATTTGAGGTTTCGTACTGTATAGGATTAGTTTAGTAATCTGAATATTTATTGCAACTCTTCGTAAATCATTCAAAATTTTATTTGGCAGAATTTGAAGTGTGTGCTTTCATTATTTATTTTATTTTTAGACTGAAAATTGAAAAAAAAAAGAAAATGAAATCTTTAGTTTTACGTCCTACGGTTATACCGGTTAGGCTAAAGGAGACGGTGATGATGAGAAATGAATGAAATGGTGTAATGAAGAAAGTGGGAGGAAACGGGAGAACCCCGAGAAAACCCACGAGCACGGTGTTTGTCCACCACAAAATCCACATGGCGCGAGCTGGGATCGAACCAGGGACCCCAAACACCTGAGGTGAACGCTCTACTACTGAGCCACCGCGCACCCTGGACTGAAAATGGAGACACTATACGTCTTAACCTAACTGTTCGTGAAACTTTTCTGTGCTTATTTGCATTTATTTAATAATTACTAGACAAATGCGCGCAAAATCGAAAGAAAACGGTACTCTAAGCAGCAATGATCATAATTTTGTTATCAGACAACACCAAAATTGTCTAGAAAACGTACAAGACACATGAAAAACTGGAAACGAAATGTAGCCAAAAAGACAAGGTGAGTGGACTATCATGGTAAAAAGTCGTTTGTTTTGTATTTCAAGGTAACTCTTTACTTTGAACAGAACATTGTTGGATTACGTTCTTCTCTAAACGGTCTCATCAGCTTCAGCAGAACCTCTTTCTTAAAATGTCTCGTGTCAATTATCATTCAAAATTATAACATGCTTCTGGTACAACATGTTAAAAAAATTAGCCACTTATTTACCATTTCTGATTCTCTTTCTACCACTGTTTTGCTCAAACTCAACATTTGCACATTTTGTTTTGCTAAATTTCAAATTTATATATTGGGATAATTGGCAAATTAATATTCACCCTATGTTAGTCCATAAAAGGTTACAAACTCTTCCAAAATATAGTCATTCAGTTTAGAAATGTATACGGATAGGTATAATTAGCGCTTGTAGTTACGAAGGGTTTGGCGATTGAAAGCAGCTCAAAGCTCACGCTTTACAAAGAGGTTTTTGAGGAATAGAAAACCGAGAAAATGGTGATGCACCAGAGGACGATGACGATATGGATTTCCATTTAGTAGATGATGATGGAGAGGAGGTTACATAATTCAATTTTTTGCATATTTGGATCAATTGTTTTCAATTTAGAACAAAATTAATGTAGCATTTATGTATCTATATTCATTTGTGCCAATCTTTTGCAATGTATAGTTGATAATACATTACCCTCCCAATATTTTAGTAGGCATAATACTGATTTCTGACTCTGACTCCCTTTCTTTTTGATAGGTTTTGTATCTTGAGCCTCAACAAAAATGGCCGCTCGTCCAGATGCAAAAGCTGTTATTTCCATTTACATACGCAAAACCTGTTAAATCCAAACTATTTTCTTCAATAACGCAATTCACAGACTAGTGTGATTATACAGCTTTCGACAGACCAACACTCACATTATTCTTAATTTGTTTAATGTTCTCTAGTTTCTAATGTTATTTTACAATTATGACGTGTTTATACAGTTTTTCTCGATTTGTCACAAATTTTAAAATGTGAATTTAACGGGTTTTGCTATTCACCTACTCATATATATATCCGTATATATCCATGGTCCTAGTAAATACATAAAGGAGTTTTGGTAATCCTAACTCCTCGAAAATAGTTAATATAATATTAATCTAGGCCCTATATATATTGCATTTCTTAATTCTTTATATACTAGGGAATTTTCTCTTATATAATTTCCCTCTAGTTGAATTTCCATGTTTTTTTCTTATTGTCCACCATTTTAGGCGTAACGAGGATTAGGCCAAACGAGGATCCTTTTTTCGCCTAAAATGGCGGACACAAATCTTATCATTTATCTGTCATAAAAGCGTCAGATAATTGCTTAGGCGAAACGAGGATTAGGCCAAATGTGGCGACACGATGTAAAATAGTCTTGTTTCACAATGTGTGATGTACAACAAATGTTACATTATATTTTATCCGTAACTTGTGATATGCCGCAATACATTAAAGCCTCAAAATAGTTGGGGAAGCGAATAATCCAGAAGTTATATAGCCCTATTGCGTTCATGGGAACGAAAACACAATAATTATAACTATGCTAAATTACTATAGACTGCCAATTACTCATACAGAGAATTTATGAAGTTCACTTTATCGCAATAGTTTTATACAAACGAGATAATATATTATTATTATTATTATTATTATTATTATTATTATTATTATATTTGAAGTACAATCAAATATCACGACATTTGTTAGTTTTAATTATTAGTTTTAATTAACTGAATTGAGCTGAAAATTAAATCTTGATATCGAAAGGTTATGCGTTCTGTACCTTTCTAAAGTAATAAATGCTGGAATGGGTTTCAAGGCTGTTTCTGAGTGAATACTTTCTTCAAAATAATATTAAAAATTATAGAAAGATTTTCGAGACATTCGAGTCGAGTTGGGAATTTTACGAGCAGTCTTGACTCGCAAATTCGAGTCGAGAAATACGTTTGTCTCGACTCGTCTCGAATTTTACAAAATGAGCCTCGTCTCGAATCTCGACTCAATGGAAAAGGGGTTGGGGAGGGTGCCTCGACGACAAAGGTCTTTTACACCCGTCACTGGTCGTGGAAGAAACAAAGTCACACGAACGACAAAAACAGACTAGTCACTGAATGTGCGTGAAGGTCACACATTAAAACTATCACTCGCTAGCACCAAAAAGAAGAAAGAAAAAGTACCATACAATGAATAAAACGACGAATCTCGACTCAAATTCGAGTCGAGATTCGAGACGTGTTTCGACTTGTGCGCATTCCTAGTGCGAGGCCGCAGTCCGAACAAATGCGGTCTGGAAGCGAAGTCCCCAGATAGTCGGAGACTTCTTTTTTATACATATGGGTCATTCTCCACAGAAACTAGGCATTGTGATTTGATACTGGTTTATTGTGGTTTTGTATGAACGCTCTTTTAATTGTAGTTAATAAAATAAGGAAGAGCATCAGGGGAAGGTATGAGATTTGGCCGGGAATCGAATCCTTGTCTCCCACGCCAAAGGAGTGTACGCTAACCGCTTAGTAACGAGGGAGCTCACACAGGCGAAGAAATGGTTAAAGTTCAATGACTTGTTTCGAAAATGAAAGCAAACTTCGTCCTTCGCTCAAGTAATGGGAAAGAATAAAACTGAAATGAAAAAAAGTTTCTCTAGAGTTTATGCAGAAAAAGTACGAAAACTATATATGTTTGAAAACGATTAGAGCATTTATGAATTATAAAGTTCGTAAAATTTCACAAAGATCCCCAATAAAATTACTGAATATCGGGGAGATTGGAAAATGGACATATATATTTCTAAATGATAATTTATATAGTAGCCAATCCCCTCGGGTACAGATACAATAACAAAAGTGATGGAAATAACTTGTTTTACATCAAATTTATGAGAAAAAACCAAGACAAGCGTTTTTATTCTTAGAAGTCGAATTGTGGGAGGAGGAATAAGATATTAAACAAGTGTGTTGTCTGTTTTTATCACCCTTCATCGTGGAAGGAAACTCTTAAAAGGCTAAAGTTGTGGAAGCTTTCGCAACATGAGATAGCTTCGAAAGCAGTTACTTTACTACAAGAATTTAGTTTCACTACGAGTTTGAAAAGTTTTTTTTTAATGTATATATGTAAGTATTTTACACATTATTAGCTACTCTCGAAAAGCTAACGGTAAAACATTCCACTCGTTCAGTTGACGGAAAATTACAGTTAAATATGATTCACATTTCTTTTTCTCAAATTAGTTATCCAGACTCAAAACTAATTGTTAGTCACTTTTCATATATAATTCTCTTTTTAGGTTTCGCTAGGTCAAAGTCTAAGTCCGGAAATAAATATGTACAGAAACTTCATTGTTCTATAATTGAGGATCAATGCGAGCGGTCCCGGGTTCGATTCTTGGTGGGGACGCTCGGTCGAAATGGCAAAGAAAAGCTCTTGCAGGCCAGTGGGTGTTTTCTTCTGTGTATTCCTCATTCACACCAGGCAAATGCCGGGATGGTACCTAACATACAGGCCCCAGGCCGCTTCCTTCCTTCCCCCTTCCCCTGGATAGTGCGCTCGCCGCCGAGGGACGTCATCCCTCATGTGTGACGAGCTTAAGGCCATAAGGGCTGTTACACCCAGAAATGTGTATAAATAATTAAATAAAAATCCATATTGAGAATCAACGCAATGGCAATAGTGCCTGCTCCGTGCCACTATGAACTTCGTACGAAGTATAGTCAGATCCATGGAATGAACGAAGTAAAATTTAAAAACTAGTAAAAAAAAGTACGTAATGAGTTTTAATCTCTGCTGACCACCAAAATACACTTACTACATTAATGTGCTTCAAAATAATAATAATAATAATAATAATAATAATAATAATAATAATAATAATAATAATAATAATATAACGTAATTCTCAAACATATTTTTCTCAGAAAATAAACTCAAAATTCCCCATTCCTGGAGAATGATAAATATAAAATTCAAATATAGCAAGTGAGTATCTTCTAATCTTGATGTTAGTTGATTGGTAATCTAATAAAATCTCGACTTTGTTTCTCACCATCTTTGTAATTCAGATGGATTATTTAAATCCTAGCACAATGAAAGAAACCGCTCGTCACAAAGTTAACAGAAATGAATATTTGAGGGCAAGGACAAACTTCTTGAACACGTGTGTCTATTGCGGTTGCTATCCAAGGGTAAAGATGACACGAGTTATACAAGACTGTTGAACTATATATATATATATATATAATAGTTTGGTGAAAGCAAGTAAAAAAAAATTACAGACAATACACTATAAGAAGTGAAACAGATGCATCAGCAGTACACAAACAGATTTCATCACCAGATGATGGAGACAACAAACCATTGACAACATTAAGCATAAATACTTATGTATGCAACTGTAAATTCATAAAATAAAATTATTTACGAACGATATTTACATTTAAAAGAAAATAAACTAGGACAGACTTACTTTATTAAATATAGGCCTATAAAATTGGTAAGGTAATTAAATACAGGGTGATTCTTTATAGGGTTTACAACTTCAATCAGCTATAATTCTTTATTGGAAACACATACAGACTTGGTCTATATGTCATTATAGTGCAAAACACTTCAAGTTTTTTGTGACACATCCATTATTGCTCAATGTGTGCAGTTGCGGTCATCCTGGACACATTCCAACGAAAGTCGATTTCGTGCCAAGCAGTAGCCAGTATTTCGGGGTAACGTCCGCAATGGCTGTTGTGATGCGATGTTTCAGTTCTTTACCATTATTAGGTAGGGGAGGGTGTGCACCTTATCTTTCACAAATGCCCACAGAAAGAAGTCAAATAGCGTGTAAACTGGAGACCGTGGCGGCCAGGCGGCCACCATGACTTATCCACTTATACGGGAAACGCTAATCAAGAAATTCTCTTACGTCAATCAGGTAGTGCGGCAGGGCATCATCTTGTTGCCACCATAAGCGGCCATCGTGATAATCTAACTGTGGAACAAGTAAGTTCTGGAGCAAATCAAGATAGGCGATGCCGGTGATGGTGCTTTCAGCAAAGAAGAATGATGCATACAGCGCAAAACACGTTCAATTTGGGGCTGTCACGAACCAGCTCCACGTGCGCATGTGGATTTTCCGTGCCCCAAATACGACAATTGTGTGTGTTAACTCGGCCGGAAAGGTGAAAAATTGATTCTTCACTAAATACCACATTGTTCAAGAATGACTCATCACCACTAACGTGATCCGATATGGTAGCACAGAATTCATGTCGGGTATGTTTATCCGCTTCACTCAGTGCTTGAACCAAGGGTAGTCTGTATGACTTCATGGACAAACATCTACGCATTACACGCCAAACAGCGGTGCAGTTTCTTGTGATGCACGCCATACAGATTTTGGAGGACTGCAGACAAAACTCTCCCTAACTGCTTCCACCACATCGTCAGTCACAGCTGAGCGCCCTGGAGCCTTTGTGTGTCACACAGAACAACCTGTTTCAACAAATGTCTGGTGCCATTTGTACACTGTTGGTCTGCTGGGTGGTTCCTTGCCATATTGTGTATGCGAAACTTATGCTGTACACTCGTTGCTGACTTCGTTTCTTCAAACCATAACATTCACATAGCTCTTTCCGCACCAGTGAGTCTCAATTTTCAACGACTGACCGATGGCGCCGCGTGTGGTCAACTCCGCAACCACTCACTCAGTACGTGAGTCAAACTTGAAAAGTGTTTTGCATTATAATGACATATAAACCAAGTCTGTATGTGGTTCCAATAAAGAATTATAACTGATGGAAATTGTAAATCCTATAAAGAATCACCCTGTATTTGGTCCACATATTTCAAATTCTGAAAGACGTACGAGGAAGTATCAAAAAGTTCGTGCACTCCTAGAAGGTGACGAACTACGAACCCCCTCGGACATGCTTTTTATAGTTCGGTCTTTGTATGTTAACGTGCAAATTCTGGAATCGTTACTTTTTTTTTTCTGGTAAACCATTAAATATACGATGATTGACAAGCTTGGTGCACGGAGCGTTCCTCCGTCTTCAACCAGCAAAACAAATCCACAAAGAGATGTAAGAAGTCTATGAGTATGAAAGCCCATCCTATGAGATGGTATTCCAAACTGGACACATGACCACCGCGGACGCCTCTAGATTTGGAAGACCATTTTTCATTGATAATGCCACCTTGATGAAGGAAGTTGAGAAGATCATAATGGAAGACAGGAGGATAACCATTGAAAGTGTTACGTGTGCAATAGGTATAAGTTATGGGTCTGCCTGAAATATCATTCACAACCAGCTGCATTTTCAGAAAGTGTCTGCACGGTGCGTGCCACAACTGCCCACACCATTCCAGAACAGAAATAGTAAGGACGCTGCAAGAGAAACATTGCGAGGTGGATGAAGATACTTTATCAGCAGACTAGTGACAATGGATGAAAGTTAGGTTTATCTTTTTGATCCAGAAACAAAGGAAATGAGCAAACATTGCAAACACCCCTCCTCCCCAGACCCTAAAATAGCACAAGTGTAGAAGTCTGCCACCAAGTTGATGCTTTCAGTTTTCTGGGACTGTGAAGGGGTTACATCACGACCGATTACCTACCACAGGGACAAACTACTACTAGTCCCTATAATTCCCATCTACTGACTAAGTTACGGAAGTAACTGAAGAAGAAACGTCGTGGATTCGTCACAAAAGGGATGCTGCTGTTGGCAGACAATGCACCAGCTCATTCCGTCCGTGCATCGATGACGAAGGCAGTGGAATTAGTATATGAAATATTGTCCCACCCCATACTCACCGGATCTAGCACTAGTGACTTCTTTTTTCACAAATGAAGTGTCCACTCAGAGAATGCCATTTTCACAGTAGGGATGACGTCATTTCTGAGATTGAACTGTGGTTTCAAAGCTAAACTGAAGACTTTTACAAAATGGGCTTACAGAAAGTGAAGAACCGCTGGTAAAAATGTGTCGCTAGGTAAGGTGACTATGTACAGAAGGACTAATACCATCATAGCGTCAGAGTTTTCTAGTGTGACTTTTTCTAGGTGGTTGCATGAACTTTTTGATACGCCCTCGTATATACATGATTAGAGTTTTTGCTTTGTAATCACGAGGTTTCAGGTTCGAAAGTGACTTGTACCAAGAGGGTAACAGAAGACTGAGGTCTTCATTTCAATGTTGCCTGTAGCACTGTTTCTCAAACTGTGGTCCTCAACGTTTGTCTTAGTGATCCTCTTAGAACAAACATTAATCAAAGGAAGATACAAAAATTAAATTCAAGTGGAATTAAGGAAGTACGAGGAAACGAGAGAACCCCCGGGAAAGGACATGCATATGGTGTTTGTCCACGACCAAGCCTACTTGACACGAGCTCAGATCGAACCACTACAGATAGTATCGAGACGAGACGAGACGAGACTTTGTATAGTCTCAGTCTCGTGTCGGTTGATAAATAACGGTCTCGGTCTCGTCTCGAGTAAAAAATCACCGTCTCGGTCTCGTCTCGGTCAACAGATGTTTGTCTCGATCTCGGTCTCGAGTACCAAGTCTCGGTCTCGTCTCGAAAGTCTCGAAATAAATAGTGTGAAATTAAAATAGTGAAAGTATTATTCTCGTATAGTCTATCGTTTCCGCTTATTTTTTCCTAGAATTATGGTATGGTGTACCTCTTCATAGCTAATTTGCTAGTGCTAATGCTTTCCATGTGTGTATTCCAGGTTCAATGATCAGTGGGTATATAACCCTAAAACCCTAATAGTAATCCATATTTCACTCTCAGCAATAGACTTTGTCTCATATAGCCTCAGAACTGCCTATACAATTAAACTCTATTAAATTAACTCCAGTACTATAGGGCCTACAGTAGTTTATTTCCTTCCTTTGAATCAGAATTGTTCAATACCTTCTAACGGATAACATAACACATAGCAGCACGAATGTATTAAATCGTACCGAAATTGAAATTTTAGAATTTCTCATTTATTATTTAATACATTCTGCTTTGACTGTCATTTTAAAAACAGAATATAACGTTCATTGTCTTAACAAATAGGGTAAATTATTACTACAATATACGTATTTTGTTTCAAATTGATGAAATGCTTTATTACCGTTTCACATCTCCGTGTTTAATTGACACTTTATAACACGAACGTCCTGAACTTTGTGGTGGGAGCTACTACACTCATCTTTGCTATGTGAGGTCTCGAGTTGGATCACAAAACAAGTTAGATTCAAAGTCCGATGTTTCGCATAGTTCACGTCTCATTTTAAGTGCATTCTGTTTCTTACACAAGTTCATAAGGTCGTGATGCATTACGTAAGCACATATCCAGTGCCGTAACATAGATTAAGCTTATTCCTGAGCTCTCAATGGTGCATGTAATCTTTATTCGAGAAAACTAATCGTGCGTTCATTACGTTGAAATTTTATATTGATTGAAAATTACTTGCGAAACTTGAACATACATATTATATAAGTATATAGGTAATTAGAGTTATCTGTGTCTATTTTTTCTCACTCGCCAAAACAAGTGATTCGTAATTTTCTAGTTTTCTTTTGTATTAATTTTCGTAGTTTTGCTGCAACATGATGGGTTGAATAGTCAAATATATTTTTTCGCTCTACGACTTTCATTAAATTTTGGATCCATTTTTACCCTACCTTACCTAGTAAAAGTTATATAGACCCCTATATAATATAATATATATAACTTTTACTATATATATATATATATATATATATATATATATATATATATATATATATATATATATATATATTAGGGTGGTCCAAATTTATATGGGGAAAAATAAATTTAGGAATTTCTTTGGACTCACCCCCTAAAATGGTTCCATATGGGACCAAATTAAGCCAGGAGAAAAATTAGATCCATTGAATAATTTTAAATGGTGCCCCAAACGACCTAAAATTTTGAATGCGTTTACAATACATATATGGGAAAAGCTGGAATAAACACTCGTAATTTAGAAACGGCTCAAGGGAATGTAAAGATATCTTGGATAATGGAACTAGAGGAAGAGACCAATCTAATCTTGTATAGTATTATCATGGCGGCCATATTGAAGTCCGCCATCTTGAATTCAGGTCAAAATTTTTAAATGGGACGAGGGTCATGTGACATATCTTTTTAAAGTAGCATTTCACCAGATGCACAAATCTGGTATTATTTTCAAGTTACCATATCCATGAAAGAAATGAAATCTTTGAGTTTTACGTCCCACGGTTATGCCGGTTAGGCTAAAGGAGACGGTGATGACATATTCATGAAAGGGTTATTACGTGTGAAAAACAAAATGCTTCATGTAATGTTATTTTATTGCAGTTATAGAACACAGATATGTAAGAATTTTGGGAGTCTTTTACATAAACTGAAACAAACTGCTGGTTTCGCTTTGAACTACAAATAAGTTTTTTTCCATCAAGATGATTCATAGACCATTATGAGGAAAAAGAAAAATTATAACTTGGAATAAATTGAAATTTCCGTATTTATGTACTATCTTTTTGGTAAGTTATGAATCTTATTTGTTACATAGTTTACTTTGTCACATATAGGAAAAGATTGTCTGTGGGTCTTCATTATCTGCAAAAGAAACTGTTTGTGCTCATTTTTCGTAAGAACGTTGTTGTAATCTTCTATTAGTTACACTCCCCTTTCTGCTGCACCGTTTGTTACGTAGATGAATTAAACTATTGTCTTTCCTTGAAGATAATCATTGTTATTTGGCCGTGAATTGGGACCACACTCAAGAAACCCTTTGGGTATTTTAAATCTCTCGAGGAAAATTTGTTTGTTGTAACAAAATCACTGATTTCTCTTTTCACAAGAATTTTTATATCACCTCTTGCGTCAAGCCTCTTTGCTGCTTCACGGTTTCCCCTTATAGTTTTAATTCTTTCAACCATTTTTTGCTTTTCCATTATGGTAACTCCATCATCAAAAAACCCCAATGCTACGTGTTCCTCCGTCAAGTACCAGAGTCGGCGTGAAAATTTAGAAAGAGCCACTTCAGATAATTCAGCATCTATTTGTCTTTAACTGTAGAAACCTTTCAAAAATTGTAGATCTTGTAATGGTGAATGGGATGTTTGATCACATTTAAGCCAACTGTGAACATATAGTCGGATCAGAAAGTGCATACTCTCCGAAGACCCGTTTCTATTTGCTGGCGAAAGAGAAATATTTTAAATAGTAGCTTGCTTTTTCTATCTCAGTGAAACTCATATTCTATCACATGCAAGAAGATATAAAAGGAAAAGAAGCGAACCAATATCATGCAGACGACTATTGAACAAAACCAACGTTTGTAAACATTGTTCTAAAATTGCATTGTTCGACAAGTTTGTTTCGCATTTCAGTTGATTCATTTTTGCATCAAACCATTGCCTGCAATCAAAATGGAAGATACCATTTAACAAGAATTTTACATACTTTATCCCATTACAGAGACATTTATCTCTTATAAAAACACATTTCAAATAACTTTGTTTCGTAGATACAATTTGCAAAAACTAAGGCTCTCAATTGCAATTTCACCGATCCTTCCCGCTTCACTCACTTACGGAGTGAGGTTAGGATAAATTTTTAAAAGTTAGATTTCTTCCTTTCCATTATGGTACTTTCACTCTAATCATCTTTTCGACTGTTGCAACATTCCCGAGCTATAGAATGATAAATACCTCTGTGATTTCCTATTCGAATATTTGTTCTGGTGTTTTCATATTAGTGATACTGGACGTTTTATCTGATGCAGGTACCATGTCTTGATGGTCATTTTGAAAACATTGAACAATCTTTTGCAACAGCACTCTTTAGTTTTTAAAGATATATCGAACGAGATATCACTCACCCATGTTTCCATTTACAATTTTGAAGTTGCGCTTTGGGCCCTTATGATGGATGGCCCTGGAAGCCTCCGCGACAATATCAATCGATGTGCCACATGACATTTTCTATTCGAGTTTTTGTTCGGTTCATTTATGTTCAACCGTTTTCATATTAGTGGTACTGCATGTTTTACTGCATCTGATAGAGGCAACATGTCTTGGCGGCCATTTTGAATACAGTGCCCGATATGAAAGATATTTTGCCACAACGCTTTTTAGTTTTTAAAGATCTATCGAACGAGGTACCACTCACCCCTTGCTTCCATTTAAAATTAAAGTTGGGCCCCGAGAACCTATGCAGGGCGGCCCTGGGAGGCACCGCGACCATATACAGAGAGAGAGAGAGAGAGAGAGAGAATTCTATTTGCATCAGCAGTGGATTTTGTTTCGGGAGAGGCTTGAGGAACGACTAAGAAACATCTGCGTTCTACGTGCAATGCAAAAAATGATCACAAATTTATTTCGGGAGGGGTTTGAGCCCGATAACCACCCCCTAAATACGCCACTGTACATCAGTCAACCATTCTCATATTATCTAACACGGGAACGAAAGAAATTTTCAGTGAAGGCAATTTTAGTATCTATCAATATCAATATTCGAGATGAGACCGAGACTTTCGAGACTGACCTAAGTCTCGTCTCGGTCTCGTCTCGATTTATAGAGGTCTGTCTCGGTCTCGTCTCGGTATTTCAAAGTCCGTCTCGGTCTCGTCTTTGTATATAAAGCCCGTCTCGGTCTCGTCTCGATAATTCGAGACGAGACCGAGACTCAGGGACTCCACGCAACATAGGTGATTCCTTTGTCACTTTTTTGTTTAACCAGACTTTATTTTTTAACCTTTTTGACTCCCTTCCACCGGGAATCACACCTGGGACCACGGGCACCAAAGGCAAACATTGCGACTGTGTTTCTTTTGGGGGAAATCCCCTGTTTCCTCCCACTTTCTTCATTCACAATTTTGTTCATTTTACAATCATAGCCTCTCTTAGCACCACTGAGCCGCCGCGGCCCCTTAGCATATAAATACTAATAACTTAGATACAGGTATTATATTATAAAATATTTTTGATAGCCTTCAATTATTTCCAAAAAAGAAGACATACGGTAAGCCTTCGGGTACGAACTTGATCCGTTCCGTAACGCTGTTCGCAAATCGAAATATTTTCCCCCCATTGAAATTCATGTAAATACAGTACAATTAATCCGTGCTAGAAATATGAAAACGGAATGTTTTTTTAAACATTTTAACTGTTTTTTTCTGTGATAGAGAACATAGAATAAAAATAGCCTTGACTAGTCTTAGTTATCCTTAATTAGCCACAATGGTAGCTAAAATAACACAAAGTGCAAAATAGAGTTTTAAAAAGTTAAGTTTTTGAGTACAACTCTGGTAAAAATTGTTTACGTTAAAGGAAAATACTACTGAGCGCGTGGGATTGTGGTTGCGGGCGTGTGTATTTGTGTTAGTACCTGGAAATATTGCCCATGGACAGAGAAAAGAGGATATTCAGGAAGGTTGTTCGTAAATCTTGGGTATGCACTTTTACATGTATAAAACAGATGGAATTTTCATTAACACCACTTTTAAAATATACCGTAAGTATACTGGTATATGCTCAAAACATTTTTAACTGATAAATTTGCTTTAAAGAGATCAAGAAAATTGTAGTCCACAGAACATGACAAACATTGATCTATTGTGTTAGTAGAAATTAGTCATTCTTAGAATAACAAAACAAGTCTATAAGAGACGGATGATTGATGAAAAATATTGATTATGGGCAGTGGCGTACACAAGGGTGTTCAGGGTTTAAATTTCCTTGGATCAAGATATTATGGAAAAGTAAGCATTTACACTATATATATATATATATATATATATATATATATATATATATATATATATATATATATATATATAGATAGATAGATAGATAGATAAATAGATAGATATAGATATCCAAAAAAGTCCTCAGTGAATGACTAGCTGATCAACGTTCAGGCCGAACCACATAAGCTAGAAACAGGTCTGCAACAGAAGTTTGGGGGGACATAAATATATTAGGGGGGGCAAGTTATTAAAAATTCTCTTACAAATAGCTAAATTGTGATTTTTGTATTAATAATAACATTTTGTGTTACGGTCTGGAGGGACCACGAAAAGTTTAGGGGGTCAGGCCCCCCCTGGTTGCGGGCCTGGGTAGAAACCTGAAATTTTCACAGGACAAGAGATTTGTGATGTAAGGTACTGTACCACTAGGGAAGGAATTTTGGAAATTCGACTAAGGAAAACAGGAGTAGCAATTATTACCTTAAAATGACCATATTTCTGAATGTTTCAAGGTTAGAGACTCGAAATGTGGTATATGTACTTCTCATTTAAAATAATAAGACACGCGTTTGAGTTTTTTTAAATATATATTTAATATAGAAGAGAATAAAAGGGGTGGGAAGGGAGAAGAGGTGGAAATAATTACCGGTATTATAAGATGCTCATATCTAGGAATCTCTCAAGGTTAAAGACATGAAATTCGGTATTTGAACTTCTCATTTAAAACAATTAGGCACGTGTTTCACAGTTTTTTTTTTAAATATTTGTTCTAGAAGGGAAGAAAAAAGTCGAAAAAAAAGGTAGGATTACAATTGTTATAATTGGTTGGATATATCTCAAAATCCACTAAGGGTACAAACATGGTATTTGTATTTATACTTTTCATTTAAAGTAATTAGACATGTTTAAGCGTTTTTTGATATTTTCCCTAGAAGTGACTACGAAAAGTGGAAAGAAAAAAGAATGGGATTACAATTATTGTAATAGGATCGCATATCTTGAAATCTCTTAAGGTTAAAGTCATGAATTTGGTATTTTGTCTTAGTTAATTAAATACGTGTCTAAGCGTGTTTTCTTTCTTTAAAAGGGAACAAGAAAAGGTTGGGTTTGCGATTGTTATAAGATAGCCGTATCTCGAAATACCTTGAGATTAGCAACATGTTACGGATATGGAACTTACTCTTAGTACATAAATTCCTTATTCAAAACAAATGGGTATATACCACAGCGTATCCAGAAATTCCGTTACACAGGGTTCCAAATTTCCACTTTGAACGAGACAAGGGGGCAATTTCTATTTTTGTCTCAATATATAAAAAATGACTTCAAGGTTGTCAGTACCATCATCACGGAAAAACGGATGCGTCATTTGAAATAAATTTTTGAACACTTTAACACATTGGTCCTTTCTAAGGAGAAGGACTTTAAATTTTTCGCAAAGTATAATGCCATAAACGTATTCTTGCCATGTAAAGAATGAAAACAAAGGGGCTGAAATATGAGTTACAAGACTAGTGTCTGCTACGGAAGTCACCAGCTAGTCGAAGACTATTCATTATATATCTAAATCACATTTGTCTGAAGAGGAAATTAAATTGAATGCTTGACCTACCCCTTGACGAAATTCTGCGTACCTCACGGAGTATGGGTTAACTGATGAATTGAAAATTGTAGAACTGCGAAGAAACCCACGAGTACGAAGACCCCTGTTTATTACAAACTTACATGACCTGGAATCAAACCTTGGACCACTCTCACCAGAGGTTTAACACTCTACAACTAAATTACCCTACATTTTGGGTTCGATTTCGGACAGGGGTACTGGGTCGAAAAAGTGTAGTCAGCCATCCTGAGTGAGTTTTTTTTTTTATTCACACCAGGTAAACGCCGGGATGGTTAACAATAGTCCCAGATTACTTCCTTCCTCCCCAATTTCCAGGTTGTGTGATTGCTGATCATTCTTCATATGTGACAGGTTTATGTGGCCATAGATTGAAGGATTGAAGGAAAGCCCACAAATGAAGGATTGGCACAGCTACTGCAAGTATACTAAAGACCTGAGTTCAAACACCGGTAGGTGTATATGTGATTTGTATCCCATGTTACGTTATAGGTTCTCGTCTCAAACAGCCTCTCTTCTGAAACGGGACATTAAACTACACAAACAATAACAACAGAACAATAATTTTATTCTATTACTACTTGCATGTCTCATCCCCAATAACATTGCCAAGCGATGTCTAGAAAAGTATACCGTTAGTGGAAAGTGCAAGTTGTATACAGTTATGTCATTCAGCCGGTTCGCTCGAACCAGGTGTTAACACTATCTTTCCACCTCTAAATATAGTATTTACGAAAGAAACAATATTTCTCTAGTACCACAAGTATGTACTGTTTTTTTTTTCTTTATTTCTACGTTTTAAAGATACAATTAAAATAAGCTGCAGTTGACACATGACATTTTAATTTTCAACGGCGAATAACATGTGTTTAGTCTCTGTCAGAAACGAAACCTTTGCGTTGTGCTGAGGCGAACCAGTATGAAAGGGGGCTGGGGGCTTATATACCTATTCGTTTTGGCATATTAACAAATAATAATAATAATAATAATAATAATAATAATAATAATAATAATAATAATAATAATATACTAATACATAATGATATAATAGTATATTATTGCAAAAGTCAATTCACTGTAGTAATCATAGCCTAGATTGTAAACGAAAGAACGTAAAGTGCTGTTCAAAAAGAATAGTACCTATATCAAACATTAAAAGGATCAGGCCCGTATCCAGGGGGGGGGGGGTCAAGGGGGAAGGTCCCCCTAAATTTTTGCTGGCCCCCCTAAAATTTTCACGGTAGGCTTGCAAATGAACTAAAATATGGTGATGAACTATTATATGGTTGGATCGCCCCCCCCCCCAACTTCAGCCGGGCTGGCTACCGGCCTGAAAACGATCATACAAATTCCAAAAATACTAGATTGTAATTAAACATAAATTTGAATACCTTTGTAGTTATGCCCTATCTTAAATCAAATTTAATTTGTGTTCGGGGAAAGTTCAAAACAAAAGAACACTCATAAACGGTCCTTCATTATATCAAAATTGCTTTGTTTTCATATGTTGCTAAATGAAGAATTTCGCAATCTAGTTATTATGTAAACACACGAGACGTTACAAAAACTAGTGACAGAATAAAATTTCTTCATATACAAATAAGCAACCAAAGGGAAAAAAAAAAATCTCCAACGCTAGTACCTTAAATATTGCTATTTCCAGTCAAGATTTGTCACTTGGTTTAGCTCTACGTTCATATAGAAATGTAGTATACTGTATATATATATATATTTATATATACATTTATATTGTAATGCACTATATATTTGCTAAGTCTAAAAAAAAAAAAAATATTGATTATTTACCTTTCAATTTCGGAGTCCAGCATTTTCTTTTCTTGTGTTGAAAGCTTCCTTTGCACTGCGCGCGTTGAGTGTTGAACACTACCACATGTCACGCAACCATCTGATTCTTATTTCCAACCAAGTTCACAAGTTTTTTTACTACTGGTTCGTCGTCATTGGTCACATGACTACCAAACCAACTAGTAACTGACGGTTTTCCTTTCTTTTGGGTACTACCTTTCTTCTGATGACCAGGTTCCTTTAATAATGTCTTTAAAATCTATTTAACTTGTGTAGTAGTAGTATCAAGGTCACGAAGCGTCTAGCATTTAATATTTTCTTCCACTCCAAACAGGTGACGACAAAAAGAAAGTATAAAAAAAAAAGTATTCTTTGCGACATGTAACCATGAGAAGTACAACTCATTCTGCTTGTACTGTACGATACTTGAAATTGTCTTAACAATGATAAGCGCTATAGATCAAGATAAGAGATATTGTGTATTCGTTTGTTATGAAGCGAAATACTCCACGCAGGTGAGTGTACGTACCATGACCACAGCAAAATGAATTTGAAATGTCTTGCTGCTTTTTTTCCCTCTTTGCCTCTCAATTCTCACTCGTTCCCGTTATTTTTTTTTTTAACTTGCTGCTTGAGTCAGTAGGTACGAATGTTATGCAACATAAATAAACTTTATATAACAGATTTTTTAAAAACTATTTTTCCTTTATACCGCTTTCTTTTCATCATCACACAAAAGCAGTAACGAACTACTGATGATGAATATGTTTGTTTATTGAAATTTTTAGTCTCTGTTCAGCGCCGAGGCTATGTTTAACGTGAAGTTGGAAAAAAATTTACAATGGGATACTAACAACTGTAATACTTTTAAGGCTGGTTCTTCTACTGGGATTCGAACCCGAGATCTTGTGGAACAGAGGCGCACGCGCGCGCTGGCTACTAGACCAGAGGAACGCTCCTCAAACTATAATCCGCGGACCACAAGTGGTCCTCCAGGCAGTGACGGACCTAGAAGGTAAAAAACTGCGGGCGAGGGAGACAACCAGAACTCACAGTATGGTATATGCATCATGATTTTGTATAAACTTTCGAAAATATATAAATAATAGCTTAATTTTTTTTTGTCATTGAAAACACTGGGGGCTTAGGCCGCCGGTCCCGGACTGGATCCGCCAACACCTCCAGGTATCACCTTATGGTCATCTTGGATTGACCATTGATTTAAAAAAAAAAAATAATAAACGGAAAAATTAAAGTGAACTGCATATTGCATAGTGCAGTTGAGCAGGGACGTAGAGATGGAGGTCCTGGAAGTCTAGAACCCCGAAATCCTGACTTTTCTGTAAATGTAGTCTCATTTTGGAGAAAATTTTACAAATTATAATATAATTTATTCTCATAATAAATTGGGACCCACCAGAAATAAATTCCTGCGTACGTCCCTTGTTGAGAATGTCAAACAGGTAAGTATAAATTATGGAGATAATAGATTAGCCCTATACATCATTTTTGTGGGACCTTGAATAAAGAGTTGAGAAAAAGACTTATAAAATGCTTCGTGTGGAGTACTGTATGGGCCAGAAACAAGGATATTATGCAAAAATGATGAAACTTGAAGCTTTCGAAATGTGAGTGTGGAGAAGAGTGGAGAGAATTAACTGGGTAAAGTGGAAAATTTATGAGAGAGTGTTAGAAATGGTGGGGGAAAGAACAATTTTAGATATTATTACGAAGAGGGAGAGAAACTGGTTGGGACATTGGCTAAGAAGGAACTGTATCGTGAGGGATGTGCTAGAGGGTATGGTGGCAGGAAAGAGAGGGAGAGGACGAAGGAGACTACAATTAATGTACTATATCTAAACAGAAAAATCGTACGTGAAGACGAAGAGATTAGCGGAAAACCGTGGAGCAAGGAAGCTCAGTTGCGGCAAGTGACTTGCTAATAATTGCAGAATACTTATGATGATGATGATGATATTATACATTTTATTAGGGCAAAGGTTATACTAATTATAATAGCTTATATTATTATAAAATATTATTGAAACAAACTAAACGTGTGTTTTCTTCTGTTAATACCAATACAAAATTAAAGGTATGTTAAGGGATGAGCCGCTCATAGAACATTCTTACTAATAAAAGTGTAACCCAATTTAAAAAAGTTTGAGAAACCTTGCTATTGAGCTCCCGTTAAAGACCTCAATACACCACACACAACAAGCTCCTTGTATAAGGTTACTAGATGTCCTTTTTACCCGGACATGTTCTCTTTTCAATGAAAATTTAAACCAGACACATACACAAACACACAGAGAGAGAAAACTCGTAGCATCATCAGTTTGTTGACGGTTAGTTAAACAGAAGTTAGAACCATTGAACCAATCAAGGAATAACGTCATAGGCGGATTGCTACCAATATGGGCGCCTACAGCGGGGGAGGGGAAGAAATGGGCAATTGCCCCCTTGGATCTTAGAAAAGAGTTCGGTTCTTCGAAATATATGTCTAAACACATTGGATTTGCTTACTCACCCACTGTAGTAATTAATTTATTCATTGTAGTTAATAAAGTTACGCAATGCCCGCCAATAATAATTGTTTTGCATAGGTACTATGTGCATCAAGATTCGTATATTCGCGACTTCGTTCATCTGTTGACCTTTTGTCCCCTGCCCCATTCGCCCTTGAAAAAAAAACTTTCGAGCATTTCTGGCTGCCAATCATCAAAATATTTTAGCGGTAGGACTATATCGATATCCTGATAGTCATAGGTATACATTGTGGATCCAAATTTACAAAATATCACTAGGAATTTCTCTCGCATATTTTGTAAATGTTTTGGATAATTTATCATCCCGCCATATAACACGTCCTTCTTGGCCTTATGATTTGGGATGCTGAAAATTTTCTTAAAATTCGGGATGTCCCTCCTAATTCGGAACAAACTGCATTCCTAACTGTAAGCTCGAAGGAAGGAACTTATGTTTCAGTGGGTAATTTAAAATTTGTGTACCAATATATAATTATATTATATAACAAATAGATAAATATTAAAATATAGTAGATTAGGTTAAATAAATTATATTTTCTTAGCGTTCCATTAAGAAATTTGTCGAGTACTTTATATTAAATGTAAAAACATCCTCTTTATTCAAGTCTGTCATATAGTAACCCTATTTCTGTAGTTACATGATATAGCTATTCTCATAAGCCGATCGAGGGACCCAGGTTCAATCTCCGGTCGGAGTACAATGTGAATCGTTCTACTTGTGTCCTACGATCAGACCCTGTAAGTTAAAGAAAGATAGATGATTATGAACGTGAATTATTATGAAAGGGTTGGCTGATTGCAGGGGTAAAAGTGGATCTGAAAAGGTAAGGGGGATGCATGACGTCACGCTGTCCCCGGTTCCTATCTTTGCTCATTGTATTTTTTTAGGAACTGGGGGCCGCCAAAGGTATTTTTTGGAATTGTGGTAACGAAGTCCCCACGCGTTCCCCCTCACTTTTAACCCTGGCTGAATGGAATGTGTGAAATAATGAGAGAACTTCGAGAAAGTTACAAACACGATGTTGTTCACACCACTAACTTAGATGGTCTGGAATCTAACAAAATACAGCATGCATCAAAAGTAAACGCTCTACCATTGAGACACGGTGCTCCCAGCAAGAAAATAGAAAATATTATATTTATTTACGTAACTCATGGTGTATTAAGAATCATAAGAAAAACATTGTTACTGCTGTATGAATTTGTTCTCGTTGTTAGGATGTACTTTCGAGGTCTAGTTTGTGAAACCTATAATGTATTCGTGTCATTAAAGAAGGAAATATATAGTTTCCTATCATTCTAAATAAACAACAAGAAAAATAAAATTTGTTCTATGTGATCACCACCATTGTCAAAACACAACTGTAGCAGTGGCGGGTCTAGAAGGAAAAAACTGGAGGGGGAGGCGAGGCAGAACCCAGACTATTATAGTATCATGAGTTTACTATAAATTTTCAAAAAATAAATAAGAAATAGCTTAAATTATTTTTGATACTCAAAAAACTGAAGGGCCTAGGCCCCCACTTCGGGCTAGATACGCCAGTGATCTGTAGGTATTAACCCACATCACGTAGCATGCAGGTCACCAATTTGTATATTATATCATTAAAAGTTTTCTTTTGCTGCAAATAAGGACAAAAACATCCCAATAAGATGAAAACACGTATTATATTTGTGATCATCGGTGATTATTCCGAAAGTAATTTCTAAAAATAGCAATCAAAAAGTTCCAACAACTGTCTGCAACATTCGTTATGATTACGTGTGGTAATACAAACTCAAATAAGCTAGAAAATTTTTAAGTTTGAACATCGACATAAGAATTTCAAGTATATTTTCAGATATACCTTTTCATCATATAACGTTTCTCAAAAGTTTTGATACTACGAGTCAGCATTTTTCAATGACTTTCAACATGTATTTCAAGAAGAATGAACAAATTACCATTCGTGTTTTTCCGAAAGCTTTGAGTATTTTCCAAATAATGGGTATGATTGTATGGGCCATGAAATGAGAAAATCCTTATCATTATCCCGACCTCAAATAGACGTATTTCGGAATGTACTTTTCTCCGTTAAATTTTGATGCTATAAAAAGTACCATATAACCGAGTTTTGTTTCTCTTTCGTTTTATGTCAGATTTCGGTTGATTTCTGGATTAACCGATCATACTAAAATTTTTCAAATATACTCTTTGAAAAAATGGTCTGCTTTGGATTTTTTTTTTTTTTTTTTAAAGATTTGCTACATTATATTCTAGCGTCGTATTCCAGGCAGTGATAGCGGTAACAATTTAATGCCAAGTTGGCGAAGCAGTTGTAAGATCAGAAAAATTCGAGGGTGAAATTCAGATTATAAACAAGTAACACTTTTCATAACTGCAATGTCTAAAACATTAGTTGAGCTCCCTCGCTGCTGGAGAGCTCTAGATTTTAAAAAAAATGAATTGAAGTCTTGGAGTTTTACGTTCCACGGTTATGCCGAGTAGGCTAAAGAAGACGGTGATGATGAGTAATGAATGAAATGGTGGAATAAAGAAAGTGGGAGAATCCCGAGAAAACCCACGCACACGGTTTTTGTCCACCACAAAGTTCACTTGGCGGGGGCTGGGATCGAACCCGGGACCCCAAGCACCAGAGGTGAACGCTCTACCACTGAGCCACCGCGGCCCCTAGCTCTAGATTTGAGTTTAGCAACACATTCAGTAAGAAAGCTACATGAGGCGTTGACCTACAGCTTAACATGGGATCTGAACCAGGGATTAAAATGAGGGGTAACGCGGGAGGATGCCATTACTCCACTTCCAACAAAATATCTATGGCGTTCCCCCACTTCCTAAAAATTACAATGGGCAAAGATAGGCACGGGAGACGGCGTGACATCATACGTCCCCCTAACTTTTCAGATTAACTTTTACCCTTGATCTGAACTACATGACGGAAATCGAACCTGAGTCTGAGCCACAGGTGGTACCAAATTTCACAAAATTAAATCCCCACGTTAAGCGGGTTTGCATATCCACGCTCCTAACTATGAAAACATTTACGCTCAGTCCAACCTCAATCATTTCACGAATTCAACCTGTTTCACGTATTGTATTAGGACATAATATCGATTGTGATTTATTCTAAAAACATTTTCATACATTGCAAGAGCTGTAACGTGCAAATATTTACTGAGAACTCATCGTCGTATCGGAATAAACAAAAGCGAGTATGGAACAGTAAACTGCTATAACAAAAGGCAAAAGAAGGTGTGCAAAGGCATACAAAACGGTCGAGTGGTTTGGGTCGATACACTATCAATCACATGTTTGTGTGTTCAAACCCGGTAGCAAGTTGTTTCTTTTTTAAGCGTCTTCCTATTTTCATCCGGAGGCTGAAAATATTTCTTTGAGTAACTCATTGAAAACTTCTTTTGTTTCAAATTCGATTAGAACGGAACATTATATGAATTGCGAATCTTAAATCCATAGCTAAAAAAATGAAGTATACTCACTACTCTATTATCCTCTGATTTGTAACGAAAAACTGTTTATAAACGGTGGTGACTTCAGAAAATTATCCTCGGGGGGAATTTCAATATGCGGGTGGAGGGCAAACATTGGTAGTCCACATTGAGCACGATCGAATATATGGTCCTGTAGGCGGAAATTTCTTAGCTCGAGAGGGGTCTCAAATTCTTCCTCAGATCACGTTCTGAAAGCATCATTGCTTAAAAGGTTTTCGTAACAAATATAATATTACACTTGTTTCTCGTTCTACATTTAGAATTGGTAAAATCATAACTTATAGAGGATTATAATAAAAGCATAAAAATTACAATACCAATCATGTCTAAATTATCCTGTAAGTTACCAACTTTGGGTCAGATTAAAACTCAAATATTTGTTTTCGGATTGCACTTAGAAGTAAGTCCTCTCTATATAATCCTGATTGGAAAGCCATGTTTAACACTAATTAATTAATCAATATTTATATGAATATTTTTTATTTTACTATTCAATATTATATACACTTCATTTCCAAAATCAAAATCTCGAAAATGTATATTGTACGAGTGCAGACTCGCAAATAAATGATTATTTATCATAATATTGGTCTCTATTTGAAATTCTATTTAATCGAATCCGACAAGAACACAGACAGAAACATCGAGAACAGATGAAAAAAGAGAGAGAAAAAGGCGTCGTACCCGGCGGGGACTCGAAGTAAGTTCGAATGGTGCTTTAGAAGCCGAACGCTTTAGACCACTCGGCTATGGTAACAACTAGTGATTGTAGCAAAGGCTGCGAGTAGTAGTTCTTATTACAGAATAACATTTTCTATTGCCTAAAATTTAAACCTAATTTACTTTGATATAATATATCTATTAATTTGTTACATGAACGTTTTCGTTACTTTGATGAGTGATGTATGTTGTTGATGTAGATTCTATTACACGTTCTTTCGTAAATATTATAGAAAGTATCAGGGTTATTTATGATCTTTTATGGAAATTGACTGGCGCATGCGCAGTACACAGACAGTTCAATTGGGAGGCGAGGAAGGAAACGCTAACACTGTTAGGATGTTTCCCTCTCAAGCCTCGCAAGCAGTAGTTCCCAACCAAGGGACGGCGGGACGCACTTCCTTCTCCTGGGGTGGCGTGAAGGGTTTACGAAGTCCCTTCGTTGTCTTATATTTCTTGAATGATTATACACAATATCCAGTCACATCTTCTACACATTTGGAAGTGATAAATCGTAGTATAAATAAACCGTCCTCCACACACAGTGATTGTTGCTTTTCCAAGTTTATAAACTGAAACACTTTTTATTTCAATAGAGTATAAAAGTTTCAATGGGAGGGGTTAGAACCCCTCAACCCCCTGGGTCTTCGATATGTCACCGCCTAAACTGTAACTATCAAGTTAGAATCAAAAATGGAGACATGTGACCTACTAAATATATTTTTAGTTCATTATACATTTTCATAAATAAAATATCCACAATTACAATGACAGTAAATGCTAAGTAATTATTGTAAATTTGTACTTTCATTTTCCTCTTTCTTCTCAACTGAGCTTGAAAAATGTAAAAATGGGAGGTTAAGAACCTCAAATATTACGTATATTTTAGCGTATTACGAAATTATGTTTAATAGAATCCGGCAGGATCACAAACAGAAACGTCAAGAAGAGGTAAAACCAAATTGTACTATGGTGGGATTCGAACTACTCTTGAATGGTGCCTCAGAATCTCTAGCCGAATGTCTTAGTCCACTTGGCTAATGTGACAAGTTGAAAATATAGTAAGCGTGTTTCATGTTCAATCTTTTGTTACAGAATGAAATTTGTTTTGTATTCTCTGAAGTTTAAGCCTATTTTGGCCCGATGTAATAGTCTGTTGAAATTGTTTTATGTTTACGGTACTCTTTACTTTAACGAATGATGTTGTTAATATAGGTTCTATTACGTATTCGTTCATAAATATTACAGCAATTGTCAGGATTATTTATGATCTTTCATGAAAATTGACTGGTGCATGCGCAGTAGAAACAGAAAGATGAACTTTACCGACATTTGTCATACACGCCAGAACGCAAATTTCTAACAGGTTCTCAAAACGCCTCGCTCTAAAGGTTGTGGAGAACTGTCTGCTGTTCTGAGAGGAGAAATCATCGGCCGAGCAAAAATGGGACAAACTGTGCCTCAGATTGCTAGAGATCTGGGATGTGATAAGAAAACGGTCAAGAAATGGGTTCAGCGACATGAAGAAGGTGGTGAATTGTTCAGGTCTCGCTCAAGAAGTGGAAGGCCAAAAGTGACAACTGCAGCTGAAGATCAAGCTTTAGTTACAGAAGTAATCAACAGACCTCTACGCCACACTTCAATTCTCTTGGACAAAGCCAGAGAATATAATTGTTCTCACGAAACAATAAGAAGAAGATTATTGGGGACTGGTCTACACTGTTCAAGAACCGCTAGGAAGACTCTCCTGACTGAAACTCACAAGGCCAGACGAATGGAATGGGCACAGAATAACATAACCCAACCTCAGTCATATTGGGACTTAATCATCTGGACCGACGAGAAGGCAGAGTTATATTGTATAGACCGCGCGGAACCAGGTATGCTTAACAAAATATTATCAGAACTTCTTATTCAGGACGAATATCAGCACACTTTTGGGGATACATGACGGCTGCTGGTCCTGGAGATTTGGTTGCGGTGCCTGAGAGAATGAACAGCAGTGTTTACATTAATATCCTCGAAAATACGTTGTTACCGTCCTTAGAAAGAAACTTCCCCGAACAGGAACAATATATATTTATGCATGACAACAGAGCTGTTCACACTTCCCGGCAAACACGAGAGTGGCTAAGTGAACATCCAGAGTTAATTTGTATTGAGTGGCCCCCTCTATCCCCAGATTTGAACCCAATTGAACATCTGTGGGCCTACATGGTGCAAGAATGGGAAGAGAGACGTGAAGACAGAGACCAAACGTTTCTTCAAAATCATGTTATGGAACTGTGGCAACATTTTCGTGACACACCATCGTATTGCTCGAGACTTGTATCTAGTATCCCCTCCAGACATCAACAAGCTACTGACTCTGGAGGTGACTACACGAAGTACTAGTGTATTATCTTTTGTGTAAACATTTATATAAGTTTCATTTATTTATTATATTTTTTCAAGAGCAATACTTTCGTTCTTCATTCTTTTCCTTTGCTTGTTTACTTACTAGTTCGTTAAAACGTTAAGGAAGAGTAGTATATCTTCAAAAAGTATTTGTGAATTTACTTTGAACGTTTCTAAGAATACATTTACTTTTTTTTCTTACTCTATATCATGCCCAATATTACTTCATTTCAGTTAATTAATAGCTTTATTTCACATCTCGGATAAAAGTGTTATTGTCTTTTTAACGATATTTTTCCTTTTGATTGTGTAATTTCCAGTTTCATTGAATTATCTCAATTCGAATGAATAAATCACATTTTGTTTATTGTCCCTTCCTTAGCTAAGTTCCAATTCGAGAACAATGTGGTGTAATATACGTTCTTTATTCTTCATATTGTGCAGTAATGACAATATTAATTATTTTTCATGAGTCCAGTTGATTAGTGAGAACTTGGACAAACATTAACCTGGTGATTCTTTACGCAATGATAAGCGTAAAATACATTTTAGCTCTTCTTTATACTTCAGAGCGATGAAACATTCTAACAGTGTGTTAGCGTTTTCTTCCTCGCCTCCCAATTGAACTGTCTGTGTACTGCGCATGCGCCAGTCAATTTCCATAAAAGATCATAAATAACCCTGATACTTTCTATAATATTTACGAAAGAACGTGTAATAGAATCTACATCAACAACATACATCACTCATCAAAGTAACGAAAACGTTCATGTAACAAATTAATAGATATATTATATCAAAGTAAATTAGGTTTAAATTTTAGGCAATAGAATATGTTATTCTGTAATAAGAACTACTACTCGAAGCCTTTGCTATAATCACTAGTTGTTACCATAGCCGAGTGGTCTAAAGCGTTCGGCTTCTAAACCACCATTCGAACTTACTTCGAGTCCCCGCCGGGTACGACGCCTTTTTCTCTCTTTTTTTTCATCTGTTCTCGATGTTTCTGTCTGTGTTCTTGTCGGATTCGATTAAATAGAATTTCAAATAGAGACCAATATTATGATAAATAATCATTTATTTGCGAGTCTGCACTCGTACAATATACATTTTCGAGATTTTGATTTTGGAAATGAAGTGTATATAATATTGAATAGTAAAATAAAAAATATTCATATAAATATTGATTAATTAATTAGTGTTAAACATGGCTTTCCAATCAGGATTATATAGAGAGGACTTACTTCTAAGTGCAATCCGAAAACAAATATTTGAGTTTTAATCTGACCCAAAGTTGGTAACTTACAGGATAATTTAGACATGATTGGTATTGTAATTTTTATGCTTTTATTATAATCCTCTATAAGTTATGATTTTACCAATTCTAAATGTAGAACGAGAAACAAGTGTAATATTATATTTGTTACGAAAGCCTTTTAAGCAATGATGCTTTCAGAACGTGATCTGAGGGAGAATTTGAGACCCCTCTCGAGCTAAGAAATTTCCGCCTACAGGACCATATATTCGATCGTGCTCAATGTGGACTACCGATGTTTGCCCTCCACCCGCATATTGAAATTTCCCCCGAGGATAATTTTCTGAAGTCACCACCGTTTATAAATAGTTTTTCGTTACAAATCAGAGGATAATAGAGTAGTGAGTATACTTCATTTTTTTAGCTATGGATTTAAGATTCGCAATTCATATAATGTTCCGTTCTAATCGAATTTGGAACAAAAGAAGTTTTCAATGAGTTACTCAAAGAAATATTTTCAGCCTCCGGATGAAAATAGGAAGACGCTTAAAAAAGAAACAACTTGCTACCGGGTTTGAACACACAAACATGTGATTGATAGTGTATCGACCCAAACCACTCGACCGTTTTGTATGCCTTTGCACACCTTCTTTTGCCTTTTGTTATAGCAGTTTACTGTTCCATACTCGCTTTTGTTTATTCCGATACGACGATGAGTTCTCAGTAAATATTTGCACGTTACAGCTCTTGCAATGTATAAAAGTGTTTTTAGAATAAATCACAATCGATATTATGTCCTAATAACATACGTGAAACAGGTTGAATTCGTGAAATGATTGAGGTTGGACTGAGCGTAAATGTTTTCATAGTTAGGAGCGTGGATATGCAAACCCGCTTAACGTGGGGATTTAATTTTGTGAAATTTGGTACCTTATCAACATAGCCACCAGAGGGTTCTCTTCAATATTCGACGAAGCATCATCTACAGTGTATTAGTTATTCTACCATGAAGATGGCGTTGAAGCGTAAGTAATAATGGTACGTAAACTATCATTAACGAATACCCAAAGGAAGAAAGCACATGGTGTGAGATCTGGTGAATGAGGGAACCACAGAATTCCGTCACTATCTAGTACAACCAAATCTTCCGGACAGCCCGCAAGGTCCATTTACGTTTAAATCATGAACAACAAAGAATAAGAGTGGGGAATAACGTGAATGGGAGTTTTCCAGGCTCAATATTTAAAGATAAATCCTATAACCATGAACAATCCCCAGGAAAATCTCAATCAAGATACCGGTACCCGATCGAAGAATTTGAGTCCGAAACCTCTCGGCCAGTATGTTAATAACTAGTCAATGCTCTCTCAATAAACTATGAAAGCGCAGTCGCATACTTCTGTGGAAATGAAACGAGCTAGGAAATATCGAAAACGAGACATTCACTTTATTTGATGGCGCAGTACAAAGACGTGTTCAGTAATAAATAGTTGTTTTATTAACTTGCGAAACATTACTATTCTTCTTATGGATCCTCTGTATAAGTATGTTATGAGTAATATTTCCGTTTCTCACATTTCCTTTTTCCAAATGATTTAATGTTTTTTTGTTTTTTTTTGTTTTTTAAGTATAATTGCTAACATTATATCTTTACGTAATCTACAGCTTCCCCTTGCATACGTTGAGTTAAAATAACACAAAGGCAAGATACAAAAGACCTCGAAGTCATACCACACATGAAGAAGTTTCAAACGACTTTATGATGGTGTATTTGTGGATTAATACAACACCATATGTTTGCTTTATTTATGTAGTTTCAAGGATGTTACTAACAGCTTACCTATTGTAACACCATTATAAATACATCGGTGAAGTTGCTATGAGTAGTACTGTAAAACGCTACCAGTACTTTAGCTCAAACGGTGTAGTAATTAACATGTTTTGTTTATGGGCCAAATAATACTTTCAAAGTATAGTGTGTTACAATTTCGGTAATGCATGATTGACTTTATCAGCATCAGTATCATTGCCTAATTGGCCTACATACAGGGTGTTTCAAAACAATACCGACAACAGTTGGGAGGTGATTCCTGACACCAAGATATGACAAAAAGTATAGACCAAATTGGGTGCACAAATGCTTCCTTTCGGAGTTATAGGCTGCCGAAAACATAAAATGTGAGCTTTAAAGGTCCATAGCTCCAAAACTATGGGACCTACCACAGTCGGGTCAAAACTTCACTTAGGAACTGATATGTGTGCTATCCAAAAATACGTTTCAGAATCCTAAGGAACTTTTGCAACTATTTGTATAGAGACAACTTGACTACAGGCATATAATTTGGAGTACTCACCAACTACCTCTATAAAAATGTTGGGAAGTATCACAGGATTTTGAAACTTGGATATTTGGATAGGACACATACTAGTTCCTAAGTAAAATCTTGGCTCGACTACTGTAGGTCCCATAGTTTTGAAGCTGTGGACCTTTGAAGTTCATTTTTTCTTTCACATTTTCGATAGCCTATAACTCCAAAAGTAAGCATTTGTGTACCCAGGTTGGTCTGTACTTTTTGTCTTATCTGGGTGTCAGGAATCACCTCCCAAATGTTGTCGGTGTTGTTTTGAAACACCCTGTATGATCTGTAGTGTACTAATACGAAGATAATAATTTTGTCTTCAAATTTATATTATATGTTTGTTGTTGCTCTTTCTATGCATGCCTAATACGTTCATTATAATTCATATTGCCTGCCAACTTGTTTATCTTTAGAAAAAGGAGCCTACTTAGGGCTTACTTTCTCGGAACATAACTTTCAGCCTTGCTTGCAAACTTCCGAGTTACTTACTTGTACTCTTCAGGCAGATTTTCAATGGAAATATGTGAAAATTGAAACGAGTAGTTTAATGTACATACATTCACAGATAATTTTCATGTCACTAACTTTTTTTTTCAGTGTGATGTCTAGCAATGTGATGGAGTGGCACAGGTAATATTGCTATAAAACAGTTAACAGTAGCCCTCTCTCCTTAGCGATGTCTACCAATCTCTGCGCAGAAGCCAGCGATTTGACAAGTGACCTCTTGGAAGAAGTGGAAGATTGCAACTTTATTTTCTTGACGAAATAGTGGAAATATTCGTCTGTGAATGGTCTTCGACAACGGAATTGTTTTGTATATACAAAAATAGCTCGTTTCGAAATGCCATATGTCAGGCAATTCAGGATTTCTTCAGAATTAGAATCTAGTACAACTTCATGCGAATGAAATGGTACAATGTACTTTGTAGGCTTTTCCCTACACTCCATCAGTGCATTTTTTAAGAAATCGCTACTGGGTATCCAGGCACAAAATGGCCCTTGACACACACAGCAACATTTGAACGCACAGAGATCTTTTAAAGTGCATTTTTGTATAATGTACACTTTTGAAATAATGACATACAAAATGACGTATTTGTCAGATTTCTGCTAACCTTTTCATTTCCGATTCAACACATTGCCATCAATACAAGAGCGGACATCTTTTTTACATTTTGGCTCAGATTCACCTTCAGGCCGGTATTTAAAGATAAAACCGTACTGTGCTATCATAATTGGATACAAACACCGTGTGCGTGGGTTTTCTCGGGGTTCTCCCGTTTCCTCCCACTATCTTCATTCCACCATTTCATTCATCACTCATCATCACCGTCTCCTTTAGTCTAACCGGCATAACCGTGGGACGTAAAACTCAAAGTTTTCATTTCATTTCATTTCATAATTGGATACTTTCCTTCATCTATTTATTTATTTTTATATCCATATTTTTAAGTTGGACATAGACAGGACAAGGACATAGAAATGCGACTGGTACAAATGGAGAGGATACAAAACACACAATACAAGACACAAACTACTCAACAAGGAAATAACAATACTTGAACTTGACTAAACATTTCCCTAACGAAATCATTTATGTGTATATCTATGTATTCAAAACTAACTATCACTACCAATACTTTAGACTATTTTTAAAGAAACAACGTAATCAAAAATTTATCTTTATGGTTTAAATCTTATTAATGGTTTAAATAATAGCATGTAAGCCTTTTTTGTTAGTGGTTCCATTTCTGCTATAATTTTTACACTTTAAATCTCAATCTGCTTCATATTGTTTGTTTTCTCTCCTATTCTAAAGCGTGTTATTTCACTTGCAACTGGTTAATTCTAGTATTATTTTTTACATTTCAAATTTTAACCTGTCCCATATTATTTGCTTTCTTACCTATATTAAAGCATTTTAGATTATTTATGGTTATACTCTTGCTATTATTTTCACACTTTAAAGCTGAACCTGTTTCACACTGGTTTCTCACATGCTTTAAAGCCTGTTATCCCAGTTATTAGTTACACTCCTGCTATTATTTTTACACTCTATATCTGAATGTGTTCTCTATTGTTTGGTTTCTTACATGTTTAGAATATAATTGAGTAAGCTTCTCATCTAGTTATCGTAGGTTTGACAGAGCCCTTAATATCACTAGCAGTCTCATGATCTATTACCACCGAATAAAGGGCACTGACTGATAACGCATCGCAACAGAGGCCCATGTGATATAAATATGTTGATTTCGAATATAACAGATTATTCAACTCTGAAAAACTTCCTCACAAACTCCCTCCTTTTATAGATACCGATATCAGACCTCCTCTCCCGTCTGTCCTTTTGCTTCCAAAACTCCACTACAGCCGGTATTGAGTGATAGTTTGCAATACCCGTTCCATTTAGCGATTTCATAAGTCGATCAGTAGTCATGTTTTCACTCATCGACAAACGATGAATACTTCGAAGCAGGTTATAATGTGAAACAGCTCGTACAACTGTCATGCTGTGAGGCGATATTCCAAGTAAGTCAGAAAGAAGCTTCTGTAGCATCCCAGAGGAGACTGGTAATAGTCTCCTCAGTCTCACAGAATATTTTATTCCTGCATCAGCACGATAAACTAGTAATGGTACTTCCTCAATTCCTGGCCAACCGTCGCATACATTTGAGGCAAACGTTTGTACTTCTTCTTTTCCAAATATGTTTCTACTAATGGACGAACAGCATTTATCATCGACTGTGCTGAAGATGCGGACAATGTTGTCTGAATGGAGCTGAGAATGCCGTCATCTTGTACGTTCAGTCGAACACCAAGGAAGTTTAAGCAAGACTGCACTATTCCTTCAAATCACTAAGAAACCATCGGCGTCGACATTTTGAATCAGCAGCTCCTTATTGCTCTACATCTCGCCGTTTTCGATCTAAGGTTGCCAGGTCAGAAACACAACTGGCTATCGTCACAATGCAAAGTGTTCCCCAAAATTGTGAAAGTTCTGTTCACAATACTTTATCAGAAATAATGAGTCTTAGTTGTAATAAACCAAAACAGTGTTGTGAGCTAAAGATAAGTAAAAATTCCATTTCATAAAAAATAAATATCCAAATAGCTAGTTGTTTCCTTCTGTTATTTTCTCTCAAAGACTATTCAAAAGGTATATAAGCCAAACGTCATTTGAACCGTTATGTGTGAGAGTTTGGCTTCAACCTTTCTACCTCTTTAGTCGGTCTATTAACTTTCTCGGTATTAGAGTAGAATGAAAGTGCTAGCATCTCGAGGTAGACAAATGAGTACGCAAAACTAAGGAATGAGAATTATCTGAAATTTCAAGAATGAAGGTCTTCAATTTCATAGCTATCCACAGAATAATACACAATCACAAAATGAATTTTATAGTCACAAAACGAAAGTAGATTGAAGTAATTTTAATTTACAGTAATTAAAGGAATTTATTGTTCAAGTACTCTTCCAGTAATTTAAAGATTTATGGAGTGCACTGGGTATCCAAACTGCTGGGCCTGGGTATCCAAGTGCTGGGCCTGCGTATCCATTTGGATACAGGAAAGTAGCTTAAAAAATGCCCTGCACTCCATAAATTCTACCATTCTGTTAATAAAGCTACGAACTTTAACACCTACATTGCCAAGGAACCATGATGAATATGTGAGTCATATCTTTGTGAAATACCAAGAATGACCAAGGTTTGGCGTATCGAACGAACTTCGTGGTACGACAGTTCCCACTCCGTAATATAGTTCTATCTGCGCGTCTGATTCACAATTCCTCCCGATGATTTCTTAGATCTATTTATAGTCTCTTCAACTGCCATATCAACACCAACTGCGCTAAATAAATAGTGCGTTTTTCTGACTACGAAGTGACCATTCATGAACTGAACATTGATTTCTGGATGTTGAAGCTCCAAATTCCTAATTTGCTCAATATAAAGGGACGCCCACCGTATGTAATTGATTCGACAGAATGCCAAGAATACCGGAAGCAACTGCTGTACAGTATATAGATATATAGATATAGAAGGACAGTCTCCTCCTCAGTCCGCTCTTATAGGGCTTCTCAGCAGAAATACTAAATGTAGAAACTGTTCAAGGTAGCAGCACTGCTCTGAAATTGAGCTGAGTTTCTTTGAAAAGTTCTGCAAAGCCTTCGATATTTCTTTTGAATTATTGACCAACTCCTTGAACTGATAGGGAGCACGTTCAGCTTGTCTTTCTTTCATAATAGTCATAGTGTCAACGAACTGCTGGATGGCAGACATATAACATTCACTTTCTTCTTCCAGAAAAGCCTTCCACTTTAGCATAAACACATCTGCAATCATAAATATGCTTCTTATTGCCCGAACATAATTAGTTTCCTTTAGAATACTTTCGGTTACTTTGGGTCCAAAAACAGAATTTTCTAAGAAAAGAGACTCCAAACTACTACCAGAAATGTACTTTCCTATGCAGACAAGAAGGGCTTTTGTCATGTGGAATAATCCTAGCATGAGGACAATGTTTGGAAATTCATTGCTCGTGAGTTGAATTTCGGCAGCAATGTGATACACCCGTTTGTCACATACTACGAGTATTGTAGACTGGTTTAAGTGTACAAGTAGGCTCTGGAAGATTTCATTGCTTTGTATAGACTATCATATTCCATTACTGGATACGGCAGTACTGGGAGAAAGCCAACTTGTTTCTTGGGAACATTTGAATCCGTTATCATGGCATTCACAGTACACCACGTTAGAGAGGATTCTTTGGTTTCTAGCTCGTACGCGGCTTGCATTATGTTTTGAGTTAACTCCTTCTAACGCGGATTATCGATGTCCAAATCATACAGTTCAGGAGAAATTGTCAGCGTGTTTCGAATGGATATAGGTTGTACCTTCCTTTCAAATTCCTTCAATTGCTGAGATGGAGGCAAGTATCGAAGATGACTGGAGGTCTTGCTAATACGGACTTCAGACAATTTCGGTTTCGATGATACTTTTATTGGCACCTCCTGGAAAACCACCATGACTATATCGTGGCTACCATGGATTCCTGACCGAGTAGCCTCTTCGTAGTCGAAACTGTCCATAACTCCTATTGTGAAACTATCACCCTGAAAGTATCTTGGAAGAGACAAGGTGGAGGAACAGGTCTTAAGTGTATATGAAGGGTAAGGGGAAAAAAGAAGGAATGTCACAAAACTACATTTTCGAGAAAAGGGAGTTTTAATATTGAAAACTGCATAAAAAGTATAGGGTTAGTTAAATCATTTCCCCTTTTTACATGGACATTTCTACATTTACGCATGTATGGCATATAGAGTCAAATAGTATCAAGAGTCACCAACAAATAGGACAAAGCACCCGAAAAAGCACATACATGGACATTCCTTGTTTTTTCCCCGTACCCTTCTGTAAGGTTGCTTCGTGTTTGCATGATTTCTTTATAGCCAACTGACACACCTAGTTCGGTCATAGTTGAGATCAGTTTCCTGATTTTGCATTTATCATGAATTGAATATGCCACCATCAAATGCATGGGGGTTGCTTTCCTACCACGATGTGTATACATTATACAATAAAATATGGAAGATTGACTTTAATAGATTCTGCAAATTTAGATTTTTTTCGTCGGAAAATTCTTCAAGATCATGATCATTTTTCTGTCTTCGTCAGTGATATGTATATCTACGCTTGCGTCCGCAGATAAGATGTTCAGCTTGTCCACTTGTAGCACTTCTGCGAGGAAATCCAAAGCAGGTTGAGGAATTCTAGTTTTTGACCAGGATTTATGAAATTGCTGACTGTCCCCGAATCTCCTTCAATACTCTTTCGCTGCACTCGTAAGTATGTTAATCGATCTCAGATTGTCGGATACATCTTCGGCACTAAGTAATTAGCTGAAAACTAGAATTGGTTTATTTCTTTACAGCAACTTATTACCTTTAATTTACCGATAAAATGAACTATTTTAATTTGTTGAAAAGTAATAGCTTTGAAAGTTTTGAACGTAGTGAGTGTTTCTCCGATAATTTATTAAACAGTCCAAAAAACGCTAAACCCTATGCCACTTAAACTTAACTAGCTCCGCCATTTTTAAAGATCTATTAAAGATTGGGCTGCGTTTTTATATTTGTAATAGAATCATAGTTATTTGTCGTGAAATGAAAAAAGAGAAGCGGGAAAAACTATTTTTTGTCCCAAATGACCGTTATTTTTTAAATATGGCGGCAACATGTGAACATATACCCAGTTTGCTTCCTTCTACTATCAATTATCTTTAATTTGGTACAGGAACGAACTTTCTTGCTTGTTTCTGTGAGAAGATATTCCAGTTTAAATATAATATGGTACTTGCGCGCGGGCGCCATTTTGAATACTAAACTTCACAATGAAGGCCCCGGTTGCGGATATGTTACCTTCGATTTTTTTCGTTGTCAGACCACCATCGAACAGGTTCTGAAGAGATCTGCTGTCATCCCTTACTTTCTACAGCCCATATGGACAGAGCCTAGACTACCAGGCCTGGACCAGAGAGCCAAGTGTTTTGGCGGGATTTTCAAAAAATCTGGGTTTTCCCGAATTTTCCGAATCAGGTCTACGATACGGACATATGAATGGTACCGTTGGAAAGAGTTCGTTATATTGAAGAAATTGGCGTTTGAACCATGACTCTAGGTCAAATAGTAATGACGCACTACATTTTTTAAGTACTTTTATATATGTATTTAAATTTATATATGAAAAAATGGGTCACCTTCAGACTTTCAAAAATTTCTCCCGACCTCTATTTTCAAAATACAAGATTGACATTTTTCACAGGTATTATGTACATAACAACGTATCCTTTTAAAATAAAATTCAGATCTCTGAGTGAACCCAGGCTCGGACCAGAGAGGAGCAAAAGTTTCGATATTTTTTTTTTCGAAAAATCTTGCGGTTTTGCCCGATTTTCTCGTTTCTGTTGTACAATACGGACAAGCGAGTAGTACCGTTGGAATGTATGCTTTATCTTAAAAGGAATTAGGTATGAACCATAATCCTACAATTAATATTAAGGAAGTAGTAGCTGTTTGAGTGAAAGTCTAAAATTTACCTCAAAAACTGGAAATCCTACAAGGGTTAATCAAAGAGAGAGATAAAAATCCAGTTTCAGGTAGGTACAATGTTCCAAAAGTAATATCAAATGAATCAACCGTTATTCCGACCCCGAAAACGGCAGATTCGACACTAATCTCGATAATTTTGGACATTTTATTTTTCACCCCTTCTTATTCCTAGCGGGGCTGAACGTGAACTTGAACGGCATCGGGAATGTCACTATTCATCTAAGTGATCTCGAAAACTATCGATTCGACACTAATATCCCAGATTGTAAATCATACACGTACCAAGTTTGGTTAAAATTACTCCAGACGTTCCCGAGGATCGTAACATGTACATAGGTTATATGTGTTTCATTTTCCTAAGTTGGCAGAATCGTAAGGTACTCAATTTTTTCACATCAATTTTGACCCTCTCCCCTTAGGATATGCATTTTAACTAGAGTAATGTGATGAAGACCTAAATTAGATCATGATCAAAGCATGTATCAAAAATCATCAAAATCCGTGCAGTGGACTAGGAGGAATTATCGGACAAATATCGTTACAATCATTTTTATAGGCCTGTAGATATAAGTAGGTAATTGCTCTGTATCAAAATATCTCTCTAATAAACAATTAGTTGTCTTTTCCTATACTTTTGTACAGTGGCAACTCTTGAGAGATGTCACATCAGTAAAAACTTAGATTTTATCGCTACAAGGTACAGGAAGTAAGCTTTTTTACAGATTCTGAACGCTGTTTACAAGGATTAGTACATTAGGCCATCTATCTTTCCTAAACTTATAGCAATAAAGTTATTGACGTGACTTCCCTCAAGAGACACCACTGTTTTTGTGTAGAATACTGGATCAGTAAAATATCTCATGGTATCCTTTTTTTTCCCTTTTTCATAGGCTAACTGTATTAAAATACAATACCTAGGAATTTAACCACGAATTAGGTATAGAAAAGTAGATTCCTCCCTGTTTCGCCTTTTCCTGTTTCGCCTTACATCCTTAAGCCATATTAGAAAACATGTTGATAAGCATCTTATCTTAAGGCGAAACAGGAATTCCTGTTTCGCCTTAATGTATGATGCAACACGAAGCAAAATTTCTCAAAGGGGAATTTTCGGCTCACATTCTGAATTTCTACAAACGAAGAAACGCAAACTAGAAGATACTCAGTATATTGAAATAAAGCTGTAAAAATAATCGAAAATAAAACTATTTTAACTATTGTTAAAAATTAATAGTCTGCACGCATTTCCTTTATATGCTTTTTAGTTGTTTATTCGTGGTTGTGCATTAATTACAGGACCTTAACAGCTGCATATACATATAACATTATGAAGCTTTTCTGTTGCAGCAAATAGGGCTCTTGAATGAAACTGAGTTCTTAATGTGCTCTTTGATCTTTTGAAATTTTGTTAATTGTAACCAAATTACTTCTTAAAAGACACAGCAGTAGGCAAATTTCACTAATACTCAAGCGCTAAAACATGCAAATACTATTATTTAATATTCTCTTATATACTTTTATATAAACTCTATGCACAAAATTTTGTAATTAAACAAATACCTGTTTTGTAGTGTGACAAATTATATAAAAATGAAAGTGACTATATTTGTAACTTAACAACTTTTGAACCACCAGACCGATCTCAATAAAATTTTCAACATAGATGGGGTTTGGGCCTAAGATAGTTTTTATCATTTCACTTTGAAGTTGCAACTTGGAGGTAGGAAGGGTGATATATATTGAAAATGACCTATATTAGTGTCGAATCCATAGTTTCCGGGACCGCTAAGATGAACAGCGACACTTACGATGCCGTTCAAATCCAAATTCAGGTCCACAACTTTAGGGAGGAAAAGATGTATAAAAATGATTGAAAATGGCCGATATTACTAGTGTCAAGTCCATAATTTTCGGGGTCGCTGAGATGAACAGTGACACTTTCGATCCTGTTTAAATCCAAATTCATTACCGCAAGTTGGGGGAAGGATATAAAGTGATGGAAAATGGCCGATATTACTGTCTAACCCATAGTTTTTGGGGTCGCTGAGATGGAGAGTAACATTTCCGATGGCTTTTAAATATAAATTCAGCGCCGTAACTTCATTGAGGGGGAAGGATCGATATATAAAAAGAATCAAATATGACCGATATTAGTGTCGAATCCATAGTTTTTGGAGTCGCTGAGATAAACAGTAACATTTTCGATGCCCTTTAAATCCAAATTCAGCGCCGCACCTAGGGGGAGGGAGAAGGGATAAATACATAAAAAATGATCGAAAATGGCCGATATTAGTGTCGAATCCATAGTTTGGGGTCGCTGAGATGAACAGTGACACTTCCGATGCCGTTTAAAACAAAATTCATTCCTCATCAGGACTCCTGAAGGGGGAGAGTGACATGTAAAAGTAATTGAAAATAACTGATATACTAGTGTCGAATTCATAGTTTTTGGGATTCCAGTTCATTAGTGACAGTTTTGGTTTCCTTTATGTCAAAAATGAAATGTATTCTCCCTGTGCGAAGAACGGGTATTTTGCTAGTATTTAATAATAAGGAACGGAAGTTTCACACGTTAATTTTTTTTAAATATATTTCTTGCTGCTCAAATTTACACTTGTGTGGTGTATAAGTATGTGCAAATAAGATCATCTCTCTTTCTGAGTTGTTTGAAAAATATACAAATAATGAAGAGGGATTTTTCACCAGAAATCAGAAAACTAAAAAATAAAATTAAAACTTGCTGCTTTATGTACTTTTCCGACTAGCGAAATACATTTTATATATGCTGCAGACACGTTACAGCAAATGAGATTAACATCAGTAGAAGAAATAGTTTTTAAATTAAATTTTCCGGTTTTTGCCGACATTTCCGAAAGATTTTTAATGAGTTCAAAATTTCCGGCTCCATTATTTATATATATATATATATATATATATATATACATGATTTTATTTTTATTTATATTTATTTATCCATAATATATATTTGATTTTAACATACCGGTATTAACTAAAATGATTCTGGCCCCGTTATTATAACACTCTCTGCCATAAAGCGGGAACTTCGTAAGATTCCTTAATATTCAAATGGGTCTCTTCATAAATTAATTTTATTTTAGTAGCCATTCTATCACGGTACTAACATTAAAGGAGTGGTGCACATATATTTGTTGACACAAATTTCTCCTATTCTAATACAAGAAACATAAGCACTCAATGATCTTAACTGTAAACTAGTAAATATAAAATATTTTTCATTTTAAAAGCATAATGTAGTAAAATATTCGAAAATTTCATTTTTTTTTTCAAATTTTCGTTTTTTTTTTCAAGCTCGGGGAAAAAATGGCAAAAAACGGTAAAAAAAATAATTTAGCTATTTTCTCCGTCGAATTTTGTATATATATGCTTCTGTACATTTGTAATTTCCAGTATACTATTGTAATTTTTCTTCTTTCTTTCAATGAATTTCAAATAACTTTGTGAGGTGAATTACCTCTCTCTTAGATTGTAATCCTAGTAACATTCTTCTTTGAAACTAATTTCGTTAAATGATTGGCTTTCTATAGTGGTTGGACTAATTACGGCCTATCTTCTGTAAGCTTAAGGTAATATACATTAATAACAATTTTGTAAGGTGAACACGGGGCGGGGACAAAATCCAGGAACTGTGAAAAGTAACTATGATATTATTTAACTGTGAAAGTAACTGTGATATTATTAGGATGTCCCTATGATTCTTTCCCTTGGATTTTGTACTGCACTCGGTGAAGTTCAGCTCTGTTTGATTTTTCATGTTCTTAGTAACATTCTTCCTTGAAACTAACCCCGCTGAATCAATAGCTGCAGCTTCCTATACTGTGTAGACCAATCATAATCCGCCTTTTGTAACTTTAAGAACATTTTCGTTTTAATAATAATTTTGTTGAATGAATTATCCCCTTAAAAATACCCTTATTATATGAAATTTCCCTTCAAATTGTAAGGCAAACAGGAAAAGGCAAAACAGGAATTCCTGTTACGCCTTAAATCAAAGTTTGATCTTGTTATGTTGGTAAAGATGCCAGGGGGCAGAAAAAGCTGGAAAACTTGTGTAAGGCAAAACAGGAAAAGGCGAAACAGGAAGACACCAGAAAAGTAAATATGTCTCCAACTTAATTCGGCGAACACACAAACACCATTGAGAAAATTCCTTTCATATTCAATTAATTTAATTTACATTAAAAAAAACAGTTCTGGGTATTTTTAGTTTTACCTGAAAAACTGGTCTTTTAATTTTTAATGTAATTGCAAGAATTTACAAGTTTCTGATGGGAAAAAGCGGTTTAGCTAAGTTTTCGTTGTGAGTTAGAAAAGAACAGAAACTTGCAAAATATTTACATGAAACATGATGAGTCTGTTACGTATTTTCCCGCGCAAGAAACCATTTAATTAAGTTCTGACTCTGAGAAGATTTAGGGAGTCTTAGCTGTTTTCATGAACTGGAATTTCTCTGTTACTTTTGGTGTTCAGGTTGATCTTGATCTGGAGAAAACTCATTTAGGACAAAATGCATTTAGAACCGGTCTCAGACAAGCTTCCTGCAGGTAGTAGGAAACCCACATTAAACTTTTTGATAGATTCTGTATTTACATTTAACTAGTAGAATACTCGTTCTTCGCACGGCGGGAATACGTTTCATTTTGGACATAAAGGGCAATGGAGGCTGAGTTTGGATCTAAACGTCATCAGAAATGTTACTGTTCATCTTAGCGACCCCGAAAACTATGTAATCGACATTAATATCGGTCATTTTCGACAATTTTTATATACCTTTTCCTCCCTCCTCCCCTACGTTGCACCGTCAAAGTGAAATCATAAATACCATCTCTGTCCCGAACCTCATCTATGATGAAAATTTCGTCGAGATCGGTCGGATGGATCAAGAGTTATTAAGTTTTATTTGTTTTTATATATCTTCTCCCTCCCCTAAGTTCTACCGTCAAAGTGAAAAGATAAAAACTTCCCCAGTCCCGAACCTGATTAATGTTGAAAATTTGATCGAAATCGGTCGTGTGGTTCAAGAGGTACAAAATCACAAACATAGTGACTTTTAATTTAATATATTAGATAAGTGTATTATGGTACGGCTACAAAACATAAACGCTATATTTATTAAAATATTATTCAAATATAATATTAAAATGTATCAAGCATTTCGCTAAACACAATGAAAATTTTCATATAGAGGGACATCGAACTCAAATTTTCGGAAGACCATCAATGAGTATTAATTATACAGTTTTTATAATAAGCTACAGTAACATAATAATAAATCTGACCAAATATTTGCGAGCGCTGTACGCGAGCTACTGATGGAAAATGCTTTCTATAGCTACTATTGAGGGCCTTTTGTAGTCTGACTCTAAAAATATAAAAAACAGCTCGATTTGTAAACATATCGCAAGCATTTTTATAGTGTAGGCCTACTAGCAGAATACTCATTCTTCGCACGAGGAAAATGCGTTTCATTTTGGACATAAAGAGTGAATTTGGATTTAAACGGCATCGGAAGTGTCACTGTTCATCTCAGCGACCCGGAAAACTATGGATTCAACACTAATACCAGTCAGTTTCGATCATATATATATATATATATATATATATATATATATATATATATATCTTCCTCTTTCCCCTCCGGTTGAACGGTAAAAGTGAAGTGATAAAAGCCTCGCAGGTCCGAACCTCATCTATGTTAAAAATTTGATCGAAATCGGTCCGGTGGTTCAAGAATTATTAAGCCACAAACATATTCACTTTCCTTTTTATTTATTTTAGATAGAGAGAGGAGCTTTTGTAGTCTGATTTTGAAAATATAAAAGCAGGTGCACATTTCAACAGATCATAAGAGTTTTTATAATGTATTTTTAATCCTAATTATTGTAATTACGTATAATAGCAATCCGTGTTTATATAACGAAAAAACTATGCCCTTCTTTTAATAATGTAATGTTGCGATTGCGCTATGTTTGTAATTTACTATATTAAGAAGCTTCAGTCTTTGGTCAGACAGGCGTTATTTCCAAATATTTTCTTAATAAATCAAATTGAAAAATGCTTATTGGTGTTTTATGAACATTACAAACAATCACAAATTATATTCAAATACAATAAGTACTAAATTTATCCCTTTATTGGGCAGTGTTGCTCTCAAACAATATCGCATTCTATTGCGTTATCCGCACGAATTATAACTGCAGTGATCATTTAATTGGCATTATTGCTTTCATACAATATTCATATACATGATTTGCGGGTCGCTTGTTTAGGTATTTCAAATCTTCGTCAACAGGGGACAGTCAAATTTAGTATTGTAGAAGCTTTATCTCCTACGTTCCGTGAAAGTTCTTTTTTTAAAATCTTTTTTAGTAGCTATTATTGTTATTATTTGTGGTTTCTTGCTCTGTAAGAAAATATTTCAACGAAACTGTTGGTAATTACTGAGAGTATTCTTATGATATTTACTATAATAGGGCAATGCTGCTCAAAGACCTATTTTATGGCAATGTTGCTTTGAAATAAACACCCTGTGTTTTGTAACCAAAGTACACAAATACTTTAAAAAATACAAAATTATGATCAAGAAGACATGGTTCAATCATCAAAGCGAACTAAGTATTTTAATGGTAATGCTATCAGGGCTTGCCCATTAAAGGGTTATTTTATACTTTGTAGTGTTGAACTAAAGACAACAATAGTCTGTGCAGCACCAAAAAGTATTCAGGTCATAAATCCTTTTGTGAACAAATTGACCACACTATTTGATACTTATTTCTAAGTAATGATTAATATCTCTCAAAACAATCTCGGAGACACACGGAAAAATACAAATATTGTCCTCTGGTAATAATGCAATTTACAAACTGTTATCAATACAGCTGTGTATCTTACCTGTCATTGAATTTTACGGAGATAATAATTAAGTTATTTTATGCTCTTTTTTCGAATGTATATTAGGTTAGCGAAGCGTTTCTGTCTTATTGATGACTTCTGTGATCCACTCAAGTTGGTAAGAACACGAAATATTGCTATGCATCCAAGAATTGACGAATTCTAGTACGTAATGTGTTGAGTTGAATTGATTTTTGAATATAACGTCCTGTTCAGCAGTGAGAGTACATATGAGACGTAGATCTACTAATTAACGTGGAATCTGAACCACATGAGCTCCCGCCGGGAATCGAATTCGAACTCGGGTCTCCTACGCCAAAGGCGCGTACGCTAACCGCTTAGCCATGAAGAAGTTCTAGTATGTACTTTTGAAACCAGTACTTTGTTCAAATATTTCCGATATGATGTCATTTTTACAATGTTCTGTCTCAGTAAATATTCCTTAACAATCAAATGTTCTTCCGTGAACCGAAAGGAGTTTACTGGCAATTAAAAATACTTAATTTTCTCAAGACCAATGCCATATGCACTTCCAATTGCTTCTGAAAGTTCACTGTTTACACCAAGTCCAGCTAACTGATGATAATGTCTATAGGTCTATGGTTTTACAATTTCTTATAATTGCTTGTATATTACAACTGTATTATCTACTTTACTGTGTTAGTACTTATATTTTATAACTACTGACAAGTTCTATAGCTGTTAACAGTTGATGTTTTAAAACAAAAGTCAGAAAGGATGCTAATAACATGTAATCTAATCTAACTTGTGCAGTTTAAGAAAGTCTAAATGTATCATTTAGCATTCACTCTTCTTTACCGAGCAAAGTACTGTCTTCCGGGATATTTATTTCACATTTGAAATAAATTTATTGTTTGATGAGTTACTATGCGCATATTTGATAAGACTTTATTTTAGTACAGAGAAGCCAAACAAGAAAAAATAAAATCTGATTTTAGAATTACCACTTTCATTTACAATGCAGTGTAAGAAAAGGTTTATTAAAGCATGTATTGCGTGTGGAGTTGTTTGGAAATAAGGCATGAACGCTAGAAGAGGAAAACAGGAAACAGAACCCCTTCCAAACGCGGTGCTATAGAAAGACGTTGAAAATTTAATAGATGAGTAAGATGTCAAATAAAAGACTGTAGGAAATCATAGAAGAAAATTGGAATGTATACTTAAGGATATTTCGGAAAGAAGTCCTAGGATGATTGGATACATGATAAGACAGAGAAATCGTGCTGCTATTAGTTATAGCATGTAATAGAAATATATGAATCAAAGGATATAAGATGTAGAGAAGAAAAAGTACGAAGAAATAAAAAATCTGACTCGGGATAGGGAAGAGTGGAAAGCTGTGTCAAATGAATCGAAAGATATACCTATTATGCACTGTATTGTGGTAAATTGTGAGTTGCGACATGTGTATATATGTGTGTGTTTTCTTTCTGAAAGCTGCTTGGCCTCCGAGGGTATAAAAAATTTGCATCCGTGATGAAACAGACGAACATAAATTTAACCTTCATAGGTTTTGAGCAGTTTCCGCGTGTGTGTGTTATATTTTCGGATTTTGGGAAGGTCATCTTGAATTACAATTACAACATTCGTAAACTTCTGTCGGTCATTAATTAGAAAGAGTAGTAATCAGAGTATTAAGAGAACATCTAGAATATGGACACACCCGCAATATTTTGAAACAGAAAAACTTCCTTGTTTTTCCAGATTTGCATATTTGTCACGGAATATTAAGGAATGCTCGTGGCAGAATATGTAAATTCATGATGTAGACAGGAATTGTAGGAAAAAATCTTTAAATGATTATAACATCACTCTATAAGAGTAAGCAACTCACTGTCAAAATCTCTCCAGAAATTAGCCTCATTTTTTAAAAACCGTTGCAGAGATACGCCACAATCAGGCTCGTATCCAGGGAAGTCTATGGGGGCGCTCCCCTAAAATTTTTGCTGGCCCCCTAAAAGTTTTACAGTAGGCTTCCAAAAGAACTATAATATGGTGATGAACTATCATATGGTTGGATCGGGCCCTCCCTAACTTCAGCCCCCCCCCTAAGTTTTTGGGCTGGGTACGGGCTTGGCCACAATCTCAGAATATTTGATACAGCTTATTTTAATTGTTCTCAGCCCGCTTTACCTGTATTGGATACTCTCGAACTACAGATTATCATTCGAAATTTTGTTAGCATCTAGCTGTGAAAGAACAAGTTTTCCGTTTCATGTTTAGAAATTACTTACACTTTTTCTTATGTTGACGAAACTTACCTGTAGTTTTATTCTGTGTTTCATTTCCCTAAACATTTTTGAACATGTTAATAACGGTTAGGAAGAAGTGATAGATACTATCTACATTCAAAACTGAAGTAGGCCTATTTAAAATAACGTACCATGGTTATACCCTTCAGGCTGAGGAAGATGGGCGAATAATGAAAGAAAATAACTGCGAACGAGTTGGTAGAATGATAATATAGGAGGAAATAGGAGAAATCCATGAAAACCCCACCGGCACGATGTTGTTTACCACGAACTCAAATGGCGTAAGAAGTAATCAAGGACTTCGTACCGGATGTGAACGCTCTACCAGTCTGCATGGGCCGGAATTTTTTAGCCCAGACCCGACCCGGCCCGTGAATTTATAATGTGAGGCCCGACCCGAGTCCGAAATATGTTTTAACATTTAGGCCCGAGCTCGGCCCGAGCTCGTGTGATAATCAAATGAGCCCGAAATAAGCCCGAATCACAGAAACTTAATAATTAATGCAAAATTGTATTTTTATTTACAGTAATTAGACGTTTAATTTTCCAGTTGTATGTTCCAGAAACAGAAAGAACGGTCCAATAAATATCGTTTTACAGTATATTTACAAAGTTAGGCTCAAAATGGCCCGAAAAATATGGTTGTATATTTAAAAATTTACTGCCCGACTCGGGCCCGTAGTGATATATGCTTTGTAGGCCCGAGTCCGGCTCGCGGGCCGCCGGGTCGGGTTTAGCCCCACAGGCTCGGCCTGAGTCCGTGTAGACCTCTATCTACCAGTGAGACAGTGTGCCTAAATTATCTAAAACAATAACATTCTCCATTTTTCCATTTAATAGTACAATGTATTGTGTTACCTAAAATATCTTGCTTAACCGTTCGTCAAAATTTGCATTTCTTTCAACGTAGACCCTATATTTTAAAAGTTCTAATTTACGTCAACTACTTTTCATTAAAACACCGCAGATTTATGAACTATGAGCTATATATAATTTAACAAAAAAGTGTGCTCATTAAAATAAAGTCTATACAAGAAATCAATTAGTTCAGGTGTCTTTTGTACACGGGGTCACGATTTCGATTCTCTGCGGAAGAGAATGGAACACACTACAATGGTTCAAATATAAGATTTCCATTACATATTTTATTGTGTACATCTGTGCGTCTCTAGCTTTAAAAATTCCACAATGCTTAAAGAGACAAATTTAGATTTCAGAATAAGGAAATCTAAGTCTCAGAAGGCAGCGTTCCTTGTATTATTTTTAACACTGGCTCCAGAATTGTATATTTACTGAATTTTTTTAAAATGTATTTGTAAAAAGAAGAAAATTCGTACCCTTGGTTGTAGAATTCTTAAATGGAGCCGCAGTGGCTCAGTGGTAGAGCGATCACCTCTGGTGCATGGGGTCCCTGGTTCGATCCCAGCTCGCATCAAATGAACTTTGTGGTGGATAAAACCGTGTGAGTGGGTTTCCTCGGGGTTCTCCCGTTTCCTCCCACTTCCTTCATTCCACCATTATATTCATTTCTCATCATCAACGTCTCCTTTAGCCTAGCCAGCATAACCATGGAACAAAAAACTCAAAGAATCCTTAAATTACTAAGGATTTTATAAGCTTATATGTATAATACTTTCCTGGAGAATAGCTTCAAAATAAATAGGCTTGCTAACCTGTTTGGTAAAATATTCTATTTTTCTTAAAATTGAGACTTTATGTATTGATTCTTCAAAATTAGTCTTGGAATCTGTTTCCAACATGTGTCTTTGAAGTACTTACATAGTTCGAAAAGAGAAAATATTTTGAACTTAATTTTGTTCTGTTTAAAAGCATATATGGAGTAATTAGGGAGTGATTTGATTTTGAGTTTAGCGTCCTTTTTAGCAACTAGGCTATATGACATGTGGGCCTACAACTTAACATAGGATTCAAACCACATGAACTTAAGCCGGGAATCGAACCCAAAGGCATGTACGCCAACCTCAGCCACTTAACCACGAGGGAAATAATCAGGGAGAAAGATTTGTCCCTGCCTTAGCCCTGTGAGGATGTCGAGGATTGCTACCGTCCTCGGCAAAACGCTCCGCTTTGTTTTACGTGTAACTTTACAATGAAACTAATTTTGAGTAGAAATAGTTTGAATATTTTAAAAATCAATGTTCGATACGAAACCGAGATTTTCGACACTGAGCTTAGTTTCGTCTCGAATTGCGAATATAAGCTTCGGTCTTGATCTTTCCTTAGATAAGATATAGTACATCAAGTCCTGGTATCTCGAAACGCCCGTTTCGGTCTCGGTACCATACAGCGAAATTAAACTACCGCTAATTTTAGAGTTTTTCTGTAATATCTTCAAACCAAAAATATTCGAAAAGTGCACGTAGTGAACCTAGTAGAAACGTAGTGAACTCGATAATACGATTTTGCATGTGATAAGATTATCATAACTCATCTATGTGCTTTCGACTTCCAACTGTAGATAGATTTAGCATTTTTTGTGGGTTCTGTATATAGCGGCATAGCAAAAACAGATAGGTGAATTGTCATAAAGGTATCACATGCAAAATCGTATTGTCTAGTGCACTACGTTTCTGCTTTTCGAATATTTTTATTTGTTTTGAAGATATTACAGAAAAACTCTAAAATTAGCGGTAGTTTAATTTTGCTGTAGTGAAGCCCCTTAACGACTAGCGTTTCTTTCAAAAGGTACATATCTTCGGGTGATATTTGCAAGACATGAAAGGATGGGAATTGAAATACAATGTAAATTATCGTCTTGTCGCTATTTCATCATTTTCTGGGAGATTTTTCAAACTCTGTGAGACTTCATCCTCTCCTGTGAGAAGTTCTCTGAAACAAACCTTCTGTATATACAGCTAAGGATGAACAAAATTGTGCCTTTGATTATTATTATTATTATTATTGCCAACTTAAGCAGGAGAAAATTCTGATTTCATAATTTAAAAAAAAAAAAACTGTTTGTGTTTATTTCACACCAATACATGCCTTAATCAATTATTAAAATGATTCATTACAAATGTTATGCTTTCGTGCTCTTTATTTATATACAGTTATTTTCAATTTTTCATTTAAATGGAAACTTTAGTTAGTTTGTATGCTTCGTCTGGGTGCATTTGTGCAAGTTAATATGTATAATTGGATCAAGGTTAACTTGCACCAGGTTTTCCTTGCAATGTGCAAATGAAAGTCACATTATATTAACATTTTCACAAAAAAAAAAAAAAAGAAAAAAAGAAAAAGAAATTTATCATCATCCTTATTTTAAACAAGCTGGGGGAATGAATGAATGAATAATAATAATAATAATAATAATAATAATAATAATAATAATAATAATAATAATAATAATAATAATAATAATAATAATAATAATAATAATAATAATGTTATTGCGTATGGCGAAGAAGTGGTGTAAAAGGTTTTAAAATTCTGCATAATTCTAAAATTCTGCTACTCCTGATTTCTCATAAAATGTTAAAATTTCCAAACATCAGGTTTAATTCCGCACGTCACTTTTTCTGTGATATGTGTATGTTGTCTGTGAAGGAACGAAAATTAAATTAAATAGTAAATACATTAGGAGGAACAAAAAAAAAAAAAAAAAAAAACCGGACTGAAAGCGCACGACCGTTCCTAGGCGTAGTAGAGAGATCTTCCCCTAGGTCAGCGTTTCCCAACAGGTGTGCCGTGAATGGGCCGCTGGTGTGCCGCGAGAAATCGAAAAAAATATTAATTTTATAGCAATCACATTGCAAAACGTAGGGAAAAAATGTATATTTGTATTTCACATTACTGTGAAACTCTACTATGAACATACAATTTTAAGTTTCATTCCGGGTTACTATTCTGTACATTTCTAATGTTGAAAAAAATATTTCTTGTCACTGTTATGACCATAATTGCTTCTTTATTGTTGCAGACTATTTCGTAACTTGAAAATTTGAAATATCATTCAATCCTTTCGACAAATTATCTACATTTGTGTTTTGAAAGTAAAAGAGATTTGTTTGTTCGTTCGTTATTTAGTGATCTTTCTTCTTAGTAAAAGGTTGGATACGTTTTTAAAATAAAGCGTATTTTTAAAAACCTGAGTCCAATATTTCAATGCAATTGTTTTCTATTTTTAAATTAGATTGAAAAATAGCATAATGATTTACCACGGGGGGAAAACAGTGATCTTCTCTGTGAGGAGATCAATAATCACTGAAAAATACCACTGTGTTTTATATTTACAAATAATAATATCTGTAAGTGTGCCGCGAGAATCCAAGTAACACCCGTAGTGTGCCGCAAGTTGAAAAAGGTTTGGAAACGCTGCCCTAGGTAGGTCTAGTAGAGACCTTTTCAAATCAGTTAGTTACCCAAGCGGCGTCTGCGTACGAGGTTGATGTTTGATTGTAGTGTTGTTTCTCTCACCTGTTTTCGTTTGCCGTCTGCGAAATCGTTATGAGAGATTTAAAGGAACAAGAACTATGCTAGAAAATTTGCTTCTTGGCTGCAACGGAAGCTTACCAAATGCTTTAACAGACTTTCAAGAAGGGTGCTATGAGCACACACAAGTTTTCGAGTGGTTTGAGCGGTTTAAACATAAGATCAATGTCGAAGATCATGCTCGTTCTGGGTGCTCATCATCACTTTAAAACGACGAAAACGTTAACAAAAATCTGCCAAAAAAAATCAACAAGGATTGTTGTTTTACGATGGATGAAATTTCAGAATAGACACGAGTGAGTTGGAGCTCGTGCCAGCGGATTTGCAATGAGGATTTGTAAAAGAGACGCGTTGCCGCTAAGTTTGTTTCTCACCTGTTCACGCAGGATCTGGATATTTGGGCTCTCACGAGTAGGCTATCGTTCTCTAGCCTCCGTATTTGCCAGACCTAGCGCCATGAGACTTTTTTTCCTATTCCCGGGAATGAAAAAAAAATCTAAAAGGAGGCGTTTTGATGATGTGAAGAGTGTAAAAAAGAACTTAACAGAGGGCATTGGACAAAGTTGAGGAGTTGAAGAGTTCCGGAGATACTTCAAACAGTGAGAAAGAAGACTAGAGAATTGCATCGTATCTAATGGAGATTATTTTGAAGGAGACTAAAAATATTTTTCAAAAACTTAATTTTTTTTTCAGAACAAAAGTCCTGTTTCTTTTGGTCCCCCCTCATAATTTTTTTTACATCCATATTATATTTTTGAAATTTTGTGATCTAAGTCCTTATATAACATGAGGTTGTGAAGAACGGGACCCTGCCTATTATTAACGTGGGCTTCAACATTACAGTAGAGGCTTGAAACCTATGCAGTTGGCGAGTACATGGACTATCATGCAAAATCAACCTTTATACAATATAGGCCGTTCTCAAGTGTACTATCTTCGCCTTGGCCTCGAAGAGAACTGAATAATCACACACCACTGGCCCCGCCATATTTCTAGATGTCTTGTAATTTAGCCTCAATTTTGGTGGCATTTCCCGTACCATGATATCTTTAACAGAAATTGAACGAAAATTAAACAAATATCGCTAAATGTGAAACCAGCCTAATTTTATTAGAGTAGGCATCCGAGACAATGACTGCTTACAATATACAGCTCGATATACATAAAATCAAAAACATTTACTACGTATATAAATTCAGACAACGTCATTGCCTGGCGATAAAAATGGATAATCGAGCGTGAAATGTTTAATGAATGTTTAATGATTACAAGGCCATTAAAACATCAATTTGAAGCGGTCTTACCGGTAATAAACATACAAGTCCACACTCTTAAAAAAATTAATTATAATACACTTGTCTTGCTCAGTCAAGACACCGCACCCCTTGATACGAAATGAATTCCACTCACATATGAACCCCGAGGCTTATTATTCTTCATTAGCATGAAGCAGGGCATGTTTTCAAGTCCATTTATTTAGTCAAACGTGTTATTTACTAATGATATTACGATTATTATATTAAAACTAGTTATTAATAATAGTGGATATTTCTAATGCCACCCAAATGGATATCTTACAATATAACTTAAGGTTAAGGAAAATTATGATCTATTTATGCCCTGTGACCTTCTGCTAAACCATTCTTTTAAACAAAATAACACTATATTTGAATGATTAAATTTTAAGAACAAGCAAATGATTGTTAAAGAGTCAGTTACTTCAAAGAATAGAACTCAAAAATTTTATTCCAGATATGCAGAATTACCGTATTTTCAATCTTAACGGACTCAATGTTGTTTATTAGGAACTATACTGTATGCAAATTAAACAATATTTTCTTACTTCAAAACTTAGGGGCCTATATTAACAACTCAGATTATATTTAATATTATAGCATTCAATTTTTCAGCGTTCACTTAAGGTGGATCACCACCCGGAAGTCAGTACATATTTTAGCTCATTCCCTTAACTACTGCGCAATCAAACATTACATATTATTAATATTGTACTATAAGATAAAATTATGTTTCATCTACAACACAAGACACTGATTCATTTGGTTGTGTCTTGTGATATCGAAAAAGGTAACAAATAAAAGAAAATATTTGATTCGTTTTACAATGAGCACAAGATGTCACTTGCTGTTAGATCTTACTAGAAGTGCTCAATTTTATGAATTGTTTATTTGAATGTGTAAAGAACTTTAAAGTAATCTTATTACGAAATAGATATAATGTTTGACCGTTTTCGTGTTATGTTTCACATTTTATTTAAACATTAATTTACATTTAAGGAAATAGATTTTGAGAATAAACTTGCGCAGAACGCCGTAATGCGTTGTTGTCAAATTTGTACGTTTAATTCCTGGATTCTAGTGTTGCAGTTCGAGAAGCTGAACTTAGTTGTGAATTGCGGTAAGGGTCGAAAACTAATTTCTCCAGTAAGCATCCAAGCAGAATGCCATGATTACTTCCTTTATTAAACACTCGACACTACTTGGCAACGCCGCTCTATTCAAGCAGCGTTTAGCATAGCACCGAGAACCCTAGTGATGCACCTTAACAGGCTATCTTTAGTCAATATCTACTAAATCTATCGAAGTCAGAAGTGAACAGACAGATATTGGCCCTTATGCAGAGTCGTTCTAACGCGTGATTAGTGCCATAGTAAAGAGTTCGATTAACATATGTTTTCTTGCAGTAGTCAGGCTTTTATTATGATGCTAATCATACGTCAAAACGACTCTGCATAAGGCCTATTGTGTTTTCTTTCCGTGGAGCGATCTTTAATGCTTATATAACTTTGGACCAGGCCCGTATCCAAGGGGGTTCTAGGGGTGCCGCCCCCCTAAATTTTTACGGGCCCACTAAAATTTCACGGTAGGCTTGCAAATGAACTATAGGCCTAATATGATGATGAAATATGATATGGTTCGATCGTTCCCCCCTTCATTTTTGACCTGGCTACCGGCCTGCGTTGGACTCACCTGTTCCACAGTGACAGATGACAATAGGTAGACGATCTTCTTTATGTATCAATCTAATAGTAAGATTATTATTAGTTTACATTCAAGCGGAGTCTTATCAACTGTTATTTGACGTCCATTCATGATTATTTTGAGAACAATTTTCAATATTGTCATTCCGATAATACCTTAGAATTAAGATTACTCACATGTCAGTTCTTTTTCAGACGCACTGTTCTAGTACAGAAAGTAAATCTTCCTAGTAATTTTAAAATTGTTTTTGCATTACGTGTGTTTGGTAAATTAAAGAAAAATTAAGTATCATGTGCGTACAAGATATTAAATTAAATGAGGTGGGTAAAAGATCGATTTTTTTTCGCCTAAGATAGTCATTTAATAAAGTAAAAATGTTCATAAAAGCCAATATATTGCATAAATATGTAGTTCAAGCATTAAAACATATGAAAATTATAGTAGCAAGTCACATAAAGAAACCCGCAAACAAAGCATAGTTGTAGATATTTTGCCAGTTTAGACGTTTTTTCGACCTTGCAACAATAAGCATACTACAAGACCTACACTAGATCTACACAAAGTTCATATAGCAGAAGCAATGGCGTATTTACGATTTTGTTTCGGGGGGGACTTTGCTAACTTTATTGCTGGAAATGTGCAAATTCTGCAAAATATTTAATTTACTTTAAGATAGTAAATAAACTTTCAGGGGGCTTAAGCCCGAAAGCTCCCCTTAAATACGCCACTGAGCAGGAGATAAGTCATAAATATTTGTGATATATAAATGCAGCATCATTCTTCGGTTATGGCTATGGAAGCAAGTAAAATGCTAAGCTCCATACGACTCGAAAAGAAATGAAACAGTTTTGTTGTATTATACTTAGAGTAAGTTGCCTTAGGGAATCATCATTTTAAGATCCTTATGACAGAAAAGAATATGTTATGTAATAGGTTTTACTGTGAGAAATAATGTTCATGTAGTTTTCGATGTGTTGGAAGAGAGGAAAATATAAGACAAACTGTGGAAACTTTATTCGTAACATGATTTCAACTGCTTCTTGAGAAAAGGATGTAACCATAGATAAACAGACGATACCATTCACAGAACCTGGCTCACAGCGTATCGACTGAAAGCCAAATCTTACTGTACTGAAAAATCTCCATTCACAGGTAAGAGTAGTATGATTCTGGACTCTAATATCTATCAAAAGCCAACGACTCATCCGGCAAAGTTTAATGGACCTTTAAATCTTATATTGGAAGAGCTGTTGTTCTAAGGCTTGCACAGACTTGCCTGCTAGGCACAAAAATATTTATTTTGATCAGTTCTTTAAAATCGATATTTATCTTGATCTAGGAAAATATAAATCTCACAAGATACGGGAACAATTCTTGTATTTCTGTTTCCAAATATTAGCCTAGGAAGTAATGCTGAACGTAGTCATAAGAAACGGGGATCATGAGATGCAGAAGTTAAGTATGATGGGTCAGTTGGTCTAATTAAGCGGATAGACAACCGTTCAGTTATTGTTGCAACTTAAACCATAGCACACTGCCCAGCGATACTCAAGGAAAGACAAATAATATATAGCAATAACCCAGCCCCAAGCCATTAAAGATTACAATAACAGTATGGGAGGTCTGGTCTGGTCAGTCTCCTGATTTTGCATTTTCGTTTCTACCGTCGACCAAAAAAAGCACTGTTTTATTGGTTTTCTGGAACACTTGTGAGACACTGCTGTAGTTAATGGTTGGTTGCAATATAAAAATGTGTGCAAACCGCTTGGTGTCAGAGAGCAAAACATTCTTGATTTCCACCACTCCAAACTTCGCACAGCCCAATATTTGAATCATTATGTCGAAAAATCTGCCACCCCGATACACATATTAGAACAAAATGAAGCTTTATAAAAAAGAAAAATCAGTAAGACGTCGTAGAAATGCGCAGTTGTTTACACCTGAATCAAGGGTAAAATTTTCACTGGGCCTCCAAAATACAATTCATTTCGAACACGAGAAATGAAGTAGGAAACTACAGAATTACGTATAGAGCTAGGTTCTTGTAAGGTCTACTAAAGCAGTGCTATTCAACCGGGGGTACGCAGTGCTGCTTGTGGGGGTCTTCTGGAAATATCTGTTGACAGTTCACTGCAAATGAAATCCGACAACTTGTCAATTTATAATTTTTGTATTTATGTTTGAAAAGAATACAATGAAATTAGTGACAGTGCCATTTGACAATTTCTTCCATTTCCATCAACATATTTGTGCGAACAGCGTTTCTCTGCATTAACATCAGTAAAAACGAAACACAGAAATTGCTTGAATCCAGAATCAGCTCTGATTCTCGCACTCTCGAAGATTCAACCAAGAATCGAGGGGTTGGCGTCCCGGAAACAAGCTCAGTCATCTCACTAACATATTAGCTCTAAAGTTACTTTTAGTTTTTGAATTTTTAACATTGTCCTCAGTGTACGAATTAACAGGGAAGATAAGGGGAAAATTCTGCTCAGTAGACTGGATGCCTCCCATATGTTTTGAAATTTCAGGTGTTAATTTTATTTGGATGTGCACTTTATCCCCGTGTAAATAGTCTTTTGATTGGTAGTAGTAGTCCCCCCCGTATGGCCGAATGACTCATCCTCACTCTCTTTTACGACCGGGATTTTTGAACTTCGTTCCCTTTTACGGCTAAGATGAGTGCTTTGGTACCTCGATTCTGATTGGCTGAGAGAAGTCACGTGACGTTAGGCCCCGCCCACGCGGGAAATTCAAACTTTCAGGTCACGTGGTATGACGTCATGAGTCACCCTGCGGGGAAATCCCTCATTCTCTTTTATGACCGGGATTTTTGAAATTTGTTCCCTTTTACGGGTAAGATGTGTGTTTTGATTGGTTGACAAATGTCACGTGATCTTAGACCCTGCGATATTTGAAATTCGTTCCCTTTTACGGGTAAGATGTGTGTTTTGATTGGTTGATAGCTGTCACGTGATTTTAGACCCTGCGATATTTGAAAATTCGTTCCCTTTTACGGGTAAGATGAATTCTTTGGTACCACGATGCTAGAGGTCACGTGATCTTAAGCCCTGGGATTTTTAAAATTCGTTCCCTTTTTATGGGTAAGATGAGTCCTTTGGTACCTCGATGCTGATTGGCCGACAGAGGTCACGTGATCTTAGACCCGCCACACACCCCATGAGTGAAATATAGAGCAATATGTCGGTGATCACCCTAGACCTGGATTTTTTTTAATGGTTATCCTTAAAGTTCCCATGAAGGGTTCAACCTCCTCCTTAAATAACCCTTTTTTGGTATCATGATATTGTACTGAAGTTTACCTTAAATATTATCGTTCTCTTTGACAGATAAGATGATTACCAGCTTTCTTACCTTGATGGAGATCCTGTCCTTGAATTAGTAGCCTATGTCTCTGGAAGTAACAATGGTGAAAGAGGGGTGTCGCTTGTAGATTTCTTATAACACATTGTTGTGAGTTTAAGCGATTTATTGCTCAGTAAGCGCTTCATTAATGGAAACAGTGTTGCCAGATTTTTCTTACCGAAACTGCTCCGATTCTTTTCGAAACGGTTCCGCAGAGTGCAAGAAATTTTAAACTAAAATTTTTTCGAACTAAAAAATTTTAAACAAAAATTTTCAAACAAAAAATTTTCGAACTAAAAAAATTGAAACAAAAAATTTTCGAACTAAAAATTTTGAAACAAAAATTTCAAAAAAAAAATCGAACTAAAAAATTTAAACACAAATTTTTCGAAAAATATTTTAAACTAAAAACTTTCGAACTAAAATTTTCGAACCCAAAAAATTTTCGAACTAAAAAATTTCAAAAAAATTTCGAACTAAAAAAATTGAAACAAAATTTTGTCGAAGTAAAACATTTTTTAAAACAAAAGTTTCGAACTAAAGATGTAAATCACATCTAAAAATTTTCAAATCAAACTTTTTTTTCGAACTAAACTTTTAAAATTTTCGAACTAGAAATTTAAACCAAGTTTTAGAAAAATCCTAAGAAATGTTTCTCCAGGAATCGAACTCAGGTCTTTCAAACCAAAGACGTGTATCCTAACCGATTAGCTATGAATGAATTCGGTTTTAATCATGCTTGGTGGGTTTCGAACCATGGTCCTTGAAAAGGATACACATATACTTTAAGAAAATAAATCTGACAGTGTAACGCTTCTCAAATCAAACTTTTTATCGAACTAAACTTTTAAAATTTTCGAACTAGAAATTGAAACAAGTTTTAGAAAAATCCTAAGAAATGTTTCTCCAGGAATCGAACTCAGGTCTTTCAAACCAAAGATGTGTATGCTAACCGCTTAGCTATGAATGAATTCGGTTTTAATCGATCTTGGTGGGTTTCGAACCATGGTTCTTGAAAAGGATACACATATACTTTAAGAAAATAAATCTGACAGTGTAACGTGGATTAAAATAAAATGCTGATAGACTTCTTTGTGTGACGACATAGAAGCACATATGATTGAAAAAATGCAAACGTCAGCGGATCGCATTACTTTTTGTTTTACTACGAACGTGTCAGCATGATTCATGGAAAAAAAGCAAACATTGACATTCTCGTATGGAATATGAGGAAAATGAAATGTCGTCACAGTTACGACAGGTAGTGACATGATCCTGACAGAAAGCATTTGGGTTCAGAACTGTGATACTATATGATGTAACTATTGAGAAACTTGAATGACGTCACGATCGATTGTTACACATCGTTTTCGTTCGTGATTCATGACGAAAAGCGAGCGTTTTGATTGGTTCGTTGTGATGTCATTTTATAAATTTCCTCGTTTCTGATTGGCTGACGGTGACATCGTTTTCGCAGCGACCTAAATAAAAATCTAAATTTCATTTTTCAAATCCTACATCGCTCTCAACTATCGAGTGAAGAAGATCTCCTTTTAAAAGTGTTTTCATTTAAGCTTCATTGCACCGATTTTTTATTCATTGAATTGAGGTAAGTTCAGTGAGATTTTATTTGTCACACAAGATTCGAAAATCATTTGTGGGCGGATCACGAATACAGTGTTTTACTTTTAGTACGAAATATTTAGACTATGAGGAATTAGTGGAATGGGAAAGTGGAAGTACGAATCAGGAACCCCCCCCCCACACATTAGAAGTAAGCACGAGAAATGATATGGTTTAGCGACCCTTCAGCGAGCGCCCGTCGGGAATTGAGCCATGGCCAGAAAAATGTGTGCGCTTAGTTTTGAAAAGAATGCATTAGAAAATTTTAGAAACTATGTCTGAGAATAATATGGTTCGATTCCCTTTAAAAGCATTAGCGACCCCTTCAGCTTAACGTGATATTCGAGCAACCGCCCCGGGATTGAACCAAGGCCAGAGGCGTGTACGTCAACCATTTAGCTTAGTTTTGAAAAGAATGTATGATAACGCATGAGAATATTAAATTTCAGAAAAGACTTGACAGCGATCCGATGTGGGAAAGCAAACCCACCGAGGATTGAACCAGGACCTTCCACGTTAGAAGCATGTACGCTAACCACTTAGCCACGAGTGCATGAATATGTGGTTAAAAAGATTTACGCTATACAGATTTTGTTTTGACAATTACGTATGTGTTACGTTAACGGTTGGTGAATCTCTTCAACTTGCAAACGCATCATTTAAAGGTCGTTGTGAGTAGAAAAAATGCTTACGCGTACTTTATCACATCTCAGTACTGTTGAAACATTCATTCATTCATGCATTCTTTTTTATCACTATAGAATGGTAGGTCAGTTACATGCTACAGCAATAAAACACACATTTCAGTAACATAATTATTTTTAAAAAAACTTTGATTTTTAGTACACGTACTTTCATAATGAGATTCTGAACGGCACCGCCAGGGGAATCAAACTCAGGACCTTTACATGAATTGCTTAGTTAATTATTTATCATGAATGTTATGATTTCCTGGGCTAAGCGGTTAGCATACGTACCTTTGGCGTGGGAGACCAGGGTTCGATTCCCGGCGGGAGCTCATGTGGTTCGGATTTCACGTTAATCAGTAGGTCCACGTCTCATATAGCCTCGCTGCTGAAAGGGACGCTAAACTAAAAAATCAAAAAATCAACTCAAATTCACGCTGCTCAATTCCTTTTTTTCCCATTACATATTTGTTTTACCGTACCTGTTTGTTGTTTTCATTTTTTAATCATGGTCCAATCGGGTTTTACTGTTCGCAATGAAATCACTCGTCATTATAGACGATTTATGTACGTTTATGTATTATGAGGTGTACGTCAGTCATTTAGCTTAGTTTTGAAAAGAATGTATGATAACGCGTGAGAATATTAAATTACAGAAAAGGCTTGACATGCCCCTGACGTGGAAAGCAAACCCACCGAGGCTTGAACCAGGACCTTCCACGTCCGAACCATGTACGCTAACCGCTTAGTCACAATAATAATAAAAAAATACGCTATACAGATTTTGTTTCGACAATTACGTATGTGTATCGTTAATGCTCGATGAATCTCTTCAACTTGCAAACGCATCATTTAAAGGTCGTTGTGAGTAGAAAAAATGCTGACGCGTACTTTATCACATCTCAGCACTGATGAAACATTCATTCATTTCATGCATTCTTTTTATCACTATAGAATGGTAGGTCAGTTAAATGCCGATGTAGTGCTCTCGAGTTTGACAGCAATAAAACACTCATTTCAGTAACATAATTATTTTTTAAAAAAACTTTGATTTCTAGTACATATGCTTTCATAATGAGATTCTGAACGTCACCGCCAGGAATCAAACTCAGGACCTTTACATGAATTGTTTAGTTAAGAATTTATCATAAACGTTATGATTTCCTGTTTATCAGGTGATTAAGATTTTTCTTTCTTCTTTTCTTTTGTAGTAAATTCACGCTGCTCAATTCCTTTTTCCCATTACATATTTGTTTTACCGTAATTGTACCTGTTTGTTTGTTTTCTCCTTTCATTAACATGGCCGAATCGTGTTTTACTGTTCGCAATGAAATCACTCGTCATTATAGACGATTTAACATCGAGGGCAGAATGCTCGAAGTTCAATTCAACGCACCGCCCGTAGGAACCGATATCATACAGTATGTACATAACAGTTTCCAAGCAATGCTGGACCATTTGTTAGCCAATGTCGACGATGAGGCGATGGTTGGTTTATCAGTAATATCGCCACGCAACACGAATAAACCATTTTGGGTGAGTTTTCGCCAAGCCCGAAACTTGACACTGGAAACGATGTGGGCCTCATTCGAAAGAGTGTTACAAAGTAACAATGCATTTCTCCTGCACGAGCCATTCACCGTTCATTTTCATCGTGTGGATATTCCACGTGGCTATGGCGGTTTGCGGCAAGGAGTACTTCAAAATGAAGAATTGTTACGTAGCAAACGAGGGATTGTACGTGTACAAAATCAAGATTCAAAGTGCCTGGCGTACGCCCTTGTTATTGCTATTGGCCTGAAGGCATACAAGAATGTAGATGTGCAACGTTATAAGCAGTATAAGCGTCAATCGAAATGTATTGTGGACGATGAAGTCGATGCGTTATGTGCAAATGCAGGAGTCAATTTGGATCATGGTGCCAGTGTAAATGAAATACGACAATTCCAGGCATACCTCAAAGAATATAAAATTACTGTGTATACCAGTTTCACAGGCCGTGATATCATGTACGAGGGACCGAACGACGAAAATCGCACTCCCATAAATTTGATTTGTTTGGCTGGCCATTTTGACATCATCCAATCTTTAACTGCTTGTTTTGCAACCAAGTTCTACTGTGAGGCGTGCCATAAAAAGTATAGTAAACGCAATGAACATGTGAAAAATTGTCCTGTAACGTGCTCCAAATGTCTACAGAGACCTCTATGCGACAAGAATCAAACGCCAATATTATGCAAAGACTGCAATCGGCAATTTTATGGCGAACAATGTTTTAATAATCATCGTAATATTGTATATCATCAAGGGGAACCTATATGCAAAATGGTGAAGCAATGTACTAGATGTTACAGAGTATATTCTTTTGTGCATACAGGACAACGACATCATGATTGTAATGAGATCTTTTGCAATGTTTGTAAGAAGATTGTTCCGGGATCGCATCAATGTTTTATGCTTCCTGATCGACAATGCTTGAAACCTGGTGTTCCTTCACTCATGCACGCAAAGAAAGCCTTGTTGATATTCTATGATATAGAATCTATGCAGGACACGAATATTGGCGATAATACGTATGTACACATTCCAAATTTATTGGTTGCAGAACAAGTATGTTATGCATGTGTTGAAAACAATAATATCCAGCAGTCTTGCAGTACGTGTGGTCAGCGCCAGCATATTTTCCAAGGAGAGGATCCAGTTTATGATTTTCTTCAGTACTTGCGGGAACGGCGTCCCAATATAAATAGGATTTTCTGTGTCGCGCACAACTCGAAGGGATACGATGGACATTTCATCCTAAAGGCTATGGTAGAACAATGCCAATGGAGACCTGACGTCATATTAAATGGGACCAAGATACTGAGTTTAACGTTGAATAATCTGACGTTCATTGACTCGTTGAACTTCCTACCTATGGCATTAAGTAAATTGTCAAAAGCGTTCAATTTACCCGCAACCAAAGGCTACTTCCCGCATTTCTTCAACACCAAGGAGAATCAATCGTATATTGGACCACTTCCAGAAACGAAGTATTATGGTGCAGATGAAATGGCCGTCGAAGACAGGAACAAGTTCATGCAGTGGTACAACGATCATCGTAATGATACGTTTGATTTCCAGAAAGAAATTCTCAAGTATTGTATTCAAGATGTCAATGTACTGCGACAAGCATGTGTTTCGTTTATGACGTCATTTGAAACAGAAACCAAAGTGAATCCCTTCTTGGAGACGATCACGATTGCCAGTGCTTCTAATTTAGTATTCCGCCGGAATTTCCTTAAACCCAACACCATTGGAATTCTACCGGCACATGGCTATCGATGGAGAAGTACCCAATCGATCGCTGCAATGCAATGGCTGGCCTACATTGAAAAAACCGAAGAAAAACAAATCTTACATGCGGCCCGACAAAAAGAAGTGTTTATTGCGGGATTCCATGTTGATGGTTACTACCAAGATCCTGAGACGTTAGAGGAGCACGTCTACGAGCATGCCGGTTGCTTTTACCACGGGTGTAAAGTATGTTTTACTACAGGCCGTAATCAGCCCATCTACAGCAATCCAGAAGACACCATGGAATTCCGTTATGAACGAACGCAAAGAAAAAATGCAAGACTGCGTGAATTGGGGTACATTGTACATGAAATGTGGGAGTGCGAATTTAATCAGTTCTTAAAACAAAATCCTGCAATGGCGACGTATCTGAAGAATCACCCGTACATGAACCGCAGACCATTAAATCCAAGAGATAGCTTTTTTGGAGGAAGGACCAATTGCGTGAAATTGTACCACCAAGTCGATGAAAAAGCGGGGGAAGTAATAAAATATTACGATATTGTCTCGCTTTATCCTTATGTAAATAAGTGTGCTAAATACCCGGTAGGCCATCCACGAATTTATCTACAGGGTGATGAAAATATACCACCAATAAATAAAGTCAATGGTCTAATCAAAATGACGATATTACCAAGTCGCCATCTTTATCATGGTCTCCTGCCTTACCGATGTAACAAGAAACTACTCTTTCCACTGTGTGCTGCGTGTGCCGAAGAAATGAACCCAGACCCTACAGCAACGTGTACGCACAACGATCAGGAGCGATGCCTCACTGGAACATGGGTATCATATGAAATCCAGAAAGCAATAGAATTGGGATATCAACCAGTGGAAATTTTTGAAATTTGGGACTATGACATTGAACAATATGATCCCATCACGAAAACAGGTGGCTTGTTCACGGAATATATCAATACATTTTTAAAATCAAAAATGGAAGCGTCTGGCTGGCCTAGTTCCTGTGTGACCGAAGAAGACAAATCAAAATTCATACAAACCGTCCTGGAGCGTGAAGGTATTGCATTGGATCGGTCCAAAATTGAAAATAATCCTGCACGAAGAAGTTTATCTAAGCTCTGTTTGAACTCATTATGGGGAAAGCTTTGCCAAAGATCAAACTTTAGCCAGACCACAATTATTGACCGGCCGGAAGAATTTTATGAAAAACTCACTTCCCCCGACATTAAACTCCATCAAATTGTACCCATCAATGATACGATGTTGTATGCGTTCTGGGAGTACAATGAACATGTGCCTGTTCAAAACCGAAACACCAATGTCGTGTTAGGTGCATTTACAACATGTCAGGCACGCCTGGAACTGTACAAGTACCTGGAAATGTTGCAGGAACGTGTTTTATATTTCGACACGGATTCTGTGATATTTACGGAGAAGCCCGGGGAGCCAACCATTGAACCTTCAACGTACTTGGGATGCTTATCGAATGAGATGGAGTCTTACGGACCACGAGCATACATCAAAACATTTGTCAGTGGAGGACCAAAAAATTACAGCCTAGAAATATACAATCCGGATACCAACGTCACCAGTTACATATGCAAAATTAGAGGATTTACATTAAATTACAATGCAGGACAACAATTAAATTTCAATACGCTAAAAGAAATGATTACAAATCAATGCCGTGGACAAGTCACCATCACTATCCCCCATAAGATATGCAGGACCAAAGACCATACCATCGTCACACGCAAAGAAGAAAAAATGTACAGTATCCAGTACACAAAACGTCGATTTAAAGAATTCAATTCGTATGATACGGTTCCGTACGGGTACGTTAAAAAACAGAAGATGGAACTGGAAAAAGAAGATGAAGAAGAAAAAACTGTAAATACCCAATAAGGCCGCCATTTCTTTTTTCCTTTTCCTTTTCTTCTCCTTAACCACAAAGCAGCAACACCAAGAAGAAAATGAAGTACCCACAAGAGTTCATAAATCATCAACATCACCATCAGTGGAAGAAATGCAGTCATCTCGTACCGAAGGAGGAACCTTGACCATAAAGCTGCAACACCAAGAAAAATGCAGTACCCAGAAAAAGTTCGTAAACATCCATCAGTGGATGAAATGTACCCGAGGAGGAAGATGAGCCTAAACAGATCCATCATTTACGAGTAAGTTTTATTTCTCTCTTATCAATATTGACTCATTTTTATTGTTTCAGAAAAAAAGAAATTCTTAAAGTAATCCATCGTTTCTTCTTTTTTCTTTACAGGATACGTCTACAACATTCGAAGATGATGACACGTCCAACATATTCATTAAACTAGATCCTGTATTTATTATGTTAATAAACATGTATAGGAAGAGCACATACCTTTCGTTAAAATACAACAAGTTGAAAAAAAATATGTTTTATTATTTCTTGAAACCCTGAACACTTGTTTTCAAATAAATGGTAATCTTGAAAATTTAAGGTGGAAAATATATCCAAGATTTGGTTTACATGATTTTGTTCGAAAAATAATTAAAGAATTTTTTTAGTGTCCAAAATTTGGTTTTTAATTTAGTTCGAAAAAATTTGGATTTGAAAACTTTCAAATGTGGTTTACAACTTTAGTACGAAACTTATTTTTAAAAATTGGTTCGAAATTTTTTGTTTAAATTTTTAGTTCGAAAAATTTTTGTTTAATTTTTTTAGTTTGAAATTTATTTGTAATTTTTGTTTCAAAATTTTTTTTGTTCGAAAATTTTTTGTTTGAAACTTTTTTGTTTCAAAATTTTTAGTAACAAACTTTTTTTGGTTCGAAAATTTTTAGTTTTGAAATTTTTTTAGTTCGAAAAAATTTTTTAGTTTAAAATTTCTTGCACTCTGCGGAACCGTTTCGAAAAGAATCGGAGCAGTTTAGGTAAGAAAAATCTGGCAACACTGTTTCCATTAATGAAGCGCTTACTGAGCAATAAATCGCTTAAACTCACAACAATGTGTTATAAGAAATCTACAAGCAACACCCCTCTTTCACCATTGTTACTTCCAGAGACATAGGCTACTAATTCAAGGACAGGATCTCCATCAAGGTAAGAATCATCTTATCTGTCAAAGAGAGAACGATAATATTTAATGTAAACTTCAGTACAATATCATACCATAAAAGGGTTATTTAAGGATGGGTTGAACCCTCCACGGGAACTTTAAGGTACCAAAAAGGATAACCATTAAAAAAAATCCAGGTCGAGGGTGATCACTGTCATACCACTCTGAATGTCTAGCATTGGGGTGAGGGTAAGATTATGTGACTTCTATCCTCCAATCAAAATTGAGGTACCAAAACATTCATCTTACCTGTAAAAGGAAACAAATGAGTGAGGGGTTTTCCCATGTAATCTGTTCACCGTGTGATGGGTCTAAAATCATGTGACCTCTATCAACCAATCAGAATCGAGATACCAAAGTATACATCAGAAAGGACACCCTAATTTCAAAAATCCTAGGACCTAAAATCACGTGATCTCTATCATCCAATCAGAATCAAGGTACCAAAGCACTCATCTTACCCGTAAAAGGAAACGAATTAGTGATGGATTTCCCCGCAAGGGTAAAACATGACGTCATACCATGTGACCTGTTCAGCGTGTAGCGGGTCTAAGATCATGTAACCTCTATCAGCCAATCAGAATCGAGGTACCAAAGTACTCATCAAAGAGGATACCCAAATTTCAAAACCCAGGGTCTAAGATCATGTGACCGCTATCAACCAATCAAATTCAAGGTACCAAACCACTCATCTTACCCATAAAAGGGAACGAATTTTAAAAAATCCCTGAGCCTAAGATCACGTGACCTCTGTCAGCCAATCATAAACACTCATCTTACCCGTAAAAGGGAACGAATTTCAAATATCGCAGGGTCTAAGATCACGTGACAGCTGTCAACCAATCAGAATCACACATCTTACCCGTAAAAGGGAACAAATTTCAAAAATCCCGGTCATAAAAGAGAATGAGGGATTTCCCCGCAGGGTGACTCATGACGTCATACCACGTGACCTGAAAGTTTGAATTTCCCGCGTGGGCGGGGCCTAACGTCACGTGACTTCTCTCAGCCAATCAGAATCGAGGTACCAAAGCACTCATCTTAGCCGTAAAAGGGAACGAAGTTCAAAAATCCCGGTCGTAAAAGAGAGTGAGGATGAGTCATTCGGCCATACGGGGGGGACTACTACTTTGGTACTCTGATTGTCCTTTTGTTGGGTCTTTGTTTGTCCCTCTTTTTAATCAACAAAACACTTGTATTAGATTTAATAAGTTCATTTCGATTTAATTTCTTTAAACAGATTCAGGGGTATACAATTCGATGGCGAACTGTGTCTAGGGGTAAGCGAGAAAAAAAGGTTATATAACACTGTTCTAAAGGGATGGAACTGTTTTCCGGTGTCTTATACATACAGTACATATATATAAAAATATATCTAATTGTATGTTTTAAAATAACTTGTTTGTAATAAAGCATATTTAAGTTTAAAACTTAAATTGTACAGTAAATGAAATCATAGAATAGCTAAATAGTTTATGTCATATTTAAACATTATTATTCAGAGGAATTATGGCTTAGTGTCTTCACATGTGAACAAATTCCGATAGCGCCACTGAAAGTAGCGCTACATTTTGTCTCATAGCTTTCAAAGTTTACCTAGGTAGATTGCAGAGAATACATTACACGTTGATACACTGGTTTCAGGATTGTGTGTATCTATCTGTGTATCGACCTCAACAAAATCATATAGTAAATCGGCCAGTTATCATTTTCATTCAATTCTAATTAAGTAACACTAGTTATCAAGGACAGATTAACAGAAAAATACTGTCATTATGCTCGAAATACAGGTCAATGCTTTCGAACTGTTCTCCAGCAATGATATCCTAATAATGAATGATACAGTATATATACCTGTAAGGGTTTCTTATAAGGAAATCGGAAGTGACACAGTTGTTATATGTGGTTATGAAACGATAATAAGAGAGTATTGAACTTATGAAAAAGAAGAATGTATGCGATTATGAAAAGATAATTATTTCGAGAGTTCTTTGCTTACTTTTAAAAGTGTTCCGCAATAGACAAATAAGCCTGCTTGCCTTAGGTATGCGCAGTCAAGGATTTAGTTCCAACTAGACTCACTCTTCTTTTTGTTTTTGTGTCAGTTTAGAGAAAATAATGCGATAATTTTCTTTCTTTCGAGTTTAACGTCCCATGATTATGTACCGAAGCAGAAAGAGATGATGAGTTGGGTGATAATGGCGGAATAGCGAAAGTAGAAAGAAACAAAAGAGCTCCGAGAATTATGTTTGTTCACCTCAAAATTCACTTGGCGGAGTTGGGATTGAACCAAGGGTCCCACGCACCAAAAGTGAGCACTCTACTACTGGCTACCATGGGCCACTCGACTGCATCCTCGATGATGGTGTTAATAAATGCAATGTATCTCAGAAAGTGACCTATCCAGGTGGCTTTTTTTCTTTAGTATTTCTCACGAGTATGACTCTTACCTCTCGAGCCCTCCTCAACATCTCTTCATTAGTCATTTTGTCAACCCAGGGCAATTTCAACATTAAACACATCGGTAACAACAGTACTCGGATGGAACTATTCTTCTCTTCTCTTCTTTCCTAAACGCACAAGTTTTACTCGTCATAAAGTAATATACTTTCCAGATAAAGGTCTTAATAAGATTCTTCTACACGGTAAATATGAATGAAATGATTAAGTCACATTGACAAGGAATGACGTGCCTGAACACCAATTTCTGATGAGAATACGATTGTCTCAGCCATATTGAATCTCAAAAATACCGAAAGCGTTGCGAAAGTAACAAAACAGTTCTAGAATACATTTTAAAATTTTACTTACAGCTATTGAATGTTTAGTACGGCTGTGATAACCACATGAATAGTGAAATGAATGAAATATTTAATTTACAGTCCGAAGATTGTTACATCTGTTAGGTGAAAGGAGACTGGTGATTAATGGAAGTGAATGGCTCCGAAAGAATAGATGGAATGAGCATTTCAAGGGAAACCGGACAACCCTGGGAAAAACCCCGAGAAAAATTCGTGTGGATTAGGATGGGATCAGAAACTTCTGGCACCGAGGATAAGCTCTTAACCACTGATCCACTTTGTCTGCTACAATATGGACATTGATGTCATTAACAATTTCGTTTTTATAATGTAAGGATTTCTTGGATATTAACTAACTAACTAACTAACTAACTCTATGGCCTATGGAACCCAGAGGTTCAGTGCCGCGTTCACAAAAGCTCTCCACTGACTTCTATCCTTAGCTAATTGGATCCAGTTTCTACTTTGTATTCCTATCTCTTCGAGATCCATCTTAATATTATCCTCCCATCTGCGCCTAGGTCTTCCTAATGGTCGTTTTCCTATGGGTCTTCCAGTCAAGACTTTGAAAGCGTTTCTACTTTCTTCCATTCTGGCTACATGACCTGCCCACCTAAGCCTCCTAGACTTGACGACCCTAACAATGTTGGGTAAACCGTATAAACTATGTAGTTCCTCGTTATGAAGTTTCCGCCATTCCCCATTCTCGTTCCTCTTGGGTCCGAATATTCTTCTCAGGATCCTGTTCTCAAATACTTTCAGTCTATGTTCTTCCCTCAGAGTAAGCGACCATGTTTCGCAACCATACAGAACAACAGGCATGATTATCGTTTTATATATTCTAAGCTTCAAATTCTTCGACAGAATTCGCGACGACAAGAGATTTTGAACCGAATAGTAACACGAATTCCCTGCTTTTAGTCGACATTTAATTTCTTCGTGAATATGATTTTCGTCTGTTAATATTGACCCTAAATATTTGAAAGTATCCACTTTATCAAAAGTATTATTTAATATTTTAACGCCTCCACAATTTGCCGTATTACGGTCCCGACGCACTTCCATGTATTTAGTTTTCTCTGCATTTACTTCTAAACCCATGTCCCTGCAAGAGTTTAATAAGATCTCTGCATTTCTTTCTATTGTTCTCCTATCATCCCCTATTAAATTTACATCATCAGCATATGCCATAACCTGGTGAATACCATTCAATTGTAGGCCCTGGTTGCTATCTTTGAATTTCCTTATGGCGTATTCCAGCACAAAGTTAAATAATAATGGCGACAACGCATCTCCTTGTTTCAGGCCATTTTCGACGTGAAAGCTCGTGGAGAAAAATTTTCCTACCCGGACTTTACTTTGGGATTCACTTAAACATATCTTAATTAATCTAATTAGCTTTCTCGGTATTCCAAGTTCTGTAAGAACGTTGTATAATGTTTCTCTCCTAACCGAGTCGTAAGCCTTTCTAAAATCAATAAATAGTTGATGTACCGGGGTATTGTATTCCCACTTCTTTTCGAGTATTTGGCGAATGGTAAATATTTGGTCGATAGTTGATCGATTTCGTCTAAATCCGCACTGATAATCTCCAATAATTTCATCTGCGTATGGGGTCAATCTTGCTAATAGAATATTTGAAAGGATTTTATAGGATGTTGACAGAAGAGAAATGCCTCGATAATTATTACAGTCAGTTTTGTCGCCTTTCTTGTGAATTGGAACAATGATTGATTCTTTCCACTCTTGTGGCAATTCTTCCTTGTTCCAGATAAGGAGAATGAGTTTGTGTATCTTGTTCCACAATTTTTCGCCTCCAGCTAAAATTAACTCAGCCGGAATTTCATCTACACCCGGAGATTTGTGTTTCTTTAATTTCTTTATAGCGGCTTCTACTTCTATTCGATTGGGTTCTGGAATATACGGTTCTGCGGTGTGTATCTCCTTTTCTCCACGCACATTAGTTTTTTGCTGCGTGTTCAGCAAATCGTCAAAGAAATCTTTCCATCTATTTAAGAGGCTATCCGTATCAGTGAGAACTGTTCCTTCAGCTTTCTTTAATATATAAGCACGAGGTTGATAGCCTTTCTTAAATTCGCTGATCCCCTTATACATGTCCCGAATATTTTTATTTTTACTATTATCTTCAAGTTCCTTAATTTTAGCTTTCAAAAAATCGCGTTTCTTTGTTCTAAAAGTTTTGGAAGTTTCCCGCCTGATATCTGCGAAATTTTGTGTAGTTATTTCATTCGGATTTTGTAGCCACCGTAATTTTGCCTGTTTTCTCTTCTCTACTAGTTTAATGCATTCTTGGTCGAACCATGGCTTGTTCCTACGTATTTCCGCGTGTCCCAATTTTTCTATTGCTGAACTTTTAATGCTATCTCTAATTTAAATCCAAGTATCCTCAACACTAGTGCACTCCGAGTCTTCTAAAACCGAGAATCTATTCGAAACTTCAATCTGGTATTCCTCTCTTACCTGGCTCTCTTCTAATTTCTTTAAATTAAATCTCTCCGTTTTCGGACATTGAATATTACCTTTATTGAACGATAATCTCTCCCGTATTATCGCTACTACCAGGTAGTGATCAGTGTCACAATCAGCCCCTCTAAACGACCGGACGTCAATTATGCTAGATTGCCTTCTTCTATCTACTAAAACGTGATCAATTTGATTATGTGTTTTTCCGTCTGGTGATGTCCAAGTGTATTTATGAACGTCGCGATGTGGGAATTTTGTACTCTTCACGATTAGGTTTTTGGATGTTGCAAAGTTCACGAGTCTAACACCGTTGTCATTACTTTACTTATGCAAACTTTCGTTTCCTATAATCGGTTTGAAAATATCCTCTCGTCCTATCTTCGCATTGAAATCCCCTAATAGAATCTTCATATGGTATCGCGGGAGTTGGTCAAATATCCGTTCCACTTCTTCGTAAAAACTATCTTTTATATCGTCACCCTTATCTTCAGTTGGAGCATGTACATTTAAAACAATAATATCACACCACCGTCCCTTGAGAGTAATAAAAGAAAGTCTGTCAGTAACAAATTCAACCCGTTTAATTGCTGGTAATATTCGTTTGTGAACGAAAAACCCTGTTCCTAACTGGTGATTTTTATTGCTTTCCCCATAAAAGAACGTAAAATTTCCGGAATTCTCAGATCCATTTCTTTCCCACCTAACTTCCTGAACTCCTACTAGATCCATCCTGTATTTCTCTAACTCATTCGTTACAGATTTTAACGCGCCTGTCCTATAAAGACTTCTAATATTCCATGTTCCAAATCTCATGTCCATTTTCTTTTGCTGAGGTCGTGCCAAGTTATCAGTCCTTGTCCGAGGCTTTTGTGAATGTTTCTGTACAAGTAGCCCTACCTTTTTTTTTTTTTACAGGATGAGGGTGTTAGCCTTACCCAAACCCCCAAGCTGGAGGATCACTCCTAGTCGTCTGTCCGCGACTGCTTATTCACTATATTCGCAGCTAACCTCTATATCTAGAGGCCTTCTCCTCGATCCGCAACCTGAGGACGCGCCATGCCGTGGTGACAGGAACCCACGTTTCTTGGATATTAATATCCTAAAAAAAACATAAAAAAAGGAAGAAGAGAGAGAGAGAGAGAGATTTTGGCTGGGCCGCAGATTTTACATTTTGGAAAAATGAAATGAAATCTTTAAGTTTAACGTCCCACGGTTATGCCGGTTAGGCTAAAGGAGACAGTGATAATGAGAAATGAGTGAAATAGTGGAATGAAGAAAGTGGGAGGAAACGGGAGAACCCCGAGAAAACCTACGAACACGGTGTTTGTCCACCACAAAGTCCACACGGCGCGAGCTGGGATCGAACCAGGGACCCCAAGCACCGGAGGTGAACGCTCTACCACTGAGCCACCGCGCCCCATTTTACATTTTGGCTGGGCCAGTTCTCTAAGTTCATTGCGACACTTGCCGTATTCACAGAAACAGTTCTCTCCGATTTCCTCTCTTTAACCATGGCATTAGTCTGCTTTTCGTGATTATTGCACTGTAATAAGGAATTTTCTTTTGAATTTCTTTTACTGTTCTTGCTTATTTTGGTGCAGGCCCGCAATCAGAGGGGGCTAGGGGACCTGCCCCCTAAAATTTTCGTGACCCCTCCAGACATCAACACAAAATGCTATTACCGTATTAATTCAAAAAACACAATTTAGATATTTGTAAGATAATTTTTAATGACTTGGCCCCCCTAACATTTTCATGCCCCCAAACTTCTATAGCTGGTTTCGGGCCTGTTATGGTGAACAAGTAAACCGATACTAGAAAACTCAAAACTACTGACAATGTATTTGATACTGATTAAGAAATAATTATAGTAGTAGGGCTGGGCTGTGCAATATTCGGATTAGAACTTCGAAAATCAATAATAACAAAGTATCGAAACTTGATCGATACATCAAAATATCAATATATGTTAGTCAGTATTTTTTCTCAAAACCGATATTTCGATATTTGAGAATATCGACTGATTAATATATCGAAATATCGTACAGTCCAATCTGGGGTGATAAAAGAACACAGCTGTGGTGACCATCATCTCATTTCAATGTCCCACCCCGTACTTTTTGATATATCTTAAATTTACATTACGATTCCTTTCCTCGATCCCCCTTTTTTTTCCCGCGTACGACTTAAATTAAAACGTATTGCTGTTGTAAAAAGTGCATGAGGGAAGTTGCATCTCTAAAAATTTAAATTTACAACAAGCTAAAAGAACAAAACTTACACACAAGAATTAGTACATAATGTATTAAATATTCTTCCTTTAGATTTAAGAAATAAAACGAATTTTTGCTGGTGTGACTTCCCTTAAGGACTGCCACTGATTGCTACTAACTTGAAATGTTTCATTAATTTCCTCATGTCCCACCTGAATTTTCAATGACGCAGTACCGGTATGAGTTATTTAACACCCCAACATGCAACATACCGTAGATAGGCCTATGTATCTTTAAGAATAAAAGTGAGTACTTACCTTTTGCTTGTGATTTGTTTGCACGCCGCCACTAAAATTAGTTGTGGCAATCGTCTCCTGTGTTCCCATAAATCTTGCAGCGAGAAGAACCGAAGAACTAGCCATATTCGTGAAATTCCAAGGTTTCTGCTGACCATGGTTGTATCGTTCAACAGTACCACTGACCAAAATATATCTAAAACTGGACAAAATATGTTATCACTCGTAGAATCAAGCGAGCAGAAACAGGTCTCTTTGCTTTATCTGTTTGTTGCTCGATTACTTTCTTTATTTACTACGATTGGTGACGAAATTGCTAAACAAAAAGTACGGAAAACACAAGTAATGTCACTTGACTTCTGTTTGTGATTTAGATAAAGCTAAGACAGGATCTAGATGATTGAGCTTCCCCACACATTGTACAGGGGTGCCCACAAGGGGGGTCTATGACGCAAACTGCGTCATTGAAATATTTAGGGGGGTTAAAATCTATATAAATATGTTTGATGGGGGGGTAAAATTAATCGAAAAGAAGATTTTTTCATGGAAGAACACCTACGGATAGACAATTGGGGGGGGGGTGCGTCATGGACATAAGGGGGGGCACCACTGCATTGTACTTTCCTTGCAGATTCCAATGTTTTTCTCAGCGCTATTCTCCAAATTACTTCATACATTTTACATATGCACCTCTGGTGCTTGGGGTCTCGGGTTCAAACCCTGCTCCCGCCAAGTGAACTTTGTGGTGGGCAAACACCGTGTGCGTGGGTTTTCTCGGGGCTCTCCCGTTTCCTCCCACTTTCTTCATTCCATCATTTCATTCATCTCTCATCATCACCGTCTCCTTTAGCCTAACCGGCATAACCGTGGGACGTAAAACTCAAAAATTTCATTTTTCATTTTACATATGTATACCGGTACCGTACAGAGATAAACACTGTTCTGATATATATATATAGAATCCTACAACGGCTCAGGGAACATAAAGGTAAGTACTACTTCCGGTGAAATTGAATAATTAGGTGGAATGGGTTGGGATCGGACCACAGAACAGTATATAGGTAGTTTAATTTTGGAAATGTGCCTGCAGTTGGCAAGGGAATCTTGTTTGGTTTGTGCTATTGCATTGCATTGCGCAGAAATATTAAACTTTTTTTTTTTCCAGTTTATTCGAAAGTTAGAAAATGTTACATACCATTATATTTCCCAGAGCTTCTGATATATATATATATGTGTTACCGTCAGAACCCGAAATTAGGTAAAACTAGAATTTCCTAGTTAAAACTAGTTTTCTCAAAGCCGTTTTGAAAGAACTAGTATTAACTAGTCAATACTAGAATTTACTATGTTAGTTAGGTAATTCTGGAATTAACGAAAAAGACTATATAATGTGAATCATATACAGTTTTTACTAGTTAAAACTAGTTCTGACCAAAATGGATCAGTTAACAGTGTTTCTGCAAGTTCGGACTTGCTCCTACTGGGAAAGTATTGTTTTGTTTTCTCTCAGTCTGTTCGGAGCCTTTGTAAAGTATGCAGGTGCGTCTCTCTTGTCGTGGCTACGCGTGTGTTAGTGTTTCGGGAAGTGTTAGGTGATTATTCGTTGTAATGAGTCAGTCCGATAAAGAAACAATTTTGAAGGAAAGATTCTTCAAAGAAATTATTCGTTTGGAAAATGAAAAAGACAGTCACTATAATGCAATGACCAAGGACGTTTACAGTAAACTTTTAACTGAAGTTGAAGAGGCATAATCTGCTGCAAAGAAAACACCTTTACAGTACAGACGTTTGAAACGGTTTAATGTTTTGGAAATTGGTGAAACAAAAAAACTGGTGTGGAATAGTGAGCCTGTGAATACTACTTACCTGCCGAGGAGATCTTTGATGTTATTGAAGCATCACATGTTGCTGTGGGACACGGAGGTCGAGATAGAATGAAAGCTGAAACTTCTAGGAAATATGCCAACGTTACGACTCAAATGATAAATATTTTTCTGTCAATGTGTAAAACATGTCAACGGAAGAAAAGCATGAAAAAGAAGGGCTTTGTTTCTAAGCCAATACTTCACACAGAAATGAACAGCCGATGTCAAGTGGACCTGATAGACATGCGAGCACACCCTGATCGTAAGTTCATCATGGTATACCAGGATCATCTGACGAAGTTTGTCTTACTGCGAGCGCTGCAAACCAAAAGAGCTGAAGAAGTAGCCTATTAACTGACAGACATATTTTTTACATTTGGTGGCCCCCGCATTTTACATTCTGATAATGGCAGAGAGTTTGTTAATTCTGTCATCAAGGAACTAACAACACTCTGGCTTGAGTTAAAGTTAGTCAACGGAAAGCCCAGGCACAGCCAAAGCCAAGGGTCAGTAGAACGGGCAAATCAAGATATAGAAAATATGCTTGCCTCGTGGATGCATGATAATAAAACAACAAACTGGTCAAATGGTCTCCGCTTTGTTCAGTTTATGAAAAATCGAGCTTATCATTCCGGAATAAAACAGTCTCCATACCGTGCGATGTTCGGCATTGAGCCAAGAGTAGGACTTACGACTTCAGCACTGTCATCAGATGTTCTCCAAAAGATAAACGATGAGGACGACCTCGAGGGTATTATTGAGGACATGAATGAGCGCCTTAGTGAACATGAAACATTTGATGAAGGAGAAAATGAGGCTGGTCCTAGTGCGGTTAATATCACATCATCCAGGAAAGAAGCACGTGAAAATTTGTCAAAGCAGGCCAAGAAAATGAAACGTATCTCTGATGCCACCCATCCACCTGTTGAAGTGGGAGATAATGTCATAATACCAATCCCGGATGTGGACAGAGCAAAGGCGGATTTTCGGAATGTCATTGGAGTTGTTCTAGAAAAAAGTGAAGATCTGCACAAGATTGGAACCAAGGATGGAAAGCTGGATAAATTATATTGCAGGTAAGTTTTCTGTCTTTTATGTGCTCCTTATTCATAGAATTTGTATTAACGTCCTAAACAAGCTAAGGAGCTTCTAACGACTGGACCTACAGGTTAAAGTGAGATCCGAACCATTGCTCGAGTTTGTATCCGAGGCGGAGGGCTCCCAGCGGGATTTAGAGCCCGCGACCCCGCCCGCAGAAGGCCTTAAGCATTTTCATTTAAAGCCTTTAAGAATCTCTGGTACACGCCGGATGGGGTACGAGATAGCATATGGGAAGGAATTTGGTTAAGTCTAGTTTTATAGGTACTATCACATTCTTTGATTGGTATGAGAGGGATAAAAGCTGGAAATCCTCAGTCAGGATGGTGGGCCGCTGGACGCGAACTTGCGACCTTCCGAATGCGAAGCCAGCACTTTACCAACTGATCTATGGCCGCTCGGTAATTAAGAGCTATATTGTATATGTTAACACTGTTGACTAAGCTCTCCACCACTTTCTTTTCTTTCTTTCTTTCTTTTTCTTAAGATTGTGGGAAGTTGTAGGTCACTATCACAATTTTGGATAGCAAGCAAGATAGAATTTAATAAGTCTGTGATCTGAAAAGATTATTCCTGTTAACAACTTATTTTTTGTTTAGATTTTTTAGTAGTCAGCGTGTGACATCATTATTCACAGCTATTCAAATTTCTATACAGAAAGTAAATTGTTTACAGCGCAGATCCTTTTAGATCATATAATTACTTAAATTCTGTCTTGCTTGCTTTCCAAAATGGTGATAGTGGCCTACAACTTCTCACAATCCTCAAAAAACGGAAAAATTAATGAGGAGGAGCTTTGTCAACACCCTTAACCATAGATGTTAGTGTTTTATACGTATCTGTAATATTATTATTAACCGAAATAATGATGGATTCTTCACATCATTTTATGTCAAAATAATTTTCTGTTATAATGTCCATTATGTGTTTCCGGAACCGATTTAATAATGTGTAATCCATCTGTTGTTGTCTGCTGTGTACTTACCAGTAGATTGATAACATGTCACGAACTTGATCCAGGTAAAATACTGTTGTGTGGCTTGTGAAACCGGTACTCGTGAAATGTGCTTTAGTGCATAGGCGTTTTTGTAGGAAATACGCCGATTAACTACAGGGCTTGCTAACTTAACATAATGTGCGTTATTTTTAATTCGTTATTTGTTACCATACCTATATGATAACAAAAACTAAGACTAAATGAATAACGTTACTGCGTTAAATACCGTTTTAGCTGTTACCGACACAATTACGGTACTTATTCAAAATAACGTTATTGCCAGGCGAAGAGAGCATTTCGTTATTAAGATTGGGTTAGTACTGTATTAAAGTTAATATATGGTACCGTAAAAGGTCTCATAAAAATGATAACGTTAAAGACATAACTGTTTAACTTAATATCATTGCATTTAATTGCAGTAAATGCATTCGTTATTTGTTACTGTTCCTATATCCTAACAAATAACGAAACCAATTCAGTAACGTTATTGCCACGAGTATTATTTCAAATGTTACTCTCACAATTACGGTACTTATTAAAAATAACGTTATTGGCAGGCGGAGAGAGCATTTCGTTATTAAGATTCGGTTACTGCTGCAATCAAATTAATGTATGGTAACATAATAGGTTTCATTAAAATGATAACGTTAAAGACATAACTGTTTAACTTAATATCATTGCATTTAATTGCAGTAAATATATTCGTTATTTGTTACCGTTCGTATATCGTAACAAATAACGAAACCAATTCAGTAACGTTATTGCTATGGGTATCATTTCAAATGTTACTCTCACAATCACGGTATTTATTACAACTAACGTTATTGGCAGGCGAAGAGAGCATTTCGTTACTAATGTTGAGTTATGATGCAGTAACGTTAAAGTATGATAACGTAATAAGTTGCAACAAAATTATAATGTTAAAGACACAACTGTTTAACTTAATATCATTGTATTTAATTGCATCAAACATATTCGTTATTTGTTACACTTCCTGTATCGTAACGAAAAACGAAACCAATTTAGTAACGTTATTGTCATAGGTATAATTTCAAACGTTACTCTCACATTTACGGTACTTATTAAAAATAACGTTATTAGTGGGCGAAGAAAGCATTTCGTTGTTGAGGTTATCGTACCAACGGTGCCGACTTTCCAAAACTTATGTGGGTGCATATCAATGGCAGGACTTGTTATGCGTTTTCAGGGGAGTCTCGATATTTTTTCATTGATTTCCTTTTAGTTAAAAGATTTTCTGAACACTGTCATAAAGGGCTGTGGTGTGATAAAATAAAACATATCGGTACTATAAGGATAAGTTGGGGCTGCCTTAACACGTCTGATTTAAACGCAAGAGAAATGGGTTCAAACCCGGGTCCAAGGTTAAGGATAAGTTACTGTAATGAATATCCTCAACATATGTAATCGTACCATTAAGTGTATACTTTAAAATAACTTATATGATGCACAATGATCGCAAGAGGCAATGATATTATCAACACGTTACTAAAAGAAAACACCACATTCATACATATTAAAGTGAAAAAATCTTCATAAAAACAAATAATTTTAATGGTATTGCAGAAAGAACTGTATAAGGGTTTTGTTGTGAACATAAACTACAAAATAACTGACTTACAGTAAATGCATGCCGAAGATACCTTGCGATCGAGATCGAGATTTAAGTCGCGGTCGCTGCCTCGATGTTTAGGTCGCGATGATGAAGGGCGCACATAGCGAGGAGATCGCACCCTCGCTGTTAAGTTCTCAGTTTAAGGGAAAATATTGCTGTGACGCATGTGAAATTATTCCGTCAGTGCACAAAAATTACTGCAAAACCAGAGTTTGAAATTGAAAACACCAAACAGTTTATAAATAGGGATGGACGCGAGACGGGATATGAGAAATACCAAAGTCTCGTCTCTTGTTTCGCAAAAATATTTGAGTCTCATCTCTTGTTCATCTCTATCAATATTCTAAATCAAAGACTTTTACATTTTATTCAATTTTCTGTGAAGAAAATGTCCTCTTTCAGCACTCAGGCGAGAAGTCGTTTCCCAGTAAAATTTAATAAATAAATAAATCAGGTATGTCTTCAGATTTTGGGGTGGAGGTGGTATTAACTGCAGCAAATGAAATTTCAGCACTGCAATTCCATTATTCGACGTTTCCTCCCTATGGATACGTGCCTGTCTTTACAGGTATTTCTTTGCCTTACGTCAATAACGAATTTAGAAGAAACCCTTTTTATTCATCTCGGGATTGGGGGAGGGCGTGGAGTTTTTAAGCATAGATATTATTTACAATAGCTTCTTAGCAACTGAAATGGAAATGTCAGATAAGTTATTTATTTGAGAATTATACTGCAGGTTATTATTATATAAGGCACTATATACGTTTAACCCCTTCGGGATCCTATGATACAATTTGTACACCTTGTCTCAAAAAGGTTGAGCGCATTCTTTACTGGTGTTTTGAGGCAAAAATTTTCTAAGTCCAGCTTCGGGTATCTTCGGGAAAAAGTAAGCCAGGTTCGAACCTCCAAGCCAGCCTTTGCAATCGGGAAAAAGTTTGCAGATTTGTTTTTCTTCTTTTAAATATAATAAGACTTGTTACCAAGTGTTTAAAAAAGCAACATTGATTGAAATACTTAATGATACAATATTTCGAAACCTTTTTTTTTAATGTCAGCACATGCTTGTTTGTCATTTAGCTCTCCATACGTAATGGAACATTTAAATACGTTAAAGAATCTTTCCATATGTAAAAGAATGCTCAAAGTTAAGAAATAGAACATAATTATCGCCTGAGTACTAAAATAAAAGTCAAAGTAGAACAGAAACAGCGTTTGTAATGGATATGAATGTCATAATTATCTTGAGATCCGTTATACATCGCTAGAAGCATAGTTCTAGAAGTCCTTGTGTTAGCTCTTTGGTAAGCTGTCGGATTTCAAATCTTAAGGTTGAGAGTTCGAATCCCGTCTAGCTTAGTCCTTTTTTTAAAATTATATTTTCCGCAATGCATGAAAAATTATATAAAATAATTACATTAGAATACATAAGTTGTGTATATATAACATAATCATTGCAGAACATAGTAATTATTATGTTTAAAATATAACATCTGAGATAATTTTCACAGTAGGTCGGTATTATATATGAGGATGTAAATACAACTTAAGAAACTCGTTCAATAGCAATAAATAAATCATGTAGTGTATTTATTTGCATCTATTTGTCATACAGATGTAACTTCTCATTATTCTCATTACAGCATGTCATTTACATTCGTGAAATACAATATATTCCTACGGATATAGAAAGTGTATAAACAGAGTATCCAAAGTCGTATCCTGCTTCAAGACACATAACTTTTCCCGATCCCCTTAACGTCACGGGAAGAAACACAAACTCTCTTTAGAACGGAATGTCGTTACTTAGAGTCTCATTCGAATACGTTGAATATGCTTTTGTATATTCATCTCTCTCTCTCTCTCTCTCTCTTTCGCTTTGTTTATGTGTGTGTGTGTGTGTGTTGCGGAATATCCCAAGTTGAATACAACATTTGCCAAGTATATGAGCATCATTGTCATCGAATACCAGAAATTGAAAGTCGTGTTTCTTCAGGTTGGGTTTGCGTGTTCATGTTAGCTCACTGGTAGAGTACGGACTTGCCAATAAAGAGGTCTTGAGTTCAAAGCCTACAGCTAATTATCATTCTTTTGTTAGTAGGATTGCACAGAAATCGGATACAAGGAGTGGTTTACTTCTAGAAATATTTTCAGAAGCGTTTAGGTAGCCCTGAAAAGAGCTGTTTTCGGGAGTTAAGGCGGGGACATTAATATTGTGTCCAAGACCCTTCTGAATTTATTACACGCTCCATTCTTCTGGGCATGGAATCTATTACATGGGTGACAAATCTATCTCCTTCCCCTACCTCCAGCCATGCTTCGGAAACAAGATGCTACAGGTCATCCTGAGTTCTTGGTGGATCTGCCTCAGGCCAACTTTCCCTTAGAGTACGCTTCACTTCTGCCCACATATTTTCCATGAGATTGAGGTCTGCTCCACGAGCGGCCAGTCGATTAAATCAATCTCAGGGTGCCCTGCGAACCATTCCTGAATCACACGGGAAGTATGTATTGGCGACTGGTATTGCTGGAACTGAATTACACCATCAGGCTGAAATACTCGTACAGATAGCACCATGATATTACTGATAATGTCTAAGTACTGAGCATTGTCCAGCTGTCCTTCAATTCTATGAAGCTGTCCTGCTCCGCGACTGGAAATCCAACCCCAACATAAAATAGATATATGGCCACTGCGATTGCAAGCAGCCACATATCCATGGTCATATCGGGTGCCTCTCGGACGATACACAAAACGGCGTCCCTCCTTTGATGTTGTGAATATGGATTCATCTGAGAAAACTACGTTTTCCCAATTGAGACCCACATTCGCCTGTGCAAACGCGAGACGGTAAATTTTGTGGTCGTCTGAGAGTTTTTCCTTCACGGCAGCAACACGGCCACGTAACCCAGCATGACGAAGCCTTCGCAGAGCTGTATGCTTTCTACCAGGAAAGAGAGAAACTTCCCTTAGCTGTCTAGACGTCCTTGGTGGGTCTAACCGGGCTTCGTTTACTAATCTCGCATCTTGGGCTTCGGTTGACACATGCGGACGACCAGGAGATCGTAAATTATCAGTCTGACCTGTAGCACCATATTTCCGAATCCATCGCCTTCCTGTAGAGGCCGGGACACCTACTCGCCTGCTAGCTGCAGTTGCAGAATAACCTTCCAACTCCCATAAAGTAATTACTGCTGTACGTCTATCCATAGTTACCAATGTTCTGAGCTGTGAGAAGAAAGCAATAGGTAGGTAAAAGCTAGTACCTGACGTGTGATTGGTTACTTGCACGACACGCCTATTGTGGGGAACAGCGTTGCCAGATCTAGCATAGTGATGCTAGATCTAGCATAATTTGCATGTCTCTAGCATCTAGCATCTTGCTTTTAGCATCCTGCCCAAATCTAGCACAATTTCAGCAAGTTTATCAGAAAGCCGTAAAACCTGGAGATGAGAAAGAAGTTGGTCGTGGGAAGAAAAAGAACGGCAGAAATGTATCCTCTTCCATTGATTCATACAGTCGGTAAACCATACAGGCAGTCTTATTTTCCGAAGTAAGTTCGAAACGTCTTTGGGATTTTTTGTGGCTCCACCCAGGGTTTTCTAATCCTTTAACTCCGAGGCATGGGCGGAGCTATGGGGGCCATTCTCCCCCCAACTTTTTGACAACTTCACCATCTTTATTTCTGACTTCATGATCATATTTATTCCTGAAATGACAGCTCCGAGACCGACCAAAAATCTGCCGCCCCTCCCCCCAGCAGACGATTCCCAACTCCCCTTATGCTCCGAAGTAATTTTCTTTCAAAATATGTAAACAAAAACTTTGCATTCATTTATACGATATATACGCCATTGAGTCTGGCAACGACTGCATTAATTTAGCTGAGTTAAAATTTTGATGCGTGAAGTATTGCATTCTTGCTCTCTGTGTATTTTAAGTTACGTTATCGTATCTCAACTTCGTTTTTTTAAACTCCTGAATTAGTAATTATGAGGATCTAGCATAATTTGACCGAATCTAGCATAAGTTCGATCAGGTTTTGGAATAATTCCGAGCTGTGAGTCTGGCAACGCTGGTGGGGAACGACTTAGTCAACGACTCGCGAAAGAAATCTGAAAATGGTGTGCCGTAATAATAATATCAAAAACAGTTTTTATAAAGGAATATTAATACATACGAAAAGCTGTTTAAAGAATGAATTGTTATACTGACTTTACACGTATAAAAACATATACCATACACCAAACAGATTGAGCGATATGATGATAGCTGTTTTGAGACAAACTCTTTCGAAGTCCAACTTCGGGTATCTTCGGAAAACAGTAAACTAAAGCTGCTGGTTCGAACCTCCAAAGCCAACCTTAGTAATCGGGAAACGATGTACAGATATGTTTTTCCTTCTGTTAAATATAATAAGACATGTTGAAATGGTATTAAGTGTAGAAAAAAGTAACATTGAAATACTTAATGATACAATATTTCGAGACTATGTATTCACACTCTCGTTTCGTCATTGTGATTTCCATACGGAAAAGAGCATTCACGTATGAGCTCAGTTATATTTCAGAAGCAGCTTCCGAAAAGCGGTCATGTTAGCTCAGTGGTACACCACCGAGCGCTTAAATCGTGAGTTCGATACCCGTTCAGATGAAATTCTTTTATGATATTCTACTTTCCTCAATGCATGAAAATTATGTAAAATAGTTACATTACAATTCATCAGTTGTATATATCAGTTGAATATATATATTCATATCATCAGTTGTATATATCAGTTGAATATATATATTCATATCATTTCACGACATAAGTAATTCTTATCTTTAAAATATAACATCTGAGGTATTGACAGAACGTCGGTGTGTTATGTGTGAATATTGAATACAAATTTAAAAATCGTGTAATAGCAATAAATAAGTTATGTAATGTATTTATTTGCAGCTACTTTCATCGCAGATAACTTCTCAATATTCGCATTACAGCATTTAGGTAGAGCATATCGAAAATCGGATCGTGGTCCAAGACAAAAAACTAGCTAGCCCCAAACTGTCACGTAAGAAATTCGCGAATCACAAAAGTAAAGTGAAGAGATTGAGAGCGGTAATTCCTTAATCGCTCTCTCTCACTCTCTCTTATCTGCATTTATACACATAAAAGTGTATGTATGTATGTTCCAACATAACTCATGTATGCCTAGGGCAGGGTTTCTCAACCTGGGAGTCGCGGCCCCTAGGGGATCGCGAAGATAGGCGGAAGAGATAAATATAGTTAGAATCTAATACCAGAAATTATTTTTAAATATTATTTTTGATTTTGTTCTGATAGGCATACTTTTGTTTTTTATACGCACTGTAAAGAACAATAAAAAATAAGTCTACTGAACATTTTCAAAGGGTGTAGAATTCGTGTTACTATTCGGTTCAAAGTCTTGTCGTCGCGAATTCTGTCGAGAAATTTGAAGCTTAAAATATACAAAACGATAATCATGCCTGTTGTTCTGTATGGTTGCGAAACATGGTCGCTTACTTTGAGGGAAGAACATAGACTGAAAATATTTGAGAACAAGATCCTTAGACGAATATTCGGACCCAAGAGGAACGGGAATGGGGAATGGCGGAAACTTCATAACGAGGAACTACATAATTTATACGGTTTACCCAACATTGTTAGGGTCGTCAAGTCTAGAAGGCTTAGGTGGGCAGGTCATGTAGCTAGAATGGAAGAAAGTAGAAACGCTTTCAAAATCTTGACTGGAAGACCAATCGGAAAACGACCATTAGGAAGACCTAGGCGCAGATGGGAGGACAATATTAAGATGGATTTCGCTGAGATACGAATACAAAGTAGAAACTGGATCCAATTGGCTAAGGATAGAAGTCAGTGTAGAGCTTTTGTGAACGCGGCATTGAACCTACGGGTTCCATAGGCCATAGAGTTAGTTAGTTAGTAGAATTGTTTAAAAATGAATTTAAATCAAAGAGGTATGATATAAAACTAATGAGAACTGTATATAGAAATACTAGAAAAATACACATGCAACAAGACCTGCACATTGAAATACAATTAAAATTAAAACCTAATGAGACACCTAAGCATGGTGTAATTTCACTAGTTCAGCAATGTCCGGTTCAATCTTCATGACGAACATTATCAAGCCATTTTCAACTGATAAGCGATTTCTTATCTTTGTTTTAATGTTTACCATAAAAAACACACTTTCGCACAAGTACGATATAGCAAATGGAATTATTACTTTTAAAGCAGCAATCCCCAGACCAGGATATTCTTCTCTCCTCATCAGGCAGAACTTGTCCAAGTCTTCGTTACAGAAAACCAGTTGCAAAGACTTGTCGCATGATCATTCTATTATTTGGTCAAGAAGTTGTGGGCTTAGATCGGATACGTTAATGGCCTCTTCAATGAAGGAGTTTAACATCCATCTTGAACCAGCACCTTCGTCGTTGGGAATATAGATATTACAGTTATTGAATCCACTGTCAGTGCCGGGCGCCGAAAAAAGGGGCCACACATTTCGGAGGAAGTGTGTTACTCATGTTAGGAAAGTGCATGTGCACATGTGTAAAATAGAAGGAAAAACGTAATAAAATGTGCTCAAAATTAAGGAAAGGTAGGGTTTATTTTGAAAATGTTATTGAGCTTCGTGCCAACCATGGTGGCGCTTCGTAGCTAGTCTGTCGACGTCACTCATATATACGGTGACATCGTACTATACTCTCGCCCAAGGCGCTGATTTTCCATGGCACTGTTCACTATAAACAAAAAAATGGATTCTACTATTATAGAAATAGGTATGTTAAAAATCCCACACAAGCTTATTATAAAACAAATTATAAAAGGGTCGCTGGCAAGAGCGTGTGATAAAAGGGGATCGTGGTAGGAATTAGATTGAGAACCACTGGCCTAGAGTAATTTTAACCACATTTCTTATAGTTTCGAAAAGAGTGCTGTCGGGTTACCTATGGTGAATGGGAGGGGGATACATATAAAAGATTGGTAGAAAATGATCGATATTAGATTCATAGTTTTCGGGGTCGCTTAGATAAATAGTGAGACTTTCAATTTCGCTTAACTCCGATTAAGCTCTCATTAGTAGGGATGGGCACGAACGACTTTTCTTTGAAACTCGACTCGACTCGAAACAGACATCTTTGAGGTCTACTCTTGGACTCGGCGCGAAAAATATCTTCCAACTCGACTCGGATTAGAGTCAAGTCGAACCAAAACGAGCAAAATCCTGTGTGTAGTCCTACCTGGACAATACATAGACAATAATTATTCTATCATCAATTATACTACTATTACTACAAATAATAATAATAATAACAATAACAACAATAATGATAATAATAATAATAATAATAATAATAATAATAATAATAATAATAATAATAATAATAATAATAATTATTATTATTATTATTATTATTATTATTATTATGACAACACCGTGTACAAACATGAACAATAGATGGTTAGTAAAGGAATACTAAAAGCTAGTTGACTGCCGACGTCGGTAGTCATGAACTCTATAAGGCAAAGACATCGTTAATTACTCTAAGCTGTAAGCGTCGGTGGACTACAGATGGTCAACTATTGACCTCTCGCCAGAAATTGGTGGCCCCGCAGCGACGATCCGTGGTGGCCCAAGTTCCATTTTGAAAACTTTACTACCAGCAGCAGAGACGCGATGAAACGCCAACGAACCACAAAATTACTCTCCCAAAATATGTCAAAATGCCTATATGTGTGATTTGTTTATATTTAGGTGAATCAAAAAACACAAAACAAATACCCGGGGTGGACGCAAACTATCAATATTACGATTACTAGGCACGTGTTCTTCTGACTTCCCCACGGAAACGATCATAAAAAGCTTGGTTGTTCAAGGATAAATCATTGACGTCTTAATTTAGCCAATCAGACAAACCCCTACATCTCGAGTTCTAGAAGGTGATACCGTGAACCGTTTCAGATTTATTGCTTCCTGGTGGAGTACTATCCATGAGCAAAATTTGAACATAATAGCCGACATGCATCTTCGGTGCCTCTTATCTTTAGTACAATTTTAACCAGAGATGGTGTGGGTCAATGAAAATTTGATCCACGACCCACCATGACCCACTATCACCCGCCACCCAAATGCCCCATTGGCCCACTCTGATCCATCAACCATCGTGATCCACTCTTACCCACCACCAACTATGAACCACTCTGAACCATTGTGACCAACTCCGACCCACCAAAACCCATCGACATCAACTCTGACCGATGGCCCACGTCCTCCTCTCCATTGGCTAAAGAGGTTACACTTGTAATAAAACAAGACTGTGAAATTATCACTTATCGGAGTTTGAATTTCTACCGTTAATGGCTCAAGCACCTCTCTGTTACAATACTGGTGGGTCTGACCTTTACGATATATAATGGCAAAGTGTTTCTCATCTTCCAAATTAAAATGAATTTAAATTTATCATATATAATTATTTCTTTGTTGCCTTACAGACACATTTCAGTAGAAAATAGGGTGAAATTTGAAAGTTTCAAATCAAGGAAAAGTAGACCAACGTAAAAAAAAAAAAACAGAGAGAGAGAGAGAGAGAGAGAAACTAATTTTCTATATAATTAAGCATGCTGTACTAATTGAAAATGCCCATGTAATTAAGTTTAGGATACAAATTTTATGGCTTGATTGCCTTATGCTCGGAACGCTCCATATATTAAACACCAGCTTCAGCAATTATAAATAGAAAGCAGTGGGTATAAAATTCAAAAAGAACTTTAATTTGCATTACTCAATTTGTTTCTCAACTAATATCAATCGTTTTCGATTATTTTTACAAATCAACCCACTACCAATTTCCAATATATAGAAAATGCACCCCCGTCCCCCCGCTCATAAAAGATAATTTTAAAAAATGCCAGGACATATGCTACAACTATGTAACAAAAAATAACAACTGTGAAACATGTTCTGAATTACTATTAGATTTCTTACGCTATTATTAAACATATCAGAATAGTAAAAGAGGATTGTTCGTGAAATAGTATATTTGCTCTTGATTTATAACTTTTTCATACGGAAAAAAATAAAATATTATTCAAGTTTTAAACTTTGCACTCTGCAAATATGTTGCCCTCTAGGCAATGGGACTAATGTGAAATGTGGACTATTGTGGACTAATGGGAAATGCTGCACTGTTAGCGGCGTTGAAAACTTACGATTCGATTCTAATATCGAATGATTTCGATATCTTTATGTCGCTACGTAACCATCCTGGGTGCTAATGGGAGCTTAGTTGGACTTGAATTGAAAGTAGAACCATTCACCTAAGCGACCACGAAACTATGGATTCGATACTAATATCGACCCGTTTCTAGCATTTTTTTATGTATCCCGACAGTACTCTTTTTCCAGACTGTAAGAAATATAGTTAAAATTGCTGTAGATATATCAGAATTATGTTGAAATACACACATAAATCCACTTTTATATTCTGTATAAATAGAGAGTGAGCGAGCGAGCGAGCGAGAGAGGGCGACTGAAGGCATCACCACTTCCACATTGCAAAAGC